>NC_092206.1:18140116-18459125 GCF_043381705.1 Parasteatoda tepidariorum
TGTGTTGTTTAATCTTCATAAAATAAATTTTCTTGTATTACTCAAAAAATGAAGCTTTTGTTAAAGTCTGTTTTAAACTCATAAAATAATTCTCTAGGATCCAAATATTCATAAGCTGAAAGCATAATGTGAGAAAAAAGAACTTCCAGCACTGAATTGTATGCCATCGAGTCTTAAGATTCTTTATCTTTAAATCTAGGAATTAATTCGAGAATCATTTCTTCTACCCTAGGATAACTCGGGTAATACACGAAACAAACATCATGCTTTCTGTTTCTTTAAAACATACATTAACTTTAACATTTTATTTCTTGGCTACATCTTTTATACCCTCCAGTCAAAATCGGAGGATTTAGAGAAACGTAAAGAGGGATTTATAAGACTTTGATGTTGAGTTCTTTTGGACGATGAAAAATATGTCAATATGAATGAAGGGCTCAGGTTTATGCAAAATTTCCTAATCTCTTTCAACTTTATAAAATATTTGTTTTCTATCGAAATATATGTTGGTGTTAACGCAAACCTCAACTTGAAGAAAATTTAACTAGAGCTTTGAATTTTTTATAAGATCATTATGAAATAAATACAAGTAATTAATTCGTCAACAGTGGGCATATTGTAACATTTTTAGCAAAAGTATATTAAATTATAAAAATATGAAATGATCTTTTAATTTGTAGTTTTTAAAATATTCATGAATACAATATTTCTCATAACGTTTAAGAAAAATCGCTCATTATTGGATGAAATGTTCAGATTACCATAATTTCAGAGTTAATAAATACTGCTTTGGCTCTATTGCTTATAAATTGGTTTTTCCTTAAAAAAAAATTGGTTTATATTCGAGGTTAGTTCAGTTAAGATAGTGTATGAGGCAAAACTACAACACTGTCATTTATTTTAGTGTTGCTTTGAATATATGAGATTTTGCGTTTTGCGGAGAAAAGCATATTTATATATATATATATATATATTCAAATTTAAGAATGAAACATCTGTACTTGCTGTTCTGGTGGGGAAAAGTTAAACTACCAGATTTAACGTCGCCAATCGAGCCATTATCAACGTTGTTATCGGGTCAAGCAAATCAATTGAAACTTTATTTGGCGAATATATGTCGGTAAAATTCGTGTTTCCGAATGACTTCATTTGGTGCTACAAGTATCGGTGCGCATATGGGCAGCCAGATTTATTTCTTACATTCACATGCAATCCTGCTTGGGGTGAAATTACAGAGCCTTTGTATTAGGCAAACATCATCTGATCTTCATGATATTACCGCACGTGAGTTAAAACAAATATTAAGCTCTATACTTGATTTCATTGTGAAGCGCCGTGTTTTTGGAGAGACACGGTGTGTGATGTATTCTATTGAATGGCAAAAAAGAGGATTGCCAAACGATTTGGCTTATTAAAAAACCACACCGTGGCAAATTGGTCAGCTCATATCAGCAGAAATACCTGATGTCGCCATTGATCCAGACTTATTTCAGATCGTCATCCAAAATATGTTTCATGGTCCGTGTGTATCATCATACATGTCTGTTTGAAATTGCACGAACGACAACCTAGAGAATTAACTGCTGAGACTATCACTGGTTTTTTCACCATTAAATTAAATTCTCATTTCAAATAACAATCGCAAATCTCATTTGCACACTTGAATACAAAATTCAAATTCAAATTGAAAACGTTGCAACGCACGCAGGGAACAGCTAGTATTTAATATAATGTAATGTAATGTAATAATAATGTAATATAATATAAAAGATAAAAATATTAAATATTACGAAAAAAAGGAGAAAAAAACACAAATATTTTGAAACATAAGAAGAAAAATGTGTAATATATGAAATGTTTTTAGAAATTATTTAATATTAAAAAAAAATTTAAAAGCCGGAAAAAAATTAATGAGAAAATATAATTTTGTCAACAGCTCTCATGTTTACAATCTCAAAAAAGGGGGCTTTCTAACATTGTCAAATACAATAAATATACAAATACAATAGTGCGAGGAGCACCAGAAAATTGAAATGAAACTAAAACATATTAAGGAAAAAATACGAAATAAAACACAAAATATAACATATAAAACGAAGAGCGAATTCTAATGTACTTCACCTACCGGCATTTTTCAAAAATGATCCAAAATATTTTCACAATCAGTTTGTTAGAATATGAATATAAAAACTTAAATAGAGGATAGTGGGGTGTATTTTACAGCGCATTCTTACTGAAGTACAGTACCGCATTTGATTTGTCAGTTACCTTGGATTGGATTTTATGCACGAACTGACCTCTCGATTCTATGCCATAAATGTTCATATCGAGCGATCTAGGTGGCCAAATCATTCGCTGAAAATTTACAGAATGTTCTTCAAACCAGTTAAGAACATTTAAGATCCGATGACATATAGTCCGTGAATGGCTGCAAGTAGTCTCGTAATCTCTAAGTTGCTGACCATAAGCATTTCCAGTCAATGATCAGTGCAGTCGGAAATTAGGTATTCTCGGCACACCCTTGACGCTTTAGATCTGAGAATGTTGAATTCCCTCACAATTTTCAAAATGAAATATCCCATGCGTCTAGCCTCAACTACCATTCCACATTTAAAGTCTGTTACTTCTCGCCTTGCGATCATAATTACTTTAGAAAAATTATCAGATGAAGAACTTGAGTACAAATAAAATTCCTGTCAGTGAGCTACCTATATATATATGTTACAGTGAAAGACCGAAATTAAGAGAATGACGACTTTCTCCTGTGAATGTCAACAATCTAATTGCTTTGGTGAATGCCCGAAATATTTCATATATCCGATTTTATATTAATCTATTTGTGGATGGGTGGTGCAGTTGGTTTGTGGTCGGCCTTCTGAGCCCAAGTCTGCGGGTTCGATCCCCGGCCCAGACACCGGATTTTCGGGATGCAGAAAATCCTCAGCGGCCTTGTCGTATGATTATGCGGCATGTAAAAGATCCCTGGAGTGCCTCATTGGCTCTTGGCATTTCCGGCTAAATTAAATTCCTAGTGCACTTTAGCATCCAAATAGAGTCTCGGTGCTGCCATCTAGTGTGGCAGAAACTAGACGTCCAAATTAACATGACCAACGGTATCTCACCCATTGAGGTGGTCCTGAAAGAGTGGATACCACCTCTGGAGAACGCACTAGGTCTGCTCATCGGCAAAACCGATTGTGCAGCTCATTTGAAATAAAAATTAAAGAAAAATAATAAATAAAATTAATCTATTTGTTGATATTATTATTATTATATTTATTCGATATTTCAATGTCTGCTGAGGATAGACTAGGAGAAACATCAGTGTTTAGAGTACCGGGCTATTGTATACTGGGCAGTGGCACTGAAACTTAAAAAACATCAGAGTAGGGTATACCGGGCAATGGCACTTAACTAGACCTAGTATATATTTCGGTCATTTACAAAAGAGACTATGTGATTGTTAACATTCTATGTGAAGTCAACAACCTATTTCTGTCATTCACAGTAACATATACATTTTATATGCGATACTACTGCCATCTGTTTAATTGCATATAGCTACCCAACGACTTTTGTCATCTTATTGTATATATAATTCGTGTATCTCAGGCTCTGACTTAAAAACAGTTACCCCACGAAAGAGGAAAAACCAGCAAAATGGTTTATTATTAGTTTGCGTTTGTATTTAAAGACTAACGAGTATTATTAATGTGAATGGTTTCATTTTTTAAATTTAAAGTTAAATTGATATGTTTTTACCAATAATTTTTTCACAATTCCAGCTAAAAGCTACTTCTTTATTGATTTTTTTTCTAATGGTATTGGTGTATCATAAAGAGTGAGTTTTATCCTAGGACAATTATATTAATTTTGAAATGTGAATTTCGAATGCTATTGCATTGATAAAATTTTTTATAGAGGCAATTAGAAAGAAGAATTTCAAAACAGTTTAAAATACTAAAAAGTTAAAACTCTCAGATTAAGAAAAAGAACTGCTAGAAAAATTAGAAACTGTTAGAATGATTAAAGATTTCAAAAAGCGAATTACAAAGAGGCTTTTATGCTTCTTTTAATTTATTCTAAATGTACTTTGAAAATCTTTAGTTTAGGAGTTTACAAAAGAGTTACAAAGAGATTTTTTAAACGGCTTGCTGAAAATTTTGAATTTTTTGATTTTACTAAGTGGTTGAATGTAGTAATATGCCAGTTATGGGAAAGCAGCTTAGTAATACAGTTTCTTTTTCTTTCTTTAAGTACTTATAAATATTTTTATGTTTTGTTTAATGTATTGAATAGATACATATATTTGTTGTGTTTTACAAGTTAAAAGCTTTGTCTCTCCTTTATTAGCAGAATTTTGAAACATTTGACTTCAAGTACATTAGATCACAATTTTTTTTTTAAATAAATGACTATTGAAAAATACTGTAGAATTGAAAATTAAATACAGATAAAAATTTATATGATACATTTTTCTGTAAATTTTATCTTTAACTATTAAAAGAATCTCGTTCAAACTTTATGCTTTTTTCATTGCAAATTACATTTCAAAAAAAACAACAAAAAAAACTGTATACCTTACAGTACAAAATTGTTTTGGTCATTATTAAATTAAAAAATAATTTTTAAAAAATGTCAAGTGATTATTAAAAATTTATTCTTGTTCATAAAATTATTTTTCGATAAACGAATAGCATAACTGTGGGCAAAAATTTTGATTCGCTTAAAGAACCTCTCAAGATATTGCAAAATACATAAAAAGAGGGAGGGCCGAAAATTTTGACTGCTCTCCTCACTAAACTATATTAACGCCGAATTTTCGAGACTGTGACTTCTCCTTATACATCTCCCTATATCTTGGCAAAGAANTGCCAAAGGTGGTTATTCTGGTTTTTAACAGGTGGTCACATTAATGTGACTGGACTGTGTATATATATATATATATATATATATATATATATATAAGGTATATTTATTAGAAGAAAGAAGGTTTTGGCGTCATATTTCGTAACCTAATTAATGGGAAACACTAACTAATTTGAGCATTTGTACTTTTGAATCATTAATATTGATTCTTAATTACAGAAAATTTGATCATTGGAACAAAGTTTTATCTTTTTAATTGATTCTCTAGAATACATAATGCATTGTTGTGTAATACATAATGCTTTGTTGTGTTACTATAGTTTGAAAATGTATTACGACTGTTATTCGAAGACTCTAATGACATATAAAGTAACACTTTATAATGAATAATATGTTATTTTTAAATTGTTGTAAATTCGTAACAGTTATTCGCGAATGCTAGATTAAATTTTGTCCATCTGTTATCAGAAGATCTTGATTTATTATTTATCTAGATTTCGAAATTTATACGACACAACCTAATATGATAATTTGAAAAAAAAAACCACAAATTTTTAATTTATTTATTTCAATGAAACGCATTGGCGACCTAATTTTTTAAAATTAAAATGAGAGCTGCAAGCTCAAAAAAAATTTGCCAAAATTGAAAATTATTCATGAATTTTAATGTAGGAAATAAATATTTTCTAATAGCCGAATGGTGAAAACGAGTTTAATTTTTTAAATATTGAAAATGTATACCCATTTTGAATCCAGTTGATACTTAACAAGAATGTAAAAACTATAGCTGAGAATAAAAGCTTCTTTTCGACTGCAATACATTTGACCTGGTATCTCTATTTTCTCTGGCAATAGATCCATGGAAAATACCTTTGCTCGAAACAACACACCCTATCAAAATTGTTTATATTCTCCACATTTTAAACGTGTTAAGACACGCACAGAACATAATGAACCTAGAGCGAAAGTACAAATACCGCTACACTTCAAATTATTTATGTTTATTTTTCGTGTTTCAAAAGACTCTAATAGAAAACTTGCTAACATTTCATTCCAATGTCTCCTTTAAACTTGTAGCCAAACGAATTATTAGTACGGCAAACTTAACAAAAATAAATTATTTCCTTCTTGAACGATAATAATTCTTTAGAAACAGCGTGAAAACAAGTTTCCGGGAAACTAAATTTCGAAACATTCAACGTGATTAAAGCCTCCCCAACAACAAACATTCCTAAAATAAATAAACGGAGTGGTTTCTAACAAAGCCATAACTCAGACAGCTTGACTTTGTTTATTTAATTTTAACTGTGAACCGTCTCGATTGAGAATCGTTACACCAACACTTGTCACCAATGCGGATTCTGAAGTCTTTCTTTAAATCGAGCAACAGGAGGAGTCCCGAAGTCAACAGGAAGGAATAAAATGATCGATCAGCGGATAACAACCACGAAGATGAAATAACAACACCACTTCACTTCAGATCTAAGGGTTATTAATGGTTGCCAGGTTCGAGAAATGGGAGGAATGATGATGAATGCTAAGGCCTGTCTTCTAGATGCGCTCTTTTCTTGGGAATGTTCGGTCTGACGTTTGATGGATATGTATGGTTCTCAGTGAAATATTTATATGTCGCATTACTGAGTTGCAGTTTTAATCACGTGTCATAGTACGAGATTTGTGAGAGGATGAACATTTTTTAATAAAGTTATCGTGGGAAGGGACAAGTTTGAAAAATTGCATTCATTTTTTTTTTTTTTTTTCATTTCATTCTCCTGCTTTAGAGTTTTTTTTTTTTTTTCAAATAAAAAATAATAATTTTAAACAATGAATGGATAATAATTTCAAACAATGAATGAATAATCATTTAAATAATATTATCTCATAACTATTATTCCATTCTCTTTACGTTAAACATTATTATTAGAGAACATTAATATAGCAGATGAAGCAAGATGTTGAAATCAAAATTCTTTAAGACAATTTTTAACAATGTTAATTTTAAACAATGAATGAATAATCATTTAAATAATATCTCATAACTATTATTCCATTCTCTTTACGTTAAACATTATTATTAGAGAACATTAATATAACAGATGAGGCAAGATGTTGAAATCAAAATTCTTTGAGACATTTTTTAACAATGTTAGTTTTAAACAATGAATGAATAATCATTTAAATAATATTATCTCATAACTATAATTCCATTCTCTTTATGTTAAACGTTATTATTAGAGAACATTAATATAACAGATGAAGCAAGATGTTGAAATCAAAATTCTTTACGACAATTTTTAACAATGTTAATTTTAAACAATGAATGAATAATCATTTAAATAATATTATCTCATAACTATTATTCCATTCTCTTTACGTTAAACATTATTATTAGCTAACATTAATATAACAGATGACGTGAGATGTTGAAATCAAAATTCTTTAAGACAATTTTTAACAATGTTAATTTTAAACAATGAATGAATAATCATTTAAATATTATCTCATAATTATAATTCCACTCTCTTTACGTTAAACATCATTATTAGAGAACATTAATATAACAGATGAAGTACGATGTTAAAATCAAAATTCTTTGAGACAATTTTTAACAATGTTAGTTTTAAACAATGAATGAATAATTTATTAAATAATATTATCTCATAACTATAATTCCATTCTCTTTATGTTAAACATTATTGTTAGAGAACATTAATATAACAGATGAAGCAAGATGTTGAAATCAAAATTCTTTAAGACAATTTTTAACAATGTTAATTTTAAACAATGAATGAATAATCATTTAAATAATGTTATCTTATAACTATTATTCCATTCTCTTTACGTTAAACATTATTATTAGAGAACATTAATATAACAGATGACGTGAGATGTTGAAATCAAAATTCTTTAAGACATTGCACGTTTTTAAAATAATTACTAGAACCAAATACTTTTTTAAAAAAATGTCTTATGACACATAGTGGTTATTTATAATAAATTTATGTTATGTACTGTTTTACGATATTAAGTGATAAAGGCTATATACAAAACTGAATCAGCAATTAACACTCTTAAAATGAAAATAACATCTTTTATTAGTGAATTATATCAAATTGAATTTCAGTCAAATCTCTTTTTTTATAACACTTAATGATCTGTTTACAAACAGAAAGAATTAAGTAGGGAAGATAGCTATATTTACCATCATGAAGGTTTTCTTATAATGAAAATTATGGCTATCACTCTGCCTGTGGTATCATCAATAAACTTTTTCAGCATTTAATATAACATCGAAATTTATTCGATATTATGTTAGTCATTTAAAAACAAGATCAAAGAATCCAATAACAATAGTGCAAATTAGCTGCACTATTATTTTCTTTATTATTTAAACAGAATAAAATTTTTAAAAAACTAAAAACCGTCATTTCAGACTAATTAGGATTAATATAAACATTCTGTGATCTGATCTAAAAGGAACATTAGAAGTTAAAGTTTACCATTTTAAAGACAGTTATTTGATATAACATCGAAATGTATCCGATATTATGTTAATGTTTCTTAAAAACAAGATTAAAGAATCTATTATAAACATTAGAATTTAAAATACTTACAATATTTCGAAGCATTTCCTTTGCATTTCATTTTTATTACGATACATTAATGGAATACTTATTTTTAGACTAATCAATGTCATGTGAGATATTGATATTCATATTAACGCGTTAAATGCCACGCAAATTTTACATGGCTTGCCGTTTGACCAAACGGTAAATAACTACAAATATTAGGTTTAGAATGACATATCTAATAAAAGTGGTGAATTACATAAGCCTACGAATTGTTTAGTAGATTTTTATCCATTACTACAGTACAGAACCCGTTATCCGGAAATCGGAAAACCAAAAAACCGGAACGAAATTCGATAAATTTTCCCGCTATTTTTTTTTAAAAAAAAATTTTTCCTCATAAGATTTTAGGATTTTTCTTTCTTTTTTGAAAGATGTTTACCCTAGCATCATTTTGGAAATAATTATTAGTGTATTACTTCGTTTTTTCAAGATTATTTCCAAATATTTTTTTTTTTTAGTTGGGTTTAACAATAAAAAAAACGGCTTTTTGTAGCGATTCAGAAAACCGGAAAAATCAGTTATCCGGAATAGCGATGGTCCCGATCGTTCCGGATAATCGGTTTCCTACCGTATTTCTAAATTGAATTTATTAAACCAAGAATCACAATTAATAAATTACCACTTGAAAATATTTATTCGCTGTCCGGAGCAAGTTGGCATCTCTGTATATATAAATAAAACTATTTTTATGTGTTCTATATTGCATTAATTTCTTCAAAATATTTTAGTAACGATAATAATATAAAAAAATTAAAATTTTACTCGAATTATGCGTTTCTAATAATCTTCGCTTCACCGGTCACCGGTGGCCCCCGCGGCTCTACGAGCAAACTCAGTGCCGGTCACCGGTAACTCTCATGGCATTCAACGTGTTAAATATATTAATGAATGTATATATCAACATAAAAATTGGAAATTTTATTATAAATTATTATTTACTTTAAGTTTGCTTTATTGTGATCCATTAATTTTTCAAAAAATAATGAGTTGCCATTTAAAATAACATCTAAATAAATTTCAATAACATTTATATCTCGATTCAATGTGCTGCCAAATACTTCAGCAAAGTATTAAAAGGAAACATAGCAAGCAATTTCAATCGTTACTTCTCTAAAAGCTCATCAAAGTTTTTAAACAACTCTCGTTTCAGATTACAGAATCAATATTTTAAGAGTTTTACTTGGTGCGTCCGGAGTATAAAGAATACGAGAAAACTTCTGAGACAGCTTCCGTATCAATTATCCTTCACTTAAGTTTGAAGTGTTTCATAAAAATTAAATTAAGCTCCGAGTATTTTATGTAAATTAAGTTATTGCCGAATAAATTTTAAATCTTTCAGCATGAAGAGAAAACTGATGTGTTTACACTGAGAAAGTTTTTGAAACTTTAGAATATAAAACATGGGATCTTATCCTTTTATGCAACGTTAATAAATTTTATGCCTTTTCATTTAATACCCTATAAATTTTAATTTATGATTAATAATTCATTGAAGAAATGTCATATTTTTGAAATAAATTTGGAATATTACACAAAAAGCATTAAAAAAAAGCAATTTTGTTGATAATATTTATTTTAATATCTTTTAAAGCATATGAAGGACGGATAAAGTGGTGGGCAAGTGTCCTTGTATGTTTTCGCATTGATCACTACATCAAACCATAGCTATGGTAAACCCATAGATAGACGGCTCGCATAAATTTATAGTCTGCCTTTCCAGTTTTTGCTTATTTCATGTTACTACATCAACCTGTAACTATGGAAAATCCATAGATAGACCACTCGCATCAACGTATAGCTATGGTAAACCCATAGATAGACGGCTCGCATAAATTTTTAATCTGCCTTTCGAGTTTCTGCTTATTTCTTGTTACTACATCAACCTATAACTATGGAAAATCCAAAGATAGACCACTCGCATCAACGTATAGCTATGGAAAACCTATAGATAGACGGCTCTGATAAATTTATAAGCGGCGTTTCTAGTTTTAGCTTCTTACTTGTTACTACATCAACCTACAGCTATGGAAAATTCATTGATAGACGGCTCGCATAAACTTATATTTGGCTTTTCCAGTTTTTGCTTCTTTCTAGTCCCTATATTTAGTAGCGAATGTGGAAAAACCATTGATAGACGGCTCTTGAAAGGTTATAATCATCCTAACATTGAATTCAAACATCGGTCTTAACAGACGATTCAAGCTGGCACAAAAGAGGAATCCCGTCAACTAAGTTTTCTAGTCATTGCGTTATTTTCAAAATAGCTAACTGACAAAATATTTACTAGATCTTTCAACAAAAATATTTATTGCTAGCTATGATTAATCATCAGTTACTCGACAGCCCAGTAAGGATCTAAACTTTCCTTTGAAGATATTCCCATGCATTCTTTTGGGTGATAATGGTTCTGCTGTGTTCAACCTTTCGTATCCAAAATCTCTTCCAACTGCGTCTGCGCATCGCAACTTGAATTGTCCTCTTCCTATCTTTCCCTGCGGCTATGCTAAAAAGTGTCTTTGCTCAATTCATTTATTCTAAATACATGAACAGGCCGTTTGAAATCTATAAATCAAGATAAACTGTTTTATATCCGGATCTTTACAGCAACATGCGTTTTCTTTGACACTTCCGAGAAGAGTCTTTTAGCTCTGCCACAGGCTTCTGGTGCCACAAGTCATATATACATGTATACTATAAAACTTTCTATTCTTTCCATAGATTACAATAGATTTATCTATGAAGAATTTTTAATGATTTCATCGGTGTCCATCAGATCTTATCAATGTCCATGCCTCAGAGCCATCGACCAAATTAGGTCTAATAAGGTTTTAATACAACAAGAATTTGGTTTTTTCCGAAAATGAACCGTGACAAAATATTTTTTTAGTTCATAAGAAGCTAAATTTGGTTCCTGCAACTCGAAAAGAAGTGAAGAGATCATGCCTAACCTTGTGGGCTAAATCATATTTAATTGGATACCGTAAGCGTCGTGTGATTGGCTTCTGAATCTACGAATACCACGATTTGATGACGTCAAGTATCCAATTGACAGCTATAATACTGCCTTGTATTTTAGGTAAGACATTATTTTGACTAATATTAATTTCTAATCCTAAGTATTTACAACTAGGTACAGATTCAAAAGTATGAATGTCTGAAGGTATGTTAGACGTATGGTTTTTCCTCATATCCAATATAGCGGTGTCATAGAGTACTTTAATGACGTCAGAGTGATGCAAACTTAACAAAACATTAGTGTTGCTAATTACTTTAATTTTAATTGGTAATTTATTTATGCTTAGTTGAAACGCGGAAAAAGTGTTCATAATTCAGATGTAAATTGAATAAAAATCTAATATAAACATTATAATACAAAACCCGCCACCAAATCAATGCTAACGTAAAGAATCCATAATTAGCTCGATGTAGCTTCTGCATTAAGCAGACATTTTGTTACTTGTACATATTCACGTGATAATAAGCTTGAGTGTACAACTAACCGATAACTTACTAACCGATAACTATACAACAAACCGATAAACAACTAACAGAAGAGTTAGTTACATAATTAAGAAAAAAAAGAAACGAGAAATATTGAATTATGCCGCATAATTCTAAAATGGGAAAAGAGTTTTCACTTTAAATCATCCAGTACCTCAACTACTGAAAGTATTTCGACCTTCAAACTAATGAGCTTTATTAAAAAATAAATTTCATCCTTATCAATAAATTTCACAACGAACTTGCTATAAATCATTAAAAAAAATAACGCTGGTATGAAAAATATTCAAAACTAGATAATTGATAATCAATAATACTAATGAAGGAATCGTTAAATTGGTGCTCACTTATTTCGTTGCAGCATTAGGGTTATTTTTTAAAGTAAAAAAAATCCAAAAATTGTATAAGTATTAAGTCACCATAATTAGATTAAACTAGTTTGAGAGTATTCGATTTATTTAATTTCCTCGCGGCTCTTAATTGTTTTAGAAATTTAATTTAAAACCCAATAAAATGTGTATCTAGAAAGAAAAATGTCTTTTTTCTTAGCTTTTTCCACTAAATAACACCGTTTACGGAAAGACAAGTTGAAATATTTTGCTCTTTTGTCTGCAGAACAGCAAAACTCACAATGGTGGAAAAAATGCTAAATCAAGTCAATTCTCCGCAGCTTTCAAACCATTTCATTTTGGTTTGAACAAAAGTCGTTGTATGCCATTTTGTTTCTCGAGTTGACAGTTTTCGACGTTCAGAAGAATAAAGATTTTATTCTATTTTCTATTTAGCTTATTTGTTCTGACAAAATAATTTTTTCAGTCTCCGTCTGTTAACATTGCATTCCTGGTTTCCAAAACATTTAATTTTATCGTTTTCTTTGCGCCATTTTCTTTTTCCGGCCCATTTTTCTTCAGTCGAATTTTTTTTCCATGTTCTTTTTAATCCACGTCCAAATGTCTCAGTAGAGTTTATTTTAATAGCTGTTCCGCCTTGTGTCTAAAGAAAATAACGCTTCTGTTATGTAAATACAATTTCAAAGGAACCCATTTCTGCAAATGATTTCAGAGTAATTTTTAAAAGCTTCTGCGTATAGTTTGTAAAAAGCTAAGTGTTTGTATGCAAAGTAAATGTTGATTCCTCTATTGTTCTTGGAAAGAGAATGAATTTGACACTTTTTTTTAAAAGGAATATAAGCTTTGAGAAAAGTATCTAGAATTTCAGAATTAACTATTTTTTTTATGCTAATGCATACGTAATTGATTTTTGGGCTGAGCAAATAAACTACAGAATGTCATCGGCACTTTTTGAAAGCGAATTCGAAAATTAATTTTCATTGATAAAAAACCTATTCTTTTCGTCAATTTGCTTCAATCAAATCAACTTGACTCAAAATCTACCTTAAATTTTTCATAAAATGTTGTAGATTCTTAAACTGTAGGTGATTTAATAGATATTCCTAAACTGTTATTTTAATATATAGTATATTCCTAATAAATATCATGATTAAAATCGTTTGTAATAAATAGAAAGTTAATGGAATACTTTGATCTAGAATTTTGGAATCAACTATTTTTTTATGCTCAATTTCGAATTTTTCTATTGGATTTTTGGACAAAATGAACTAAAAAAAAGTCTGCACTTAAAGAAAACAAACTTGATTGTTTATTTATTCTTTTATATATAAAATGCTTACTCCTCAATGTAAATTGCTTTAATCAAATAGCCTTGATACTTATGGTTAATCTTAATTTTTTCATTAAATGATGGTGGTTCCAATTTTAAGCTAAAACGAGGAATAAATTTGAAAGCTTTTCAAAATTATAAGTTTCTAGCTGCAAATAATGTTTTTCAATTAATCATATGTTTGTTTTACTCATATTACACATAATTCAGATTTAAATGCATTTAAGTTGCTACGTTAATGCGAAAGGGTTTAATTAAATTTACAAAAACAGCAAACGGATTTATTAAATAATAATATAAGTTTCAGTGCAAATAAACTTCAGAACAACAATTTAATGAAGTTGATACAAATGCACACATTAATATATATTTGCAATAAGTTAAGTCGTTGATAAATTGTTATCACATCCAAAAAGTTGTGGTTTTTTCGATAAAAACAAAAACATCTGCAATAGAATTTCATTTCTTCTTTAAAAAAATTCAAAATTATACGCAAAAAACGCAGAATTTCCTTATCAATTTACGTCAGACATTGTCGACAATATTGAAAGGAATCACCTTTTCGAAAGCACTGCAGTGAAAACTCAACTAACAAAAACGTTTCATTTTTCCACTCTGTTTCGGACGTTTCCGACACGACGCCATCTAATGAGGGAATTTTTAACTATTTTAAAAACTCTTTTCACTGCATTCACGCATTGCCGCAACACTCTCTTAATACCACAAGAATATTCATTAATTTTTTTCAGGACTGTGGTTGGTTAATTGAAACCTCTGAACTTGACCTTATTAACTTATTCGTTTGAGATTCATCTTTATGTTACTATTCCAAGTGGGAACATTTCTATTTCTGTGTTCGTGAACCTCTGAATAAATTTAAAAATATGTGTTTTATTAAGTTTGTAATTATCAGAATATGCTACTTATTTTAAGTATATATGTATTTAGATTTATTTAAAGATATTGCAAGATTAAGATTAAAGATATTTCCATTTAAAGACTAGATATATTTAAATCTAAGAATTTAATTTTTTAGTGACATAAATTATTAAGAAATTTTCAGCTTCTTGGTAACAAAATTGATACCACTTAAATTATTTCCAGTAACATACGAACTCAGTGTATCAAATATTAATGTAAATTGTTTATTATATTAAAGTAAAAGTCAAGTTTAAGACACTCAATCAAATTTGAAACGGAAAATTTTATTGCGTTTGCAAAAAATATATCGCCAAAAATGAATATGCAAATGAATACTTTATAAGGTTATGATTTATCTATTAAAAAGTTCTTAAAAGGTTTATGTTACAAAAAATTATTCTCAATAAAATAAAATAAATTTAAAATATAAATTGATCTTGTGTAACTATTCCATATTAAATTAATTATCAATAAAAAAATATTAGAAGCTGCTATTTGATTAAATTTGAAAATGCACATAAAGAATTTTTCAAATATTATTCCGGTACATGTTTAAATACATTTTTAATGCAAAGCTAAACATATTGTGTGCAAACTGGAAAAAAAATTAAATATTTAGTTCATTAAAATTATAGCTCTTGTTAATTGATTCGAAAATGTGTGGCTGAAGTCATACCTCAAAATTTTTTAATTAAACAGTTACAATTTATTTTTACAAATTTAGAAATTAAACAATAAATTGAATCTGTAATTAAAAAATTTTAAATTTAATATATAATGATAGAAAATCACTTTTGAAATTCTATTGTCAATTATTTGATTTTTATAATAAATCAAACACTTAAAATTTGTAAGAAAACGAAAGACAAAAAGATTAAAAATTCATTGTGCTAAAAATATATCTGTAGCTACTTCAGAACTTTTTCATCACTGTAAAAACTGTGATCTTATAAATCTTCGAATTCGATGTTGAAAAACTCAATAAATTGTTTTTATAAATATTTTATTTCAAGTTAACATCGAATCGAGTGCTCATTTACAATTTAAAAGGTGCATTTAAATCAACACCACATGCTCGCATGCCTTTACACCAATCATGAATTATTTTCTCTTTTGATAACACCAATTTTAACATACATTTGGAAACCCAAAAAAGGCAACGGTTACGAAAACGCCTAAATTTATCGTAATCTACCATGCTGATAGACTTCCACAAAAATAGAAGTTCACTGTTAATGATACATATTTTTAGTTGCGTAGGAAAAACAATGATGCTTTTATAACAAAATTTACATACATCTGTCAAATGTATCTTATGATATTTCACAAAAATTTTATAAAAAAATTTATAATATTTTACATCTGTTCGCTTCTGTTCTATTAAGCCTAAACCAAATTTGTTTTAATGTTCCCTGTGCTACGTGAAGGATAGATTTATAGACTTTTTTTATCAAGAAATGTTGGGTGTGTGCATTCTGAATTAATTTTTCATACTGTAAGTAGCATCGTGAATAACTTTACTGAGTTTTATATGTGTTTTGCATCTTATTGTCATTACAAATTTTGGTGTAACTGAACACTGAAAATGATTGCAACTACTTGACGCTAAGAGAAGTGTAATAGAACATTTCGGGTGTTTGAATACGCCAAGAACTATCCTTGCTGTTTGATAAAACCAAGAACCATCCATATGTTTTACTACACCATTTTCTTCCTCTTTTCTTTTTTTGGTGCAAAGTAATTGCTATAATTTTTGGTGTCAAGAGACTCTTTTTTTTCCCGTGCAATTATTTTTTGTGAAAATATCATACTGCTGATGCTATGTATATGAATCATAAATCAGAATTCGAAATGAATGAATTTATTCCTGTTTTTATAAGTTTATCTTAAACATACTTTTTTATTTTATTGGAGGGTATATTTAATTTTCAATTGTAAATAATTTTTTGTAGTACAGAACTTTAATATATATCTCTCTCTATTTCTCATAAAATTTGTATAAAGATTTTGATCAAAACAATAAACACACATTTATAGAACTATTTCTCTTTTTTCTTCTTTCCTTCTAAGGAAAAAAAAAAGACAAAATATTCTCCCTTTAAGCTTTAAAACTGATCATCTAAAAACTTTAGATCTTTATTTTTAGATGAAAAAAAAAATTTAATATTATAAAAACATCCAAAATCGTCTTAAAAAAGACGAAATTCCACAGTCTTATACGTATAAAATCCATAAAAAAAACTATTTCGAATACATCAAAAAGAGAAAAAGAAAACAGTGCACGCGCGCCCAAAGAAAAGTCCTCTCCGTCGCAAAACTTCAAAAGAAAAAGAGTTTATTCTTCCATTCCTCTTTCTGTTCCCTTTTTCTTTATCTGCTTTTCCGCCGATCGTTTTTATTGAAATATTTGTGAGGGAGTGAGTGGCATCACGTAACAGTCTTCGTAAACAAGTAAAGCTTTCCTTTAGATTGTGACGTCATTCCAAACGATTGAATGTAAGAAGCAGAAAGAAGAGATCTGGCATCTGGTAAAAGTCAACACAAAACGAGTCTTATTTGACAACACCACTTATGTATCTCCGTTTTCATATTTTCTTCCACTTTCTCGCAGCGTTTTCAAATAAAAAGTGGAAACATATTTTCATTTTTGTTTTCTTTTTTTATGGATCGATAAAGAATGAAGTGTGAGGAGGATACATTTACAAATTACAAAACTTAATGTTTTATCGTCTGCTTTTATTAACTAATAGGAAAAAAGTAAAAATTTCTTGATACTTTATAAATTTTCAACTGAAACAATTTATGAAAGAATAGGTTTTATTATAGCCTTATTATTATTTGGCTATCAGAATTGTGTTATGTTGTAGTTTTTTCATCCTTGCTAGAGAAAAAATTATGTTTTTTCGTTGCAATTTCTAAATTTTTATGTTTTTCAACTTTTTTAATGATAGAAGTCTTCGATTTTAATGATAGGAACATTTTAATTTTTTTTTTAACTCTCATTCATTTGTTCAAATCTTTTTATTTATTTATTTATTGAATTAACAGTAATATGTTTTATCCAACATTAATTCCATAACGAAATCTTTTTTTAAAAAATACGTTAAGAAACCAAGTGAACAAAATTTTAGACGGTCAAATTTTCAAAAACCAAAATGTTATTACAAGCTTTGTTTGAAACAATTTGAAACTAGAAATCAAATGATAAGCCCAGATACAAATGTTCTTTTAAAAAAAGAAAGAGAAAAAAAACGTGCCTACGAGATTAAACTAAATCTAAAAACTATTTTGTTACTTATTTGATTTCAATACAGAAAAAGACGTTTTTTTTTTATCTTTAAAACATATTTAACCACTTTTTTATAAATATAATCTAAACCGAACACAACTCATTCCAAATAGTTGACCGCTTTTAGTTTCAATTTTATCACCACAGTACCAAAAGTTTCCCAAAGTTCCACAAAAAAATCGATTCTGCCGTTAAGTGCG
Source organism: Parasteatoda tepidariorum (assembly GCF_043381705.1). Classification (NCBI taxonomy): domain Eukaryota; kingdom Metazoa; phylum Arthropoda; class Arachnida; order Araneae; family Theridiidae; genus Parasteatoda; species Parasteatoda tepidariorum. Next base: position 18,158,209 of record NC_092206.1, read on the forward strand.
CCAAAACACAAGCGAGCTTAGGTAATAAAATAAAACATCAAAAATATTTCGAGATAATTCTCTTCCTAATTTCCTGACTTTTCCGTAACATTTATTCGAAACTGTTCCTGTAAATGACCTTTCCCATTCGCTTTGGCGAAACTACACCTGTAATCGCCATATTTTCAAACGACTCGCCAGTTTCCTCATGATATGTGCTACGGAACACGAGAACTTGGCGTGATTAAGAGGCCGCAAATGTTCCCTCCTACCCATTAAAGTAGTAATGTGCCCCCTATCTTGGCCCTTCTAGACTTCGCGAAACAGCAGTTACATTCGGAGCAATCCGTAAAATTGCTAATTATGCAGTTTCATTATTTTAGCACTGTAATGAGTGTTTAAGTTTTCATTTTGGAAATAATATATTTTATTTAAAAACATTAATAAAATTTAAGGTATGAGTTCAAAATTAAGGCTATGGAAATTGCTTCGTATTTAATCAATTATTGTGGTGGGAAAAAAAAAACTATAACTTTATATAAGGTTTTCTAAACTAGTAAAATAGATCAAATTATCAATTTTGGAATTTATTTTTAAACTAATAAAAATCAATTCAACTTATCTATCTATGCCTTTGCCACTATTTTACAAAGCTCTGTCGTTTTCAGACTGTTGCAAGCAAACGATTGAAACCTAAATTGCCATCCAACATAAACTAATTTAGCGAATCTTTAAAACTTTTTTTTTGATCATTGTTAAAGTCTGCTTGCAACCATTTGGAAACGATTGAAATTTAAATTGCCTTCCAGCATAAAAAAAGCATTAATCTTTAAACTATTATTTTACCATTAGTTTACAAAGCGTTGTCTAAATTCTGCTTGAAATGGTCTGTAAACGATTGAAATTTAAAGTGCCATCCAGTATAAGCTTATGTATTGAGTCTTTAAACTGTTATTTTATAATTATTTTACAAAGCATTGTTAAATCCTGATTGCAAAAACATGAATTTTTATACATCATAAAGCTGCAGTTAAAATTTAACTTCTCTAGTTAGTCGTAAAGAGGTTAAAAATTTGATTGGAAACATATACTAGGTACTATTTAAGGAAAAAAGTGTGTTTGTATGTATGATTCAAGAAACGATTTAAATTTTTATTCGAAATTTTGCAGAATTCGAAATTTTGATTGGCTATAAACTCTATTGGACGATAAAATAGTGAAATATTCTACTTTCAGCAGTCAGAAAAAATATAAAAAATTTTTGTGAGCCGACACAGTTTTCTGAACAACTTTGAGCACTCCAGCTAGTTAAATATGTGTCGAGATTTTAATTACAGATTAGATACAAGCAAAGTAGAAAATCGTAAAAAAATTATTAGATAGTTTAAGTTTTGTTGACTTATTTCTTGCGGATGACGACCTAGCCGCATGTGATATCTTTTTCTTTTCTTTTTTTCGGAAAATTGCACGATTTATTTTGCTTGATAAACAAATTTTTTTAAATATTATCATTTATTTCATTTAATATAAGATAAAAAGATAAAGAAATACACAGCTTCGTAATAAATTCGGAAATTTAAATCCTAGATATGAATAAAATTTAGAAAAGGAACCAATACCCCGAGTTTAAATAACTTATTTAGAAACCATTTTCCTTTCACGCTAATATTAATCTGAACCTATTGTCATTATTTAAAGTAATCTGAATACCTACTTCTTTCTAAAACCACTTAGACTGACTATATTCCTAAATAAAAGAACAAAATGCAATCAAATTAGAATTGGTAGAGTTCTAAAAGAGAAGATTGCGTGTCTATATAGATTTTTTTTCTCTCGCCAAAATTGTTCCAAGTGCAGTAACCCGCCAACTTCTATAAAACACCAACCAAAAGAAAGAAGATACGTTTCTATTTCAAGAGCAGGCTTTTGTTGACAATCTGAAATGGAATAAATGAATACGTGATGCTATAGAAAAATCTAGAAGATAATATAAAAGTAGAATACATAGATTTGAAAAGAAAATCTGGAAATGAGATTTCATAGAGTGCTTCCAAAACTCCTTTTTTTTCTTCAACTTTTCGAAGAAGAGTTTGAGAACATAATTTCTATTTCGAATATTTCTTTTACTTTTGTGTTGAAAATTTTGAAAACAAACAATTTTAGAACAGTTCGCTGTTATTATGGATTCTTCAATAGCAAACTTGAAATTTCGGAGTTATATTTTTATAAAATTCACTTGCAGAGGAAATGATAGAAAGTTGAATATTATTGAGAAAAAGAAAGTTGTTTAAGTGTTACAAATAGACAAGCAAGTGTGAAGTGTTATGAAGAATGCATAGACATGAATAATGCAAAATATAGATATTTTTAAAAAAGGAAAAGTTGTTATGTGAATCAAGCAATTGTCATATATTTATTGTTAAAAATAATGTAAGTACAATTGTACGTATTGACAAAAATATTGCGAAAAAACACAGTCGCATATTGAATTAAAAAGCTGTGTATTGTTACGAATAATCAAGCAAGTGTTATGCATATGTTTATTATTAAGAGTGTAGACTCATTTTTTTAATAATTTATTGACATAAATATTGTAAAATAGACTGTTAATTATATAATAATTTAAATAGTTTTTGATTTTTATAAATAAGCAAGCTTATAATTATAAAAATCAAAATAAAAGAGCAAAATGCAATCAAATTAGAATTGGTAGAGTTCTAAAAGAGAAGATTGCGTGTCTATATAGATTTCCACTTGCATTATTTCTTATGTGTATTATTATAAAAATTAGATCCACATTTTTAAAATCCCTGTTGTAAAGTAGACAATTATATATTGATTTAAATAATTGTGAATTGATACAAATGATCAGGCAAGTGTATAAATATTGTTGCTGATAATGTGGATTACTTTTTTAAATTGCGTTGGCAAGAATATTGCAAAATAGACAGTTATATATTGATTTAAATAATTGTGAATCGATACAAAAAATCAAGCATGTATCGTATAAATATTGTTGCTAATAATGTAGATTACATTTTTAAAATGTTTTGACACGAATATTTCAAAATGGACTTATATATTGATTTAAAGAGTTGTGAATTTTGATACAAATAATCAAGCAAGTGTCGTATAAATATTGCTGTTGATAATGTGGATTATACTTTTAAAATGCATTGAGAAAAGCATTACAAAATGAACAGTTATATAATAATTTAAATAGTTGTGAATTTATACAAATAATCAAGCAAGTGTCGTATAAATATAGTTGTTAATAATGGGGATCACATTTTTAAAATGTATTGACAAGAGTATTGCAAAATAGACCGTTATATATTGATTTAAAACGATGGTATATCAACGATGGTAAACAAATAATCAAGCAAGGATCGTCTATGTACATATTGTATTGTGTATACATTGTAATAAATAATTCAAATTGATTGTAGCACTTTTTTGATTTATTGATATGAATATTGGGGAATGCAAAGTTAACTATTGTTATAAAAATTTGATAATATTTCATTCATAATAAACATTCATAGCAGTTGATACGATACAAATGATTCTTTCTACTCGTATAGGGACTGTTCCAGAATGGTTCTGCAATAAAATCTGTGAGAATTGATTCTTGATTTAGATTCTTGATTAGATTCTTGATTGGATTCTTGATACCTTTGTCTGAGTTGTATTCTAAGTTACATGAACATGGAGAGAATGTTTAATACCTCAAATACCCACCAATCGTAGACTGAACATTGAAGGTAATGAAATTAAAAATACAGAATTTTATTTTTAACAAGGTGCCCCAACTGGGGGAGGGGGCGGAAAAGAATAGTAAAGGACAGTAAAATTAATGTAAATATACGTGTGTTATCGTATTTATGAGAGAAATCTGAAAAGTAACGTATCCTTAAAGCCTTTAAAAATCTTCTAAAAGTCACCAAAAATGCAAAAATCCTTAACACTAGAAAGACGGAAAATTGGTATATGAATATTGGGAAATGCAAAGTTAACTATTGTTATAAAAATTTGATAATATTCCATTCATAATAAACATTCATATCAGTTGATACGATACGAATATCAACTGCTGCCCAAAAGCAATCAAATTAGCAGATATTGCCCAAAAGCAATCAAAATGACTGGATTGTAAAAGTATAAATAATATGTAAAGAAATTCATGTAAAATTAGTTTTTTATATTTTTTATATTATTTACAGTTATATAACAAGTTATTAGTAAATATTAACAATAAAACAATTATATGTTGTACAAAATTGTAAAAAATTGTGTCATTATATACGTCATTGTTTTTTTAATTGAAATTAAAAGCAATCAAAATGACTTCCTTGGGCAGTCTAGTGTTAATGGAGTAGAACATTTGTCTGTGTTTCTACATAATCCTCACTCTTAATCGATGCGTTTTACAAACCATGTATGGCCATGTCATACTAGTGTGCCCTACAGAAAAATTTTTGCATCGTCTTTCATTTCGTCAAAGAATTGAATCGCACTCGAACCAAAGTAAGACGATGGGTGCCGAGTCCGGACTGTAAGGTGTGTGATGATGATGTTGACTGTTACATAAAAGGAAAGGTTTGCAAGATGGCGAATAAGTGAGCAGTGGCGTGCGAAGAATGCTTACGCCCATGCTCTACAACCCTCTTCCTCAGTTCTAAATTAACCGTCTGAATTTAATTAGAGTTTCACAATGATCAATGACTGTATATTTTCACTCACAAGCGAGTATTAGCTTATGCTGACAGCATTAAATATGCCGACAGCATTAATTCGATATAGTTGATTTGCCCCAACTATAAACGCTTCTGCCCTCACAAATAGATAAAAGATGGGTGTTTGTTGCATTCTCAAGGGCATGGCGGAGAGCTGAAACGATATGAACCCGCAATCTCTGCTAGAATGTCCGCAAAAAACAATTAACTAAGGTGAAATTAAGTAAAAAAATAGACAAACGTTCAAGGTCTAAAAATATGAAATTATAGGAATAGAAATTGACACAAAATCCAGTAGTGGTAAGACTGCAACTAACTGAAACTAAATGATGATCTTGATCAAATACTAATGCAAATTAAACATGACTGATAAAGATGAGGAATTGTCACTGAGAATCTCGAGGTCGTGAAACCCTTTGTCTACCTGAATAAGGTGCCCCACTCACTGAGAGCATCATTTTCTAGGTCGAAGGTAATAAATATAAAGGTAATAAATATATCATGGAGGGCGTTGTATTTAATTTTCTAAAACACTAACCAAGTTAATCGGCAAGTGCGTGTCGGAACATGAAATTTTCTTCTCAATCGTTCCTTTTCTTTATCATTCTTCGTGACATTTTGCGAAGGCGAGCACATCCACACTTTCACACTGCTTGCATTAAATGAATGTGTTAAACGTGTTGGAAAATTCGCCATTTGCTAAAGGTCCCTGCTTAAGTTCCAAGAAAAAGATCACTAACCGTGCCAAATAAGCATACATCACGATAACGAACCGTACCTGACATATTTATAACACACTGTGTCACCATGCGCGAAATTGGAATTTAAAGCTTCTCTGTTTTATTATTTCTTCCCTTTCTCTTGGCAACACCCAGTACGATCGTCTGCTCAACTTCATTTTGAGAAAATTTTACGAAAATTTTCTTCAAATTTGTTTTTTTTTTCTTTTTAATGTATTCTAAGATCTAAAAAAAATACTTTTCAGCTTTTTCATTGTTTTCGTGTTGGTTTATGAAGAAAAAGTTTGAACCGGCTACTCGCTATTGACAGGCAATTCATCATGTTTTCAGCCTTCTGATAACTTAATGTTTGCTAAGCCAACCAAAACGTTGAACAAATATATTTTGTTTTCCTTTTCTTTCTTGTTTTTTTTTTCTTCAAGCATTTATTTTCACCTAAAGTAATTTTAATCTTTGTAAGAAATAAAATTTAACGTACCTGTTAAAATATATGAAATTCTTTCAGCGTTATATTCACGGGGGGGGGCTTAATAATTCCCAAGAATTTTAATACTGTGCTTTAAATGAAATCAATAAAATTATTAAAGATTCCAATTCTAACCTTATTTAACTTCACGTTATTTAAAATTATTACAATTTATATACATTCTCCTAATTCTTTTCTTGACTTGAGAAGAATTTTTGTTTCTCATAATAAAGTCAAACAATCATTTATTTATTTTAATTATTTTTTTTTTCATTTTTTTTTTTTTTTTAATTTTAGTTTAGAGTTTGACAAGACTAGAAGATGCGTATTTATATATTTATTGACTGACTTTTAAATTATTTGGTATTTTAAATACTGTGACTATATTCTGTGACTATATTCTGTTTTTCTTCATTAAGAAAACTATAAGATAATTGTCCCAGCTGAAACGTCAGAAATTTTCCTCAATGTTCTCTCTATGCCAGTTCTTCTGAAGAGGTTTGAATTTTGTCCATCCCGTAAATGGACTGTGGTCACGTGCCCAATTTAACTAATCAAAAGTGACTGGAGTTATTCTGTGTCTAATTCCGTTTAAAAATTTCATACTATTAACTAAAAAAATATAATTGAACTGTTCTAAAAATTATGTCTGACGCAAAAATAAAAGTAAAAAGAGTACAGTTGAATGATTGTGTATAAAGTTGCAGAACGTAAATCAAAAACACAAGTCTTACTGAACCCTGAAAAAATGTGAACAATAACATTCTCAGAGCTAACGGAAAAAGCCCATAAATTGCTAAATTATTATTATTTTTCGTTGTTTATTAAGAAAAAAAAAAGTAATAAGGTCACATTTCTTTTAGCAATTTGTACTAAAACAACTATTTCTGCTCCTAACCTTGTTTATCGATTATATATAGCGAGGAAGTTTAAAAGAGTAAGTTTTTAAAATTATAAGATTATTACATAATTAAAATGAGACACAATGCTATAATAATAATCATATAAATGTTAATCTAAATATTCTTTAATAGAAATAAACAGTAAAACTTTACATAAAAAATAAGTCAATTAATATAAAATAAAATAATGTAAAATTAATATTAAGTATTAATAATAAGTCAAATAATGTAAAAATAAGTTTTTAATAAAAGTTTAACTTTTTAAAAAAAAATTATGACAAATAATAATTGAGCATGCATTACATAATCAAAATTTCGTTATTGTATAACAGTTGCATACACGCGAATTTAGCTATGTCATAATAATTTTGAAAAAGTACGAACTGAAATTTGGAAAGTATGTGTATGTTTTTAAAAATATGTATTATATTCCTTTTAAAAGAAAACGCAATGCTATATTAATAAACAAGCGTAAAACTAATTGCAATATCTATATATTCTTTAATAGACATCGCCAACAAACATAACACATCTTTTGAAAATTTCAATTTTATATCGATCTCAACAAATGTAGTAATTAATACGCCTTTAGCATCATTTGCCTTGATTGTCAGTCATGAGTCTCCATTTTACTAAGAATAAATAATGCATTTTTACTTTATATGCATACGATATACCTGACAAAGGCTTATCTAAGTTTGTTAGCATACAATTTGTTGTATAGAAGTAATTCAATATTTCAGAAATTTAAATTAGTTGTCAGAGTATTTAATTTCGAAATGAACTTAAAGAAACTGACGCTGTTACTTTTTCTTCCATGAGGAAGTAAGACTTCTGGGCATAAATAAGTATCGCGTTTACTGGATGTGCTAAATTCAAGAGCCCACTTAAACAGAACATGAAAAGGGAAAGATACCACAGGACAGGAATAGATAGTGTGTTCACTAAATGAGCTGAAATTAAGTGTCATACCGAGGGAGAAACTTTTTACGCAAATTCTGTGTCCCCTCCATAAGTAATTTTAAAATTTAAAGTATAGAAAAAGTAGGTTTATGCAAACTTAGAATAGGCCACGATGTTTCAATTGCTGAAGAAAAAAAATTCAAATCGCATACAAGTTATAAGAAGAGAACTTCCTCTTTGCATAATTCTAAAATTATCCTCTGATAATTTAGTTTAATTTTGATATTTTGAAAATTTCTTTTCGGTATGCGAAACTTCATGGCTTTGTCTAATTTTGTCTGAAGTCACTTTTTCTATGCTATAAATTTTAAATTATTTATGGAGATGAGAGATAATTTTGAAGATGAAAAGTTTCTCCCATAGTATAGCATCCTCTTCAGAAGAAATGGCGAAGAGAAAGTTACTCCTGATCTAGATACAGAAAATATTTTCAAATTCACTCGCGCTTTAAAAACAAATAATAAAAAAAAAACGTAAAGAGGGAAAAGTACCTTTGGATGTTAAAGGGGACCTTATGAAACATAAATGTTTGTGCTATGACCTGAATTTTCGTCACATTACCTAGTGCTCAACACAGTAGTTACTATGTAGCAGAAGGTAATGCACTACTACAACAGTACTTAGTGGGCTAATTAACACATTGTGGCAATAGTTAATGCACTGATTAGCACACTATAACAGTAGTTGAGCTGATCATAACATCTGATGCTGTAGTAGTTAATGTGCGGATTAACTCACTGTACCAGTAGTTAACAGAAGTACTATGTAACAGAAGGTAATGCACTACAATAACAGTACTTAGTGGGCTAATTAACACATTGTGACAGTAGTTAATGTGCTGATTAACACCCTGTAACAGTAGTTAGCGAGCTGATCATAGCATCTGATACTGTAGTAATTAATGTGCGGATTAACTCACTGTAGCAGTAGTTAACAGAAGTACTATGTAACAGAAGGTAATGCACTGCTATAACAGTACTTAGTGGGCTAATTAACACATTGTTACAGTAGTTATTATGCTGATAAGCACACTGCAACAGTAGTTAGCGAGCTGATCATAATATCTGATGCTGTAGTAGTTAATGCGCGGATTGACACACTGTAGCAGTAGTAAGTGAACTGATTTTAGCATCTGATGCTGTAGCAGTTAATGTGTCAGGTCGATGCATTCATTTGTAAATATCAAAATCGTTTTCAATGCAAACGACTTTAATAAATCAGTGCAACTTTTGTAACATTATTGCGTTCATTAACTAAAGTTAAGTTGAAAGTTCCTCCGGTAGAATTTAGAACCAAAAGAACAAAGCTTAACTAACGAGGCACCAATTTATTCTAATTTAACCCTTTTCTTCCTTCATTTTCTCTCACCGTGGAAAACAAATGGATAAACTTTTGGAAATTACGGTAGAGAAAACTGCGAGGACAGTAACAAATTCCGAAGAATAAATTCACATATAAACCGTGACAGAGTTCTAATTTAAATGACCGCCATAACTTTTCCCACATTAACCGAAGTTATTTGGAGGACACAGTCATAACCGTTTATTTAACCGCGGGACTTACACTTTTTATTATTCTGTTTGAGCGTCGCGAGAGTGAAATAGGGAAAGAAAATTTAAATCAATCTCATAAATATTCAAGAAGCAATCTTCAAATAAATAGGAAAAGATAAAATTCTACGAGGTCGAGAGTACGTGGACCACACACCGAAGCACCACTCTTGTTTCAAGGGCTATTTACCAAAATGGCAATATGCAGGGGTGGATTATTTCTTGAAGTTGGCATTGTGCCCTTATTTGAATTATAAAACTGAAATGAGCATTATCATATTTATCAGTATTATCATCAGGGAGGGAAATGCTTGGAAAATTTTATTAGCATTATCACATGGATTTTTCTCATAAAGTGATGGTTTAATTATGGCTTACGGTTTTGTTTCAATCGAACAAAGTAACTTAATTCTTAAAATTATCAACGAGTAAAAATTGTGTTTTACTGGTGATCGTTAAAGTTGAAGTCGCAATATTTCGAAAACACTTTGTATATTCGTAATAAATAACGAGAAACTCTCTAAAATATTTCTAAAATTTAATTTTGCCTGATAACTTTTCGGTTTATTTAATCCTTTCATGCCAATCGTTCTTTTGAAAGGAGAGGTCTTTTTTTTAAAAAAAAGAAGTAAAAAGTGATGCCACAAAATGCTTCATTATTAACATAATGCATTATATAAATACAATTATTTTGTTAACAAGCGCTTATGTTAGGTGCTGAATTCAAAGCACAATGCCTTTTGAAAGCTTAAATGATATTTTTCAGTAGAAAATATCGACTTGGTTTAAACAAGTGTACTTTACGGACCACCGCTCTTTTTCAAGAGCTATAGTTAACAGAATGAGGTGAAACTAATACGAGTTTCAGTTTTTTTCTCAAATTGAAACTTAACAAACCTTATGCTGAATGACACTTTGTTCAACACTCAAAAAATGTAAAATAACTTTTACAAATTTATAATACCATGAACAGTTTCCGTCGATTTATGTTGTGCGAGAAAAAAAATTATAAGACAGTAAAGAATTCTTATCTGCCATGAAATTTGTATAAAGGAATCAAAATTTGATTAAGTGTATTAATATTAACTCAAAATTTCCGACTATTAATATTCCTATAATCATTGACGTGATTTTCTGAAAACTTAACATTTTTAAATTACAAATAATTAAAAACTAAAAGTGCTTTTAAAACTTTTTAAAAAAAAAGTCATTGATCTACTTTCTAAGGCACTTATTAAGAGAAAAATAAAGGGAACTTTACTTAATGACTCAGGCTGTTAAGCCAACACTTTGAGTAATATTTTTTTTTAAAGTTAAACCACAGTATTGTGTAGTTGAGTATAAAAAGTACAATATGGTTCGAGGTGTGATGGCGCAGGGGATAGAGCACTCGCCTCTCAATGAAGTGAACCGAGTTTCAAATCCTGGTTGATTCGAAGTTCGCACTCGGCTCGCACCGACCACAGTACTGACGTAAAATATCCTCAGTGGTAGACGGATCATGGGTTAGAGTCCCCTTGCGTCAGGCTAACCGTGGAAGATTTTCGTGATCCTTCTCTCCATGTAACGCAAATGGGGGTTCGTTCCATCAAAAAGTCCTCCACGAAGACAAATTTCTCCCAATACTTGGTGCCGGAATTCTCTTGTCTTCTGGATTGGGTTCCAAATTACAAGGCTACGGAGTTGAACAATGGTAGTGGTAAACTAAAAATTGGGTCAACTGTTTAATGACTGTTATGAAATTAAATGATCTGATACAATTTATCTCTTTATAAAGGTGGTAGAACATTTAAACATTATGTAACAACACGGTCCAAAATTTCAAACCCTTTTGTTAAATTTTACTTTAAATAATTCAATATATTAAGCAGAAAACGTTTAACATGAAATTATAAAAAATTACTACACTATCCATTTTTGTAGCGAGTAAAGTTCATATTTATTGTTTCAAACGATTGCAAAAAGGCTATTTTCAGTTTATTCAGTTTCACATTCATAAATTTATTATAACTTTACTAGTTATTTTATTTCAGTTTAAATTTCAAAAATAAACGAAATTTTCTGGTTGAATTTATTAATATTCTAAACGTTACTTTATCGAAATTATCTTCTAGTCTCGATAAAATGTACTTCCAAAACAATTGCGATTTATCGGATAAATGCGTGAAGACTCTATACAACGCATAAGATCGATTAATAGAATGGGAACTTCAATAATTTAGTGATTAATTAAAAACAGCAATAAACATTAATTATAATGGAAAATTTCGCATCACTGCGCAGTTTAAAAGGAATTATTTGCGCCCGTTTGTTTCGGCCCGAAAGATAATCACAGAAAATCGAATCCTGAATTCCAGCGCTTCCTTTTGGGAAATACTCTCGCTATTATTCCGCAATCGGTATAGAGGGGGGCCGGCCTAACATATTCCGATAATTAGGTACTTGCCACCCCTTCCCCGATCATTTGGACGAATGTCATAGAAGATAGTTTGATAAGCAACACTCTGATACAGGAGACATCTCAGCGTCTTAGACTTAATGAAACGGATAAATTTATGAATGGAGCCCGTGTTAATAGAAATTCAATTACTGATGCGTCCCCACACCATTACGGTTGTCAAAGTTTCTCTTCCTTCTTGGCGATTTTCCGGAACTCTTTGGGGAAAATCGACTATTATGGTTTTCGAGGATTTAAGTCTGATCTTAGATTTATATCCAAAGGAAGGAGGGACAGGCTGGTCTCAGGCAAAGAAGGGGTTGTGAGGTTAAGAAAACGGTTGATGATAAGGATTTCGGGAGTTATTTAATGTCATTGGCAGGTAATTTGATTGGTTTCAATGGATGATAAGTTAAATCAGATTTAAATTGGAATGATAACCCTAAATGCCTGTTTCAAAGTTAAAATGTATCGAGAGCGTTTAATGTCATTGACAGGTAATCTGATTGGTTTCTGCAGATTTAGAATGAAATGATAACCCTAAATGCCTGTTTTACAGCTCATTGCAATTCTTGTCCTAGTCAGATAAAGCACAAACTGTTAATAGCTATTGGCCATTATCTTAAAAGCATGAAATCGAATGGAAATGGCTGTAATATAATATTTGACCTTTCTATTTTGTATTAATTAATTGTAAACCTATATGCCTATTTTAAAGGATGTTGTTCTTCCCAATTTGAAGTAAGGCACAAATTGTAATTCTTATCTCAAGAGTTCAAAAAAGAATATGGATAACTGCAATATAATATTTGAGATTTCCATTTTGTACTAATTAATTGTAAACCTAAATGCCCGTTATATATCATGCTTGCATAAAGCTTGCCCTTTACGCATTAAGTACAAAGTGCAATATCCACCTTAAAATCATAAAAAGAAGAAGAAAAAAATATAGCTAGATGCTATGTTATACATTTCTCTATGGTCAATCGTTATCGAATATTGAGTAATAGTTTCTCATTATTAATAATAATAAGTATATTTTTTATTATTTATATTAAAAATTATATTAGTTTTATATTTATATAAACACACAGCATGCATTGCAATGTATGAAAGATATATGAAAGATTATGTACAATTACATAGGCTTATTATACATTTGAGTATACATTAACAAAATGTTACACTAATATAAATTTTGAAATTTGTTATACCATAATATCATTCAACTTTGCTGTAACTTTAATAAGGCGCTAAGTTGAAATACATTATCTTAAACTTCATTGTACAATACTATTTGAGTGTCCATTATAGTAGCTTATTTATTACAGATTTTTTCAACCCTGCAAATCTTTTTCAGCTTTATAAAAATGCCTTCATTCTAAAAATGAGAGGCCGAGATCAGCCAGAGCCCGAAAGCTTAAGACCGATGCGGGCTGATACTGAAAAAAGTTTCGACCGATACTGCGGGCCGATACTGAAAAAAGTTTCGGGCTCGTATACTGAAAATATAGATTTCGGACTCTTGTTCAAACGTTCATAATTTATTTTTACTACTTTTAAACAAATGTTCAGTTATTAAATATAAAATATTTAAATTTCATAAAGTATAAAAAACAAATGGATCTGTTACTTCGGTGCTTTTGCTTCGTAAGGCTAACACCAATTATTAAATGATTCTTATTTAGATTAAGATTTTTTTTTCTATTTTCATTGATGGTGTATGTTAATACTCCTATAAGCATCTTAGTGTGTCAGTCGGTTTAGTTTTTCTCTTCGTTTTTTCCTTTACAGTAGTGTTTCCCAAAGTGTGGTACGCGCACCCCCAGGGGTGCGGGAACAGTTTAGCAGGGGTACGCGCTCTTATGCGAATTATCTTCAACAAACGAAAATTTCAAAAAATTTTATTTAAAAACAAAGCTAGCCATGGAAATTTACGATTACGTATTTTTCTATTGACTATTTTTTGCAGAGTTAACAGTCAATAACTAATAGATGTTAATAAAAATAAACATATTTTTAAAATACATAAATTTTTTTTTATTAGTGGTACACAGCGTTACGAAAAATGTAGAAAGGGTACATAAAAGTTATAAGTTTGGGAAACACTGCTTTACAGGTTAGTGGTAAAGTAAAGTAAGTAAGTAAATTGATTAAGAAACAAGTATAGGATATGGAAAAACTTCTATAGAGTTATCTTACTTAACTATTAATCTTGCTTACTGTTTATATTTCTGGCTTTATAAAAATGCCTGCATTTAACATTTCATGTCTTTATATTCCAGTACTCTTTTTAATTTAACATACTTTGCTGTATTTATGTCTTTTCAAAAATGCATGTATTCGCATATTTATTGGGAAATAAGAAAACATTAAGTATAGATAATTGACATAAGGATTCCAAAGTTTGACATTTGACAAATAGTATGTCATCTAAAGCATTTCTTAAAAGAGATAAACGCATTGAAAAAGAACTCCACTGATTCGTCTGCCCTCCCCAATAAATATTTTTTTTTCGAATGTAGAATGGAACTTTTGTGATATAACCCCCCTTTTTCCAGGTGTTGCAAACGTCAAAAGATAACAATGCATTGGAACCAGACCGTAGACTTTGAGGAATGGCGAATGGGGGTCCTTCGATCTCCTGGTCAGTGGTCACTTTGTAAATGTGAAGGGGGCATGATGCCAAATAGGGGACAGGCTAAAGAAGTCAAACTCATATTTCACTGCTTTCTCCACACCTACGAGCCATGAAGTCCCCTTTTCGATTTTATTTGTGAACAAAAAAATTTTTTAGTGGTTTTGGTTTTTAGCATAGCCGAACCATAGACTGTATTTCAAAAGTACAGTAAAAGCTAACTATGCAAGTAAGTTTAGTTGAGAATCATTGCCTGCTTTGGTTGGAGGGAAGCTTTAAAGTATAATTTCATGTCATCAGCTTTTTAAGTTATCTTTCGTATTTCTTTCAAATATTACAAAACTTCAACCGAGAGCCGCGATGGCTAGGGGATAGAGCATTCGCCTTCCAATGAGGCGAACCTGGATCAAATCCCAGTCGATACGAATTCCGCATCCGGCTAGCACCGACCACAGTGCTAACGTGAAATATCCTCAGTGGTAGACGGATCATGGGTTAGAGTTCCCTTGCCGTCAGAAAAACCGTGGGAGGTTCTCGTGGTCTTCCTCTCCGTGCAACTCAACTACGGGTTAGCTCCATCAAAAAGTCCTCCGCGAAGGCAAATTTCTCCCAATACTCGCTCCAGGAGTTCCCTTGTCTTCTGGATTGGGTTCAAAATTACAAGTCTACGGAGTTGAACATTCGTAGTCGCAAACAGTGTTCGTTGGTCATTCCCTAGCGCTTAATTTGGTTAATATATTAATCTAAAATGAATGATTTATGGAAGGGTGATTAAGATTATTATTTTACATTAACTATAATTGAAATTTGATGGGGTCAAATATAGGTAAAAATTCATTATAGCTTTAATCGTAGTATATACTGCAGTTTCATTCATTTCTTTTTTCAATAAACAGCTTTAACAAATGTTTTGTTCCATGGTTATAATTATTTATATTTAACATGTACAATGAGTACTTACAGAAATATAGGAATTAATATGTTTTGAAAATTTGTTATAAAAAATATATTAAACAGTATTATCTCTGTTTTTCTTTAGTGGGCTTTTGTATTTAGCCCATTCGGTAAACAATACATTACTTTTAAGATAACATTTATTTTCTTTTGCATTTACGTATTTATTACCTTAGATTAATTACAATAATTTTTGACATTTTTATATTTATAAAAAATTTTTTTATTAATACTGCTAATACTAATTTTTTTTAATTAATACATACCAGAATCAATAATTACAAAAATTTAAAAAGATATGCTGTATTCTTCATATAATATTTCAAATTTAATTAATTTAAAGAAAAAGTTTGTAAAGGATTATTTTTTTTATTATTATCAACTGTAAATATTAAAACAGTCACATAGACGCAGAATTACAAATGAGCATTTAGATGAATTAATATCTGGGGGAAATACATTTACAACATTATTATTATTTTGAATATTGCAAAATGGCAATTATCAATACAGAAATATTTTCGAATAATACGACATCAAAGCTTGATAATAACTTAACTAAATGCAAATGAAACAGCAGCTCAAATAACTCCAGTCCACCTATCGATGAGAAATAAAGAATCTTTTTACCTACATCTCGCCCGAGCAGGTCTATATTGTTTTGGCGAAGCTAAAAAGACCCCTCACCTTTGGCGACTCTCTCAACCGCCAGGACTCAGTCTGCAGCTTTCTCCGTATCCAAGCAACCTAGGTTTCATTAAAGACCCAGCCATCAGCTGGGAAGGTCGTGTTATAACCTAGGTTAACGTTCGCCCGAGAACAGTTTTTTCCAATTTACGGGCGCGCTAGTCCGCGCATTTCAAATAAATATACAGGAACTGACATTTTAAATGTAAATATTGCTTGATATCGATAACTAAAAATGTGACTGTGCATTGTATAAATAATATTTCTACATTCAACAAAATATGAATATTCACATTAAAAATAGAGTACGAGATCTTATGGATATTGGTTAACATGTTTTATGTTTACTACAAAGCGATGAAAACATTGCATAAATATGTTGTATTAAGCAAAAGCGCACGTTAAAAATTGTTAACAATATGCACATAAGATTTATACAAGTTTTATTGTGTGCGTGTTTGTTGTACGTTGATGGTGTGGTTGCGTGGTTTAATTTGTTTGTCAGCAGATCTGAAGGAAAACGGATATTGGGTAAGTAATCCCAGATTTAATATTTGAATCTAAATCTATCAATTAAATGAATTGAAATTATTCAGTTACATATGACATTTCACATGCATAGAAGTGTATTTATGACAAGGTTAATTTAATATTAAGTTGAAAATATCTTATTTTAGCAAGTAATGTTAAAAAATTAATATATTTGTAAAACTACTTTTTTTCTTCATATTTTAAATATTGCATTTAAGCAAAAAAAGGAGAAAAATATAATGATAAAATTATTGCTATTGAAATTCTGCATTAAATATAAATACTTGTTGAGGAATACATGCTTTTAAAATCCTTTTCCCGTGCAAAGTGCCACTGTAATAATTCTTTAAAAAAAGTATACTTTATGTTGCAAATATGTTGTAATAATGCATTTATTAATGTATGTATTGAAACAACATATTTGCTACACCGAGTATATTTTTTAAAGAATTATTACAGTAATTGTTTAAAAATAATATATTATTCGTGTAGCAAATATGTTGCCGTTATACATATATTAATAAATATTAAATAAGATTTGTTTACACACTGTATATCGACGTGCGATTCCTTCTTTCAAAAACTGCGATTTATAAATAAAAATAAATCCATCTTAACAATGAATGTTTTATTCTATATTTATTATGATTACCTTATTAATATTTTGAAAAGTTAATTAAAGAGATAATGTATATTAATTTCATGTATCAATTTCTTGTACCATTTGTCATCATGATATAAATACAAATAATGATCAATAAAATAAATAATATATTATTTGTATCTCAATGTCACAGAAGAGTTTTCTTATGCTTAGATATAAGTCCGTGTAAGATATTGCCGTCTAGCTCTTTAACTATAATGATATTGCACAATTTTGCAATATCATTATAGTTAAAGAGCTTCTAAAATTTATTTTTTCATGGTTTATGTTTTTATATAAAGTGTCATTTTAAATAAAATGCCTTTATTTCTGATCGTGTATTAAAAAAAAGAAAGAAAAAGAAAAATTGAAATATATTATTTGAAATAAACAATTACATAAACGTAATATTTTTATAATATGCGGTTAAAATTTGAATAGTTGTAACAAATAGTAAATAGAATAGAATAATAATGGTAGTAAATAGAATATTATTCGGAACTGGAGTTGAACATTTCCTCTTCCAACCTTCTTCAAGGGGGTTTTCCTTCTAGTAAACGCCCCTTTCTGACCCTAGGCACCCCAGTGATTTTTTTTCCCCTCTTGTTGTTTTGTTTGCTTTCTTCTCTTTGCTTTTATTTTCATCACTTCTGAGGAACTTCATGGATTTTTTTAGGGAATGTAATTTTTGTAGTCTTGTGGTTCTTACTAATATCATTGCAAATTATTGTTTATTGTTGATTTACGTCTAATTTCTTTCGGTGAAAATTTTAATACATTATTTTAATAAGCATTAATAGTTAAACCATTATCCAAATTATATCTAAAATTAAAATTTAAATTAAAAAAAAAACTATTTAAAGGAAATTTTTAATAGGCTTTCTTTAAAGGCATAACTTTATGCACTTAACACTTTAAAACTATGTAGTATATTTGAAAAAGTCGTAAATTTAAAATTCGACCGATTTTGCTTAAATTTTCTATTTTACCGTTTAAAATTGCATTATTTAAAGTGACTTAAATGATTGTATACCTTACATTTCAAAAGTTTTGCGACTATTAATAAATAAAATTATAAAAAGTAATATATGTTTACTAAATGTTGTATTTTGCAACTGTGTGCAAAATTTTTTTCAATAGGTCTAAAAAGTTCTCGAGATATGTGGTGAAATACTCATAAAAAAATAAATAAATAAACATTAAGGGGTCCTAACTTTGAATCGCTCTCCTGACCAAACTTATTGGGATCATATTTCTTAGATTGCGGCTACCTCCTTATTTTGTGGGTCAGAAATTCGAAACCGTCGAAAAAAAGGTATGTTTATTCAGAAAAAGTACGTTTTTGTGTCTGATTTCGTAACTCAAAATATCGTCGACACTAATTAATTAGCATATTTGAGGCCACCCCCTTGAACCTAAAACGTAAAGATCCGATTATTATATCAAAAATTATTTAGGGTAGTCCTTTTTATTTTTTTGCGCAGTCTACAAAGAAATAATGTAGAATATGCATAAAATACACTTTTAATTTTAACAACCTTGATGTATTAAGTTGTACAAATTTTAAATCATACTTTATAGAAATTCGAATGTAGAATTGTGATATAATTCTAATTTTAACTGTAGTAATATCTAGAACCTTTTACAAACATCTAGACCGTCCGCTATAAATACTTTGATTTTAGCAGCCGTAGTATACAAATATGTACAAAGACATTCCTTTAGTAAGAGAACGCGGAATTTACATATAGTAATAAATTAGAATAAAATGACCTTAGTGTATTTAGTCACGTTAATTTAAAGGTAGATCTTCTGGAAATGCTGGTGAATAATTTCCCAGCAAGTGTAAAGCAGCCTTAACGTGTAGAATAATAAAAATAATGTTCTGAAAAGAAGAATGGTTAAGTTCAAAGATCCTGATGCTATACCTATAATCATATTGTCCTGAAAAAATTCGTCCCACTGTTTTTTTCCCAACGTATTAAATGAGGCATTGAATACTGAACAAGGTCTTAATAAGAACGTCATTGGTCCGAAACTAGTGAGAATTTAATAAGTACCCCCTCTTGACAGTGAAATGATCGAAGTACAATGCTTTTACGTCAACATTTTCATTTCCTGTAAATATACAATCATAAAAATGAATAAATGCAACTAGTTTTAAAAATGTCCCTTGCCTTTTGAGGATTCAAAAACACGGAGATAGAACTATTTTTCTTATTAAAATGATGATACAAAAATACATCATTTGAAATTTTTTGAAAATTTGTTAGAATTCTATTTAAAAAATTTGTAATTAGTGAGTAATTATCAATGTACAATATTAGTGCTCTTTTGTTGTTTATATTTAATAAATTTATTAACTGGAACTTACAACTTAAATTAAGTGGAATTGAGTAAGAAATATATAAATTTAGGCTGTTTTATTTTTATAACCGTCGTTGAACAGCCGACCCAATTTTTTGGGTTTACGACTACTANACGACTACTAATGTTCAATTCCGTAGCCTTGTAATTTTGAATCCAATTCAGAAGACAAGGAAGCTCCTGGATCGTGGAGGACTTTCTGATGGAGCTAACCCGCATTTGCGTTACATGGAGAGGAAGACCACGACAACCTTTCACGGTTAGCCTAATGGCAAGGGGACTATAACCCATGATCCATCAATCACTGAGGATATCTCACGTCAGCACTGTGGTCGGTGCAAGCCTCATGCGGAATTGGTATTGACCAGGATCGGACCCCGTTTCACCTCATTCGAAGGCGAACGCTCTATCCCCTGAGCCATCGCGGCTCTAGGCTGTTTTATTCATCTCAATAGAATTTAAGAAAATTGTAATTCATAATTATTAAAATACAATTATAAGAGTTAAAGAGATCGTGGGTTCGATCCCCACCTGCCGAAGACTCCCCGTGTAGTAAATAGTGACTGATGTACGTTAAATCCGTCGAGTCGCAAAGTCCTCCATGTTTCTATAATATTAAATCATACTTCTGGGGTATTGATCCAGGAGTTTCCTTGTCTTCTGGATTGGTTCTAAATTGCAAGGCTACGGAGTTGAACATCAATAGCCGTAAACCGAAAAAAATTGGGTCGGCTGTTCAACGACGGTTATAAAATAAAATATTTTAGTTTCAATAACTGATTCTTCCCGATTCACTACGCCTTTTGACTGGAGTCCCACGGTTAAATCTAAAGTTTTATAATTTTTTATTTATTGATTTATTTTTTTTTATTTTTTTTAGAATTCTCATTGGAATTTAGATTGAAAAAAATCGCATTTAGTGCATAATTGTCAAAATACAGCCGATGTGACTGTATTTTTGTTGTTTAAATGTTGTAATTTTATTCTATAAATTTAGTATTTTTATGTTTATTTTAAAACACATAATTTTTTAATCTGTGTTTGGGCATTATTTTAGTTGAATCAATATATTGCCACGCATTTATGGACATTATGATAGATAAAGATAACCGCAACAAAAACTGAACAAAATGCTCTAAATTTTTTAAATTTTCACTGACTCTATCATGAAATATCGTAAAAACCATAAAATTTAATCCGAATTGAATGAAAGCCATACAAGTCATAAATGATGAAATTTTGAAATCCTTATAGATTGTTGTGATTTATCCGAAATACAAAATCCATTGAATAGATTTTTGCTCGAACTGACTATAAGCATTTTCCGTTTTGTAAACAAGTTACACAAGTTCGTTTCTTGCCATCATAAACTCATCTTGTTTTTTCAACTGTTGGCAATAGAGGCACGGCAGGAAAAATGCCACCTAATCAGGAGCAATTATTGATTATTTGGAAAAAATTCTATTCTAAAAGGCTGTAGTTGTAAAATCCCACTTTAAATGTCATTTAAAACAGCACAACACTTTTTAAAATGTCACAAACAATCGCATTTTAACTGTGAATAAATATTTCATAGCAACATATTTTTGTTCTTAAAAATATATATTCAACAAAAAAATTTTGAGTTTCGTTTTATTCTTAATTTCCATTCTGAAGTATATTTTATGTTAATGTGGATAAAGCGTTACGTGAACAGAAATGGTACACGTATCCCACAATCCAAAGGTACCTCAGTGATCTGTCCCCGTCGTCAAACACGTGTTTTCATCACCCTTAATTCGCACTGTTGTTTAATTTTGGCGCAGTATAACCGATTCGGATGTGCGTTATTGAAATCTATCATTCAATTATTTAAGAATCGTAAACCGTTGTGCTGGCGTCCTAAGAACAGAATAGGTCCGGATGTTTGAGTTTATAACTATCCTCTATACATAACTATGTTATACAGAGCTATAAGAGTTTATAACTATTCTATACGGAGAAATAAACTATTCTCTGTATAATACGTCAGGGTGCTTAGCGTTTTTAAAAAGTGCTTAAAGGTGCTTATTTTCGATTTTTAAAAGCCCTTAAAGGTTCTTTTTTCATTGGGTGTTTTTAAAAAGTGCTTAATTTTCCTTTTTTCAAAAAGAGTTTTTTCTTTTACTTTGTTGATTTTCGCTTCGAATTATGTAAAAGGACACAGTTCACATTGTTCTATTCAATGTTTTCATAATTAATTCAACCCCAATCTATTTCGGCATTTCGTCAGTCCNTTCGGATGTGCGTTATTGAAATCTATCATTCAATTATTTAAGAAGCGTAAACCGATGTGCTGGCGTCCTAAGAACAGAATAGGTCCGGATGTTTGAGTTTATAACTATCCTCTATACATAACTATGTTATACAGAGCTGTAAGAGTTTATAACTATTCTATACGGAGAAATAAACTATTCTCTGTATAATACATCAGGGTAATTAGCGTTTTTAAAAAGTGCTTAAAGGTGCTTATTTTCGATTTTTAAAAGACCTTAAAGGTTCTTTTTTCATTGGGTGTTTTTAAAAAGTGCTTAATTTTCCTTTTTTCAAAATATTTTTTGCTTAAAAATATTTTTTGAGTGCTTGAAAAGTGCTTAAAAGGTGCTTATTTTTTGTTGAATAATTTGGCTACGCACCCTGTACGTGTTTTGTACACGCATGATGCTACTTTTCCGATTGCATATCTGAAATAGATTATTCACGGGTGTTAAGAGTAAAGTAGAAACTTGTTTTTACTAAGGGATCAATTCAGTACACTACAGTAATTTTGTAAGATGTGTATATTTTTTTGTATAAACATAGGCACATGATAAATGTGTATTTACATTTAACTCTTCCTATTTAAAACTATATTTAAAATATTCAATAAAAGAAGCTTTAGTAATAATAAATAGGAGAAAATAGTAGTAGGAAGAAAATAAAAATTTTACACACAGGGAAATCTGTTCACCTCTAGTTAGAAGTACAGTTATATTTTTAGGAAAGAAAAGTTGTGATTATTATTTCGCGTAAAGAAGAAAAACAGTCTCACCACTCCTCTGGTGTGATAGATTAAACAGAACTTTCCGACTGTTTTTCATCACTTCTAAGCAATTATGTCCATCTAAGCTCTGTAATAACTAAGAAGAAAAGTCTTCAACGTCAATAAAGACCGTAGAAAGCAAACGAGAAAAAAAGAAACACACTTAATGAGACCTATACGCTTGAAAACACTATAAAAACAATGGAATAAAACTGAAAAACAAAAACATAAAAAAAGGGACAGCATAGAAATTATACCTACTGTCCTCATGTAATTTCTGTACGTTTCTCTCTAAATGAGTTGATAAAATAAAGCTGGCGTAGCTAAGAAATGGCGCTGAAGAATTTCTTTCTTTAACTGGCTATACACTTATTTTTGCTGTTTTTTCCTCTTGTTCAGCTAGAAAACGTACCCTGAGATTCACACGCTTAGAACAAATAAATAACAACGAGAAAAATTCTTCCAGAAATAAAGTAGAAAAGTACTGAAACAATTCTTGAGAAAGTACTTCCAACTGTTCTTTGTTTTTACTTTGAAACTACCTTTTTTTTTATCGTTTTCTTTTTTGGAAGAAGGGTTTTAAGAAATCGTCTGCTTTCTCTGGATTTTTTTTTATCTGTTTCCAGAACATTTCGACACTTTGTGAAAAATGGTTTAAAGAGGATATAGGGTATTTTTCATAAGAAACTTCGAAAGAAATGTTATAAAAAAAAGTATGTTTTGAAAACCTTTCTAAAAAAATATGTTTGTTTTACATCAAGATTTATGCACTGAATATTTTTTTTTAAAGATATGATGCATAATTTTTGTAGCTTAAGTTAACTTTAATAGCAGGTTGCGGTAGATTGTCAACGACTTTAAGATCAATGCTGCTAGAAAAAATTTTCAAGCAAATATGAGAATTTGAAGTTTTGCAAATGCGTGTGACCTAGTATAAATAATTTTAAAAAAATTGAATTAAGGATAAGAAATATATGCTGTATAAAACAGATTTCATTAGTCATTATTATCAAGTTTTAGCTGCATGATACAACGAAGATCTCTTGGCAATTTTTAATAAAGTAAATATATCTGTTGTTCTTAAAAACATTTTTTCTTACTTTTAAATTTATGTTGATAAAAGTTTTAATTGTACTTCACAATTGAGGTAGTTTTTTAATACGAGTAATATGCTTTAGTGCGAGTATTTTGTTCTAATTCGGTGAATTAGTAAAGCTTAAAATATATAAGTAATAGCGAATAAAATCATTTATAAAAAAAATTAAGTAACGTAGCTTTAAACAAAGAAAAAGTCATACGAACTATTGTCTTATACATGCTTTTAAATTTAGGTAATTTTGTTGGATGAATATTTTCATTTTAATTTATTATATTGTTAGTATTTTGAAGGTATACGCAGTGTATATTGTATCAAATGTTTTTCATTTTGTCTTTATGAATTTTTATCAGCAAAACATTTTTTTATTTTCGCTTTAATTACATTATATTTTTCTTCGAGCGAAGTTTTTTTTAACTATGCATGACCTAAACTATTTTAGCTATAAATATCTTTAAAAAAAATAACCCTGCTTATTTGTTGAAAATTTTATCAATTTCCTTTTCCAATAAAAATTGCTATATTGTTATGAAAGATTTAAGTAACTTATGATTTTGTGGTACCATCTTTTTTCTGTAACGTTTTTAAAAAGATTAAGTGAGATACAGTTAGTTACTGAGGGAATTTTATGAAACAGAATCAAGTGTGCTCGCTAAATTTTTAATAGTATCCTAATGTTTGTATTACTTTTGTGCTTTGATAAATTTATTTACATTTTTAATAGATTCTTTAATCTATCTATTACGTTCATTTAATTCTAGACAGTTGCCTAACTTGAGATGTATCGTTGTAATTTCATAAATATAATTTCAGGACCGTTCATTGCCACCCCTATCATTGAAGAGTGGCAATCGAATAAGATAAAATCAAAGTCAAGTTTTCTTATTTTAGCAACCATATTAGTTTTTAAATTTTACAATAAGTTTATCCTAAAAAGAAAATGTTTTTGTCATGAAAAAAAAAATTTTTCCGAAAAATAACTGGATGGTAATATGCACCTTTTTAATACTTTATCTGCTTTATTGACAAATGCGGGAAAGAATTTCGGAACGCGATATCGTGAAAATCTGGCAACGAATAAGTCGATCTGTATTTTACGGCAGTTTGTTTCATGCTTACATAAGCTCTTATATGTTGCTTATATTATCTGGACTTAATATAATTCGAATTTTTTATGCGACGACTTAATATAATTCAAACTGGTTATGCGACGTATTGAACGGAAATTAATGTAATCGAATTAAAAATGCAGGATTTGCTTAATTTTCAAGATTTCAATATTGCGCAATTGTCAAGATCCAGGTAAATATACGTTTTCTTTTTCCGTAGAAAAAATTGTTCGCTAATACTTTCACCAAAACACAATTTGTTTCGCTCAATATACGATTTAATTGCACTTGGCGTGGTGACGAATGCTTATAGCGCGGGCTAATTTATAATAATGGGATACCTGCAAGTGACGTAGTGCGGGTATCTTGATCCTGATTGGTTGTTGAAACGTGGCATTTGTTTACGTTAGTAACTTCACTTTAATTAACATTCTAACTTATATGGAGAAACTTAGCTCAACTTTAACACACCCGCAGTGGACTGATCGTTAAGACACGGTTCTCAGCAGATCACCGAAGTCAAGCTGCGGTCAGTGTGCGGGTGGGTGACCATTTGGATCAGTCTGCCTAGGGACCGAGGGTGTGCGGTATTGGTACTCGTTAAACTGTTCTACCTTAAAGTGCCCAACTTCGCGTGCAGGCCGTTGGGCTACCCAAGTGGGGGTGCCATCCCTTCTGCAGAGGATCAAATCTGTGATGGCATGTCTTCGGATCATCCTCAGGGATGTTTCCCAGACCGTCTCTAACACCCCATTGTGCAGCTCTAGTGCGACGTAAATGAACTACAACAACTTTAACACGCCATTTTGCTTATAAACGATCAGCTGGTGCTGACATCATAGATCACAGAAATGGGTATCTGTGGTCTTCTTAAAGTACAAGTAACCAATTCCAAACTTTAAAAATAACAAAATTTAAAAATAATTCCGAAATTTGANACACAATTTGTTTCGCTCAATATACGATTTAATTGCACTTGGCGTGGTGACGAATGCTTATAGCGCGGGCTAATTTATAATAATGGGATACCTGCAAGTGACGTAGTGCGGGTATCTTGATCCTGATTGGTTGTTGAAACGTGGCATTTGTTTACGTTAGTAACTTCACTTTAATTAACATTCTAACTTACATGGAGAAACTTAGCTCAACTTTAACACGCCATTTTGCTTATAAAAGATCAGACGGCGCTGACATCATAGATCACATGTATGTGTATTTGTGGTCTTCTTAAAAAGTGCAAATAACAAATTCCGAAATTTAAAAAAATAATAATAAAAAATACCTAGTTAATTGTTTGAAAAATAACAAACTCCCTCTTATCCTATTATTAATCTGTATAATTATGTATAGAGTTATGAATCATTTCTCCTAATAACGATTTCTTGTCATCATCCCTGATAATTTTTAAAAAAATATATATAAATAAATAAAAATTCAGGAACATATGTGAACAAATGCGACGTTTGTATGGACTGCGTAACCATTAATAAAGATACAAAACGTGAGTGCGACTATCAATTCAAAGCAAGAAATCATAATTGTGGTATTATACAATTGATACAAACGAGCAACTGTATCAACCATCTGCGACTGCATCTGGAAAAGATATACCCATAAATTTTTCAAATGAACCAATTCTGCTATCTTTCAATTGCGTGATCTGCTGTCTCTATGGTTTAGTTATCAAATATAACGTAGTGTCACGCAAAAAGAGAGTTTAAAAAATTTGAGCGAACGGAATATGTTTTGACGGAATTTGTATGTTGATATCGTGTTTACTATTCCATGAAGGCTCATAGCAGCCGAATAAAAATGTCTCATGTTGACCTTCTTATATTCATAAATTTACTGGCTTGACCTAAAACTATAGTATTGCGCAATCTTTTTTTAAATTTAATATTCCAAAAAATTTCGTAATATCGTCAGTGTTTTTTTTTTTTTTTTNAGTTTTTTTTTTTTTTTTTCGTTTTTGTTTTTGGACGTAGCTCGAAATCCCTCGTTTAAAAAAAATTATCGAAATTTCATTTGCGTATTCGAAAAAAAAAATGGATTTAGCTCAAAAGGCGCATTGAAAAAATGTATATAATTTAAACTCAAAACATGGACGGCTCAAAATACGTATTTTAGGAAACGTAAATAGCTTGAACAGCGCCGTTAAAAAATGGACACAGCGTTAATGGAACTAGATATGGCACAAAATGTGTTTTATTGGGTTTGTTCCATGACACGGAGTTTTTGAAGCCAGCTCTAAATCTCCCCAACTTTTGAGAAGGTTATCCTTTTACGGTTGTAACGTTTAACTGTAATTGTTTAGTGTTGATTTTTTGATTGAGTCAATTCATAAATTTTCACGTGACTACGATATTCTTTATTAAAAATAATTATTTTATCAATGCTTTAAATATTTCTTTCAGAAAATTAATTACAGTAAAAAAGTTAAAATCTTAAATATCCTAACTTCTTTTGAGAAGTTTATTCTTTACGGTTAACTGTTGTTAATTGTTGAACTTTCGATTAATACAATCCTAAATTTTCACAAGACGGCATTATTCTTTATTTTATAATAATTCTTTTATTTATATACTTTAAATATTTCTTTCAGAAAGTTGAGCTCAAAACAAAGTTAAACTCTTAAAGAATAATAAAATGCAATTCACGATTTTTACAAACTTAGGGAACGTTCCTACTGAATGTGGTTCGATCGCTCTACATTAAATGCACCAATCAAATTCTTAGTTTCTAAATGTATATTTTATATGAACTTTTGGTGAAAAAGGCACAAAACATTATTGTAGGAGCAGCGTTGAAAATGTATTCTAATAAAATAATAAATTTGCTTAAAAAAATGTGAATTCTACACAAAATCGTTTATTTATAACAAAAAGAGAAGGAAAAAATAACTCCACTGCTTTCTTTCGATGAAAACCGATTAAACTTTCGGTTTGATAGCATGCTGCAAAGTTATCGTCGCATTTAAACTTTATCCTTTTATTTTTATTTGTAAAGATCTACATTCGCTATTAATATTTTTTCTTTCATTTACGTTGGTGTTACGTTGTTGGAGTTAACATCATGAATGTTCAAAATCGGTCAGTTTGGTTGAGAAAAATATTCTTTTTGGTATCTGTCGAAAATTTTGCGAATAATTTATTCCAATTCCCGTCACTGAACAGAATTATAAATTTACTTAAAAATTTTCACTGCGAATTAAATTTAAACTTAATTGTTATCAGAGCCTTAAGTTCAGATCAGTGTTGCCCTCCTGCCTCTTGAGAACTTTCCTACGAATAATATTTACCTGTCAATTCTTAAAATAGAATAAACACAACAGCAATTTATCATTATTTAATATTATTACAGAATCAAATGCTATAATTTTTTTTAAGTGTGCCATTTAAGTTCTTCAAACATAATTAAAGTTTAACCACCTGCCTGAATAAAAACAAAACAAAAATAATAATTAAATAAAGTTTATGAGCTGAACATTTAAGTAATGTAAAAGATTAAAGTAATGTCAATCATTTCAATACCATTTGGAAAAATACACGGAACTTTAACCAACATCAACAACACAAAAATAAATAAATAAACATTATTCTCAGATAGATATTATAAATGTAATGAGTGTAAAAATTAAAGTTTTCTAACATTTGCAACGCATCTATAAACATTAAATGTTAAACAATAATATGCATTTATTCACTCTAATATATCCCTAAGTTTTTCTTTAACTTTTACAATTTAAAAAAAAAAAGATCTGCTTATTTCTGTCTTTCAGAAAACATCAAATACATCATAAGCTTTCATTTTCCAACTCTGTATATAATCTTATCATTATTTTTATAAATCAGAAGTTATTACCGGAAGAAATTATATTATTTCTACCTATCTGAAATTAAATCTTCCGTTGCAACGTTTCTGAGTATTTCATTAAATCATAGCTTTCCCTACAAAAGAGCTTAAGAAAACAGGTCTGCATGCAAACGATTTAGGAACCAAATAAAAACGAGTGTGTAATTAAAAAAAAAGCACTTTTAAATGAAAGAACTAATAAAAAAGAAAGTTAAATAATCCAAGTAATCCATTTATCACAAAGTTAACTACGCACCTCACAAAAAGCGAGAGAAAGAAAATGTTTATAGAGAAAATAAAAATACTTAAAGCTCTTTATACAGACACCTATATTACTTTCTTGAAAACGATATCTGCGTGAAATGTTCTTCGCGTGTTGGGATAAGAACCCCGTAAATTGTTTTGAATTTTTATCGTCTGCGCGTGGAACATTTTGCTTCATTATTTTTATTTCTCTTTTGGCAACGAAGCACTTGAGTGAGAGAAAATCTTGTTTCATAGGTGCTTCTGATAGTGCCTTTGTAGCGTATTTATTTTGTAACCTTTTTTTTTATATGTAAAAAAAGTTATGAGAGCATTTGTTGCTTGTGACATCCCGTGAGGGAAGAAGTATTTGCTAAATTAAACTTTCTGTGGTGAAAAATATTGTAATAACAATCCTTGCGGGAAATTGCGTTTTAATTTTTTTTTCTTCCTTTATTTTATTTAATCTTTTCTTGGCGAAAACCCACTCGTTTAGTGATCGTAGTTCATATTAAAGTTTTTTTTGCGAATTTTTATTATTGTTTTTTATTCGCGCAATGTTTCTTTTCTTTTGCATTTCAAATGTTTTTTTAAAAAAACTTAAAATGAGTACTCCTATTTAGATGTTACTTTCTTGACATGCAATTTGGGATTAAGATTTTTATTTATTTATTTATTAACGTTTTTTTTTTAAATTAAATGTATATAATATTATATTAATGCTTTTTTATAAGTAACACAACTTGGGGAATAGTATTTATAATTAATAAGATAATTTTTTTCTATTTTTTGCTTGTTGAGATTTAAAGCTATTTTTATTTTATAACGTTTTTAGAATGAAATAGATATAAAAGCATTCATTCTTAATACAGTAAACACATCGTGGGTTAGTTATTTGGTATAGAATATTTTTTATATCCGTATTAAGAATTAAATATTTTATTACGTTTTTTTTATTTTATAAAAGACTACAGATGATGGTCGTGTCTGTTCATTTTAAAGTGTATTTATAGCCTATTCTTAAAAATGCACAGCATACATATATCATTTCTATTTCTTTTAAAAACAATAAATGTCTGATAAATATGCAGATAAGTTATACTCTAAATAAATCAGCAGATATCTACTAAACCTGAGATGGTAAAATTATCCGCTGTCAAATAAAACCTGTGAAAAGCATAGATCTCAAAAGAGGATACAAAGTTAAACCTAATTAGTTGGTAACGATCCAAAAAACTCAACCAGACCACACCCAAAACATTAGGGGAAGTTCTATTGTAATATGAAAAATGGTGCTGTGTTTCATGATGTAAGTGATTTTAAAAATTTACGCAGCCATTGTAAGCTTTATGCTTGTAATTTTATTGGTTTATGAATTACACATTTTCGTAATTCAAATTCTGCTAAATCCATGAATGAAAATTGCTTTTCTTTGTTTTGAATAAACCCTTTCTGAAATTTTAATATTTTCATGATCGAAATTATCTCTCAAGGGTTGATAACCTTTTCTTTCCCGTAGCGAGAACAACTTATGTTAAATTAAGGGTGGCCAGACGTTTTCAAATATTGAGGACAGTGCTTGAATTTCGTTGAGTGTCCTCAAAAACTTTTAAAACTCATTGAAAACAGGAAATGTTCTCACATTTTAACATGTGTCTTAGTATTTATACGGAAACATTTAAACTTTTTTTATGTGTAGTGAAATATTAAGTGGGCGTAGTGAATATCAGTTGTATGTGGAGACACAAATACAGTTACGAGCTGCGAAGGTTGTATACAGATATTATCTATTACATTAAAATAAATTGTATTACATTTGCAGAACTCATCTGCAGAGAGGACCCATTCTCTTAAATATCTCCAGTACTTTAAAATTTTGAACCATTTAATAACCGAGTTTGAGACTGGCACGATTAACCCAACTCTGCAGCGTTGACTCATCAGAATCGAAGAAGATTTCATAGAAGCCATTGGCCCACAAAAGGCTGTCATGTTAAGAAAGAAGATTGAAAACCAAAGGGAAATAACGATTTTCGTTCTTTTTTTTTTTCAGAAATGATAATTGGACCGAAGATAACCGTTTTGAGGATCACTAAGTTTTGACAAATCAATAAAGTAAAAAATTTGCTCTCCCCGAGAGTTTTTACGCAGTGTCTGCCGGCTCGAAATTCGTCTTTTCTCAGAATCAGAAATATTTTCGAAATTTTTGTAATAGGTGTTAGGAATAGTTCTGATACAAAAGCATGTATATATTTATTCTTATAACTTTTAATATGCTTGCGTTCTAAGCATAGAAATTATATCTCTTTACAGTTGTAGGCATATATGAATTGTTACATGACGATTCTTTGTAATTTGTTCTACCATTTCTGGTATATAGTCTACTACATACTTTTTTATTCCAATGAATTTAAATTTCGGCTAACGATGGGGGTGGGGGAGTTTATAAAACTAGAGAAAAATCCATATTTAACGAATTTTTTATTGCCACAAATAATTTCAATGTACGATCCTTTTTTTTTTTTTTTGCAGTTTTATATTTTGGGTAATTTCTTTGCAACTTGGTGCTATTTCTATACTATAGCTTAACTTTCTTAGTATATCATAGCCTTCAAAATACTTTTACAGATAATTTCTTTTAAAGGCAAATAAAAAATTATTTATCTCTTCAACATGCTAAGCAAACTCAAAATGACAGTCCAGCCCTTCTTAGTTGGTGGCATACCTGGAATAAAAAAAAAAACTAAAGGAAAAAAAAAATTATCAGCAGGATTCCGAACACCAACCTAGAAGTCGAACACCAAGCAAGTTTATTTTGAAGCAACTCTTAAAAAAGGGGGGTGGGGTAGAAACAAATAGAACAAACATGTTCCTCAACCTCCCTCTCTGTTAGAGTAAATTTACCACGCCTGCCTTGCTCAGAAAGTAAATAATTCCCCTCACCAAGAATATTTTTTTTTTGTTTTACATATTCGCTCATTACTATATTTTTTCTACATTTTTCTTCTTACTGTCGTAAGAACGGGGGTGGTTTGGAAGGTGGGTGGGGGGTGACGTGATTTAAGTGACATTTCCCACAAGTGTCAAAGCTTTTCGTTTCTGGGAAGGTACGCATTTTGTCACTCTTGGGGTCGCGTCTTGAGATTGCGGAGATATTTCTTCGCGCCGAGTATATCTTGAAACTGGCGCCTATATCACCAACCCCATGTGAGGGTAAACGATTATCGTTTGCTCTTGGAATGAAGGAGGGTGTCACTTGCGACTGAGTTTGCGAATACAACCAGATTTTTTTTTTCATCGTCTGAGGAATTTATAGGTCTTGTCTCAGGAAACGAGGATATTTAATGTTTTTCCGGACACGTTTCAGAGCTTTAGATTACAAATAATGAATAGCTACTTGTTGAGCTAGAATGATAAGAGAAAAAAAAAAAAATTTTTAAATTTTATATTCGAAAATATTCACTTCAAAACGCTTAAAAATATAGTTAACTCTAAAATGTGTTTTATTGTTTGCTTTTCGTCTAAGAAATGTTTTTTTTTTATTTCTTTTTTTATTTTTTATTGTAGAACAGTAATAATATAAAAAATCATAAATGAAACAGAAAATACTAATTAAAAGAAAGGAAAATTCTAAATAAAATCCAAACAATTGTAAAGCGAACCCTTTGTCCATTAGGCTTCAAAACTTGTTTGAATGAGTTAACATACAATGTATAACTATTACAATATGTATTTTTTTGAAAATTGAAATTTTTAAATATGTATTTTTTGAAAATTGAATAAAAATTAATAAAATAAAATAATTTAAAAGAAAAATAGACATTCGCGACAGTAAATAAATTATGGCATTTTTAGCAACTCTTTATTCCAATCTATAGAATAGATGAATACTTTACAATTCATTTTAAAATTAAAATTGAACCTGAAAATTGAAGTATCTATTTATTTATTAATTTTTTTAAGTAACGTACCTATTTTTAAATTGTTTCTTTGTTTTAGAAAAGTATTAAGTCGCATGATATCTCAAGTATGATTTCTCAGTTATTATATCTGGGTTATGTTTTGGCATTGGTTAAAACTAGTATCATACCTGCTTTATGTTTTAAAACTAGAGAGAAAAGATATTCTACTTGTTTTTTTTTTGTTTTTTTTTTTTTTAGCAGTGGATAAATTGGGTACCATACCTTTTTTATATTTTAGCACTGAAAGAAACCGGTATCATACTCGTTTTATTTGAAGCATTGTATAAACGGAATCACAAAATGTAGAAAATTGTAGTAAATCAACCACAAATGACTGATGCTTTGCATTTCAATCTTGTCTTTTTTTTTTTCTTATCATATGAACACAGAAGATCATATTGACTGAGAGTTGCAAACTTTTAAAAATTCATAAACAGGATTGCAGGATTTTAAAAATGTTTAGTAACATCATATACATAACCGTTATAGTTTCATTAACAATATGAAGTTTACCGGTCCATCTAAACATTGAGAGTTGATAGAGTAAATAGACAAACATTAAGAGTTGTAGAAAGAAAATACTTGAAAAAAACTTTAACGGATTTTTCCGTATGCTGTTACTTTAAAAATTCTGGAAATGTATCTTCAATGCATAAATCAGACGATATTAAGATGAGAGAATCAGCTTACAGCTTACCTAGAGAGAAAAACTTAAGGTATTAAAATAGATGTTATCAAAGTAAAAGTACTAAATTGAGTAATTGGTAAAAATGAAAGAAATAGAGGAAAAGAATCCGTGATGAACAAAATCACACATGCCTTGTTACCTTGTATGTTGTTAGCTGAACAAAATCACACATGCCTTGTTACGTTGTATGTTGTTACCTTTAAAATTCTGCAAATCTATCTTCAAAGCATAAATCAGACGATATTAAGATGAGAGAATCAGCTTACAGCTTACCTAGAGAGAAACACTTAAGGTTTTAAAATAGATATTATCAAAATAAAAGTGCTAAATTGAGTAATTGGTAAAATTGAAAGAAATAGAGAAAAAGAATGCGTGATGAACAAAATCACACATACCTGTTTCAGGCATTGCATATTCTTCGATCTCTCTCCCCATTTTTACCTAAATATGTACATGACAGAAAATTAATATTTGAATCGATTAGAGAAAAGTTTTTCTGCTCGTTCTCCAAATAAAATTAGAAAGCTCCTGTTTTGATAAACACTCTTTATTAAATTAACAAATAATACTTCCTGCAAATAGAAACAATGAAAAATATTTATATTTTGCACTAAGGCACGCAAATGCTAGAAAATACAATGTAATGCCGTGATTTCTCTTTGCCAGCTTAAGACCTGACAATATTTGTTTTAAATCCTTCAGGAAAACTGTTCCAAAACTCACAACAACAAAATGCACCCAAAATAAAATGCGCTCATATATCTCCTTACACGGTATTTTGCGTGATATGGGCCGTAATTAAAGTAAACCATTCATTTTGGCTGAAGTTCATTGCATTTAGCTCGGTTGGCGTGCCAGTTAATTGCCACTCAAAACAATTTTAGTTTGGCGACTGAAGAAAGCTGAGGCCAAAATGTCGAATTTCTTTTGTGGGTGTTGTTCCTCTGGTCGAAACTTAGCAACTCGCGTGACCGCACTGATGGACAGTAAAGTTATCCATTTTGTTGTACTATAACAGATGGTTCTTGACTGAAAAAAAGCAAATTAAATGTGATTATTGATCCTTAATGTGCTGCTTAATAGGTTTAAAATTAGTTTACTTCCAACACACTTCCTGGGCGAAAGTGAGTATTTGAATAATTTAGTTGAGGAAGTCAATGCTTGAGAATTAGTTTTCAGGAAAAATCTATAAACTTGCTTAAATTTTAGTTAAAGCCGTGGTGTCCCCCGGGTTCAAATCCCAGCGATGGCTGGTCGATACGAAATCCGCACCCGGCTCACACCGACCACAGTAATGAAGTAAAATGACCTCAGTGGCAGACGGATCATGAACTAACCTTGGGAAGTTTTCGTGGTTTTCCTCTCCATGTAACGCAAACGCTGATTAATTGACATAAAAAGTCCTCCACAGAGGCTAGTTTGTCCCAATGTTCGATCCAGGAGTTCCTTTTGTCTTCTGGTCTGGATTCAAAATTACTAGGAGACTAGGATAGTAATACAGCTACATTGTTTTTATGTGACTGAAACCGGTTTGCACTTTTTTGCGTTAGTGTATCAATTGGTTAAATTAGACGATAAATAATATAAATTTGACGATAGGATAAATTATACAATATCTATACATAATAATAAACGCGGCTGTGTGTGTGTCTGTTTGTCTG
This sequence comes from Parasteatoda tepidariorum, assembly GCF_043381705.1. Lineage (NCBI taxonomy): Eukaryota > Metazoa > Arthropoda > Arachnida > Araneae > Theridiidae > Parasteatoda > Parasteatoda tepidariorum. The sequence goes on from NC_092206.1 coordinate 18,193,453, forward strand.
TCTGTAATCTCAATATATCGCCCCAGAAGCCTCGCCCAGGCACGAAACTCGGCACATAATTGTGTTTTGACATAATGAAGAAGTATTTTTTTTCTTTATCAAAAATTTGGATTAGTTTTTTAGTTATCAGTCATTTTGTAAGAAAATCTGTGCCTTTTCGTCTTCAAAGAGCCATATTCAAAAAAACTATTAAAAAAATGCATATACTTTTCTCCACTCTTATAAATGTATGCTAATGCGAACCTTACAATTGAAATATTAATTTTCGATAACTTAAACCAATAATCTGCAGCAGAACTGGATATGAAGACAAAATTGCAGGACAGGAACACTTTGTCCACTAATCTTCAGATTTCCTGCTACGATTTAAAAAACTTGATTTGTGAAAACCTTTAGCGTGGCGGACAGCTGGCCGCCTTAGGCTGCTAGTAATATATAAATAAAAAATATTTATTATAACAAGCATTATATTAGTATNGAATTTTTATTGATTTTGTTTTTGTCGACCAGTGTTTTAGAGAACAAATAATGACTTTGTCCAAGAAAAAACACATTATAGCTGAGCTAAATGCTATGCTTAATGAGGAAGCTATGTTTAATGTCAAAATCAAAATCTTGGCTGATTTTGTGCTGTTGGATGTTGTCCGCCATTGCTTTTGTGGTTAACGTGACGTTATAATCCAACTGCAGTTGAGTTGGACGGCAATTGTAGTTCAAGATGAGCGTTCGATGACGTATACTATCTAACTCACAAATGGACCAATCAGAGGTTAGCGCTGATTTCCAGCTGACGGCGTCCTGTCCTAAGAAACCAGGCCTTTAGGTGGCTAGTAATATATAAATAAAGAATATTTATTATAACAAGCATTATATTAGTATATTATAATAATCAGATCAAATTATTCAACGCACGGTAGTTTTTTTTAATAATTACATGATTTGCACTGAGTTTTTATATGCAACACTTTTATATTTAAACATACATGTAATGGGTTTTTATTCAGAAGATTTTCTGTATACTTATGTATTTATTACTTAACATTTTACAGTGTTAACCAATTGATACAGGAGCGTAAACAAATGCAAACCGGTTTCATCCGAGTAAAGAAAATACAGCTGTATACATCTAAACGTGGTTTGGATAATTTTAAAAACATTTTAACTTTTCTTTGTCAGCTAATCTTCTGAAAGATGCAATTATTGGTTATTGAGGAGAAGTCGGTTTTTGCCCCAACACTTATTTAACACAATGGTGTTCTAAAGCGACTTTTTTATTCGATCATTTTTATTTCCATTACCCTGCGTCAGTTCGAATTTTTTTATTTTTGTTACCACCACCACATCCTGTTTTATCAGTGAGGTGTCAAAATTTGAAGTCTTTTCTGTAAATACTTGTCTGGAGAAGGTCGAGGGTTATGCAAACATTTTTCAGCTCCCGCAACTCTTAAGACAAAAAGAGCAAATATATTTTCTGAGCTTCTTGTACGTCGAAAAAGAACTTTTCTATTGTGGTCAAAAAAGAACACACAGAAAGAACTTCTAAGATGTTATTTGTACAAATACATTTGCAGCACGTAAATTCCTCAAAGCTTTATTGTTTGTTCTACTTTATTGTTAAGCAACGAGTGCTAGAATAGAAATTTTGTTGCTTACATCTCGAATAAATTACATTTCAGTTCCTTTAATAAAAGACCACAACTATCACAATTATTTTCTAAACAGTTTTTCGATTTCTTTCATGTTATCAAATAATTCAAGTGTAAATTGTACATGCTGCAATTTTTGTTCTTCCATCTGCTACCAGAAAGAACAAGAAATATAAAAGTTGAAGTTCTATTTTGCTTCTTAATGTTAAGCCTAAGCCTATTGTTCTTAATAGCAAACATTCCATCTACTTAATGATTATTAAATTAGCTTTTATATATTACACAGCTCACTAAATAAAACACGGAACACTTTATTCTCTTGTTCGATAAGATAAAATTAGCTTTTAAATATTACGAAGTTTATAGAATATTGAATAAAAAACACAGTACTTTTTTTTTCCCGTGTTTGATAAAATCTATTTTAAACTTAACATGTAAATGCTACACAGATTACGAAATAATGCTGAAAAACACAGAACACTTGATTATTGTGTTCTATAAAATCTATAATAAAATTAGCTTTAAATATTACATTAAAATAATGCTGTAAATACACGACATTTTTTTATGTGTTTTATAAAATCTAAGATAAGATTACCTTTTATATGTTACACAGTTTACAAAATACGAAACGTATAATGGATTATGCATATGCTCCGTGAATTATCAGAAGAATTATGTTTTAAATTTATCAAAACAAATATTACTGGAGAAATACTGAACACTTTATTCTGAAAGATAATATTATAAAATTCGCTTTTAATTTAACAAAACTTATTAGCTTTCAAATTATTACTATAGAAAAAAAAATTATAATTCAATGTGTAGCATGAATTACTTGGCAGTGTGTTAAATCTAAGAGTTTTTACTGCTTAAATTGTTTTAATATAAAACACAACTCTTTAGTACTTCGAAAATTAAAGAATTATTATTTATTTTTTCTTAATTAATTCATTTAGTTGCTCTGAAGCCTATATGCAATGATTGACTATATAATTCTTGAAACTTTATTTAATTACGTATTAAAAATATATGTTGTGCTACTAAAGACTTTTAAATAAATTTATAATAAATAATCTATTTACGAACGCGGAAAAGAATAAACTGCTTCGCGTGTCAGTGGCAAAAGCGATAAAACATCTTTACCGTTATCATTCGTCCACGAGGTAGATTAATGGTTTAGAAGCACCGTGAACATTTTTGAGATAGGCAAGACGAAACCATTTCTCAAAATCAAACTGAAAAAGTGGCTGTAAGAGAAAAAAATTGTTTTATATTTTATTTATCTTCTTTTTTATTCTCTGATGTGGCAACGCTCAGTGGGAAAATATATCGTTTGAGATTTCGTCAAATTTTATAAATTTCGAACATTATCTCTCTTGCTTAAAAGATAAAATTGCTGGGATTTTGCCACGCCACCATAAAAACTTTTCATCGTTGTTATATTTGTGGTTTTTTTTCGTTGAAAACAATTTTTCTAAATATTTTATTCTAATTTTAAATCTATGAATTAATTTTTCCTTAAAGTTCTATTTGCAACAATGATAAAAAAAATAATTATGTACGTTTAATAATTAAATATTCATTTCTTTGGTTGAAAACCACACACACAGTCCTACATCAAAGAAATCAAATAAAACGAAAACAAAGTAGCATTTGACCTGTGAAAGATGAAAATATAAGAAATAAAACAAAAATATTGTTTGAATTACTTGCAGCTGTGGTACTGAATCATAGATAGGGTGTAACCAACTCCGTCAAATTCGAAGACAGTGAAAATGAAGACGAACGAATTTGTTTTTTGTTATTTATTTTTTTATTTGTTCTTTGGGGGAGCATACTGTTATAATAACAGGACGTTATAATAATAGAATATAAAAAAACAAAAAAAAAAAAAAACAAGGCTAACTTATCGTTCAAATAACAGAACACCCAAAACGTCTAATGGTAGTTTATTTTTTTAATTATAAAAGACTTAAAACAATTTACCTTTTAATAACAGAACCATTAAAACAACTGATAATACTAATTTATAGTTTCAGTAACAGAGCCTTTTAATTTATTGACAGAATAATTTGACAACTTTTCTAGAATAACAGAGTAGTTATTCTAAAAAAGTTGAAATATTTTGAAAAAGTATAAATATATTTTTATACTAAACTTTTTATAAAACTTAGAATTAATGTTTTTACAATGTTTAATATTAAAATACGAAAAACGCTTATGAGTTTTTGATGAAATAATTCTCAGAAATGTCTGCATTGAATTGAATACTCTGAAATGTAACTGAATTGAATTGAATACTCGAAATGTAACTGAATTTAATAGAATACTCTGAAATGTAACTGGATTGAATTGAATACTATGAAACGTAACTAAATTTAATTGAATGGTGTGGTTGTGATTTTGACTTAACTTTTATAGCGTGACTAAATTAGTTCTGATATAAATTTTTCAAAAATTTCACAAAAAAAATTTTGTTCTTAAATATTATACGATTTTTTTATTTTATTATTACCTAAGATTTTACTTCTTAACTACTTCTACTAAATCCCTTATGAATTTGAACACCTTCTTATGTTTTTTAGACTTAACAGTTCATGCTCGAGTCATGATGAAAATTTCATGTACTGTTAATAATTTTTTATTTTATTATTTTATAGGTACTTAATTTGGTATTAATTAATTAAGTTCCTTGTTTTTGGAAATTTTGGCTAACAAAACAATATATTCGTTATTTTAAATAATGTTAACTTTATTTTTGACAAAACCCGCCTTAAATTATTATTCTCATAAGTCTTGTTATTCTATTCACTATTCTATTCTATGTCATATTATATGTTCTGTTCTATGCTCTATTCAATGTCCAGTTCTATTCAATATTATGCAAATCCGTATTTATAGTTGACGTTCAACAATTTATAATGCGTTAACATTGTTGGTAATTCGATACCCTGGTGAATTTTGTATTTTTTCTTCTTCGTCATACTCAATTTATAATTTATTACCCATATGAATTCTGTACCCCGAGTAAATAATTTTCTTGTAAATTTGAGTAAATTAAAGTAAATTTGAGGTATTGATTCCAGCTTTTGTGCTATTAAACTTAACATTAATTCCAATTTGTGACTGTAATTATATTGGTAAAACAAAAAGAATTTCTGAATCTAAAAATATTATTGTAAAATAAGTTGTTTCTTGTTTTTTTATTTTTATTTATTTATTCATTACCCTGGTGAATTTCTTTATTTTATTATTTTTTTTAAATTTTTCTTGATCAGATTTAATTTATTTCTCATTCGAATTCGGTAATTCTGTTTAAATAATTTTCTTTAAGTAAGTTTGGTGTTGTGTTGATTCCAGCTTTTGTGAAATTAAACTTAACATTAAATCCAATCCGTGACAGAATGATTTTTAATTATATAAGTGAAATGTTTCTGATTTTAAAAATATTATTGTAAAATAAGATGTTTACTGATTTATTCGATACCCTGATTAATTTTACCCCCCCCCCTCATCAGACTTAATTTGTTATTTATTATTCATTAAAATTCCGTACCCTGATAAAAAAAAAGTTTCTGTAAGCAAGTTTGGTGTAGTGTTGGTTGCAACTTATGTACCATTATATTTCCTCTCTCTTCATCAAATTTAATATTAATATCTGTGCCATGAATGCTAAATTTGGAGACGGTCCCATTAACTTATATTCAACTGGTGACAAGATATTCTCTTTATGAACGAAACCTAACATGGCATATGGCTTAAGTTTTGGATCATTAGTTCCCAAAAGTTCTCAGCTTACAGCAGAAGCTCATCTCTTTTCTCTCTCTTGCATAAAAACGACCATCCATTTCTTTATAAAAAGAAGCTTTTTATATATTAAAGTTTTTCTATCCTATAGTCACGTGACTATTTTTTTTTTTTTTTACACCTGATCGAAAATTGGGAGGGAGAAATATCGTGAAAAAAAGAGGAAGTTATAAAAATAAAATACTAAAAAGCATAGTCAGTCGTCTTCATTAAGGCTTAATTTATACGTTACTCCCACACCTTACAGCGTTTTTATGCGCTGTAGAAGATGCTGAAAAGAGGTGATAAACCTTAAGAAAAAGGCCATCTTGGACTATTCTTTTGCTGAACTCGTAAAATAAAGACAAGGCTGTAAATGCTTTTTACGATAAAGTGATTGCCATATTATGATGTGAAATTTATAGTAAAAAAAAAAGAACAATGTGAGATTATCTAGTTAATAAATGATGCGATAGAATCCTTGAATTATTTTATTTTCATATAAAAAAAAATAACTGTGCATAACAGTCAGATGTTTGGGTAAAAGTAAATCTCTATGTACATGTTACCGTGAATCAAGAGAATGGCGACTTTGAATGGTCCGGTGAATGTCAACAATCTCATGGTCGATTTGGTGAATGTCCGAAATATTTGTTACATCCGATTTGATATTAATTTATTCGTTGATATTATTATTATATTTATTCGATATTCTAATATCTGCTGAGGATAGATTAGGAGAAACATACCGGGCAGTAGTTCTGAACCTTAAAAAAACATTGATGTAGTGCATACCGGGCAATTAAATACCGGTCAGTGGCACTTTATTAGACCTAGTATATGTTTTGAACATTTACCAAAGCGACTATGTGACAGTCAACATTCACCGGTGGAAGACAACAACCACCAATTTCGATTACTCACAGTAACATGCACGTAAACTGAAAAAAAGGAGTATTTTTTGTGATAATAGTAAATGAAAGTAGTAGTTGGGGCNAAAAGGCCGCTGTTGAATTGATATTTTTCTACTGGGAGCTACCTAAACGTCTAAAAAACGTCTAAGTGTTTGTATTGAATGCATTGAATTTTTTGATTTATGAATGAATTTATTATACACATTTAGTTGAATTTAGGTGAGTAACTGCAATATTTGATAATTTATTTTGCTAATATGTTTCTCATTTAGCTAATGTTTTGATTTTTTCACCATGTACAATCTAAATAGCTAATATACTTTTTTAATAGCCAATAAGAACATTGATAGAATTCTTCTACATAAGTACAATACTATGTAGAGCGTTAGCGAGCAGGAAGCGGAGCCTCCTAGTATAGCTTTAAAATGTAAATCATCTTTGTATCGATTTGTAGTAGATTTTAATAGGTTAATTCGGATTGTTAATAATGCTATTGTGTTGCTCTCCCTTTTACAATAATAACATATCTATTTAGTGTTGTTTTTAATGCAAATATTTACAATTAACCGAGCAAAATTTTAAAATTGTACTGCTATGTTTTGTAGTTCACATTTTAATCGTGATACATTTTATTAATAATGCATTTTTAGTTTTGATGCATAAATAATTTGCAATTCGTGTTTGTGACATAAGAATTAATTTCTATCCATTTTTAATTGCAGTGCATAAGGAACATTAATTCATGTTTACTTGCGATACATGGATGGATTGGAATTTCATTTTGAATTATGAAATATAAATGAATGACAATTCATTTTAACTGCGTTGCTATGATGAATTATTATTCTTTTTTAATTAGGAATTATAAATGAATCGCAGATTATTTTTAATAGTGATAAATAAATGACGTTTACCTCAATATTTGTTTTTGATCTAAATGATCCTTAAGGAGAAACTAAATCAATGATCTATCATATATAATATAATATAATAGATAATTTTTTTTAGTATTTACAACTTTGATAGATAATTTATTTATATATTATAAGTATTTACAACTATGATCGGTAATTAATGTAGTATTTTAATTGCTTAACTATTTACAACTTTGCTGTTTCATTTTATTATTTCATTTTTTTTCTTCAAAATATTCAGTTTAGAAATCAATTATTATCTAAACATATAAAAGAGGAAGTTTTGTAATTTGCTAATTTTTGCTGTAGAGAGGAAGAAAAAAAATTGCCCAAAGCATGTTTACGCAATATTTGAATGATCCCTTATTATCTTTAGAAGGTTTCAAACTAACTTTAGTTCGATTTAACGTTAACCTGTGTGTACAATTTTTGATATATTATTAAAAATTTCTTTTAAAATATTCACATTGTATTTCTGCTAAATAAATCACAAAAAAAATTATTTTAACTTTTATTAAATCACGTGAAAAGAAATTGAATTTGCGACGACGTTATTCACAACTTTAATACCCAATAGAAATAATATTCCAGTACCTCTCATAACTATAATACCATCGTAAATTACGCAGAGGGATCATTAATTATCCTGGAGACCTGTGTAGAGAAAATGTACCTTTTCCAGGATTTATGATCCTTTCCCGAAATTCTATTCGTTATTTGAAGATTTATTTTAAATATTCCATCTGTTTGAGTGGAGCAGAAAGCTTCTGCGGGTAAACCACTTGTTAAAAGCCGCTTCGTCTGGCATTGAGGGATCCCTCGGGTGTTTAATGTTAATTGTATTTTAATGACATTTGTAATGTGGTTTGGATTTTTCCTAACCGCCCTAACACCATCTTTTAGCACATCTACTCAAAAATAAATGCAAGACCTAAGCATGAGTGGATTCTTTTTCGTTTGGAATATTATTTTTTTTACTTCTCTGATAGAATTTTCATTCTAAAATTATGGTAAAATAACCAGCAGTAGTCTGTCCATCCATTTTTACCTTCATGGTTTTAGTGTTCTATGATAAAATTAGCTTTTAAATGTTATACAGACTACAAAATAATGCTGAGTGGATTCTTTTTCGTTTGGATTTTTTTTTTATACTTCTCTGATAGAATTTTCATTCTAAAATTATGGCAAAATAACCAGCAGTAGTCTGTCCATCCATTTTTACCTTCATGGTTTTAGTGTTCTATGATAAAATTAGCTTTTAAATGTTATACAGACTACAAAATAATGCTGAGTGGATTCTTTTTCGTTTGGATTTTTTTTTTTATACTTCTCTGTTAGAATTTTCATTCTAAAATTATGGTAAAATAACCAGCAGTAGTCTGTCCATCCATTTTTACCTTCATGGTTTTAGTGTTCTATGATAAAATTAGCTTTTAAATGTTATACAGACTACAAAATAATGCTGAGTGGATTCTTTTTCGTTTGGATTTTTTTTTTATACTTCTCTGATAGAATTTTCATTCTAAAATTATGGTAAAATAACCAGCAGTAGTCTGTCCATCCATTTTTACCTTCATGGTTTTAGTGTTCTATGATAAAATTAGCTTTTAAATGTTATACAGACTACAAAATAATGCTGAGTGGATTCTTTTTCGTTTGGATTTTTTTTTATACTTCTCTGTTAAAATTTTCATTCTAAAATTATGATAAAATAACCAGCAGTAGTCTGTCCATCCATTTTTACCTTCATGGTTTTAGTGTTCTATGATAAAATTAGCTATTAAATGTTACACTGACTACACAATAATGCTGAAAAACATAGAATACTTAATTCTCGTACTCTATAAAATCTATTGTTAGATTAGATTTTAAATATTACATCTAAATAATGCTGTAAATGCATAACCATTTTTTTATATGTGTTTTATAAAATTTATGATAAAATTAGCTTTTTACAAAATACAGCTTACAAAATACTGCAGAAACATACTGTGGTAGTACTAGTATGTTTTTGTTAAATAAAACCATGAATTCAAAACTATACGGTTTTTTAAACGTTTACGATAAACATAGATTCAAAACCTTAAAAAAGAAATTTTACTGCACATTGGAGATAGTTTCACAGCTTTATAGTATTGCTATCTATGCGTGAATGCCTTGTTCACAGAAATGCAACTTGAGCTGCAAATTATTTGCATTATCCTGTATTTGTTCAGGCTAGTGTACATTATTGATTCCGGTAAATTCGGCACCAAAAATATATATATAATTGAACAGCGCCAAATATGCTGGATTTGAGCGAATATCGCCGAGGAAAAAGTGAATAACTTCCAAAAACTCTCCCAGGTGAAATCACTCAAAGCTTGTAGAATCAACTTACCTTTCCATAAGAAAAGCTCAAGAAGAAGAAGAAAAAAAAAAGACAAATTTAATCGGTGTGCTCGGGCACATGGTCGACTACTTCTCCATCATTAGAGGGGCGGGACCCGACCCCAGGGCATTCAGGGCAGCATTTTATTATGCTTTGTTCTACTATTTTTTATATGTGTGTATAACTAATATATTATTCCCCTCCGTTGAAAAGCAATTTTTCATGCCATCCTTATGTACACAAAAGATATAGACTTACGTTCATTTGGTTGACCTGACCGCAATTTTCAAGCTTTTATATTACAGTAATTTACAGTCAAAAAGAGGGGCTTTTAGGGGGGATGCAAGAAGTTGGTTTTTTTTTTAAATAACGTTCTGTTTTGTTGAAAGTTCGTAAAAAACAAACGATTGCTTGTTGAGTCACCTCTTTAACCACTGTTTTATACGGACGGAAGAACTTTTTGTTCTTTACGTGATTCTTCGTAGACAAAACTAATTTTGATCGCCAAATGAGTTCGCTTTTTTTCTTTTACTTTAAAACGAGTATTTGCAGACAAAAGCAATCAATCATTCTCAATATGGCTGCTGATTAATTTCGAAGACAGGCGATTGAAGCTTCTTTTGAAAGCTGTGATTAGCGTTCGAATGTGGAAAGCTGTGCGCTTCTAATGTGTGTCAGATTTGTATGAGTTTATCTATTGTGATCGAAAGTTTATAAAAGTGTAGAAATTGTTGGAGATTAAATTTTATAATTATTTTAAAAGAAGAAATAAATTAGAATTTAAATCGATATTTTATGAATTACCTTTAAATTAATTGTATATATCATTGGCTTACCTTTGAAATTTAAAATGTCATTAACTTTCTTTGAAAACTTTTCAAAATTTAGTTTGTATGAATAAACATTTAATTGGTTTCGTTTGAAAGGTGTGTTTGGCGTTTAAATGTAAAATGACGTCATATGCAAAGGGATTTAAGTTTTTTTACGTACTTATAAAAAAAAGTATGTGTAAAAAAGTTTGAATTAAAATATTTAAATTAATTCTTATATTTTATAAATGTATGTACAATTGTTAAATATGTATATGGATTTTGTTGACAGAACTTTCCAAAGATTTTTTTTTTTTTAAATTTTGCTATTAAAAAATTAATTCAATTTTCAATAAAAACTATTTCAATTTTTGTTTCAATTTTCAATTTAATTTCGTTTCAATTTTTTCAATTTTCGATAAAAACTAAAAATATTATTAATCTTTTGATATTAACATTTAAAATTGTTTATGCGTTCTTTTTTAGTTTTCTAAAGTTTATGTTATGTCCTTTGGCGACAAACGTCGTGATTGTGCATAATTCATAAACTCGTAAGATTTTTTTGAATTGTGCAACAAATCTCAAAAATTTGAAGATTTTTAAGCTCCAAATTTCCCCAAGAATTTAAATTAACATTCTATTAAAAAAAATATTACATAAAAGCTCTATATAATTAACATTCATTCTATTAATATTTTATTCAAAAAAATTGTTGTAAAAAAACTTCAATAATAGTTGAATTTTATTTGCACATTAATCATATTTATTCAAGAAGTAAGATGTTGTAGCTATACAGTCAGTTAATATTATTGTGACTTCAAATTCCTTTCGCTTTTATTGTCAATAACCGTTTCGTTTGTTTTTCATTATAAGTGTTTACATTTTAAGAACGTAGCTTAATGCAAATATTTTCCACATACATCACTGAACTAATATGCCTAGTCTTATGTAAGCAGTAAATTTTTCTAAACTCATTTTGCTTTATTGACATATTCGATAACTCAAACAATTAATTGAGCTATGCATGAAAATAACGGAGTTATTTATTTCATCATAATAATTTTTTTACAATCCTCCTTGTTTATACGAAAAATATTGAGCCATTTATTTTTATATTTTTCTTCTTCGTATTAGATTAATACAAACTAATTATTTATGAGATCATGGCAGATATGATAAGAACCACAATTAATTATCACTTTTAGAGACTATAAAATATTTAAATTTCTATAACCAAACAATATATCTAACTAAACGTAATTAACGTCGTAACTAAGTTTTTATTTGTATAAAAGTACAAAATTATTCTATGTATTTACTTAACGTATAAATAACTATTCAACACTTTTTAAACTATTAAAACAACCTAACAAAACGCAGATCCCGCGCTAAGCAAACTCCACCTCGCCAAATGTGATAGAATCGTACATTTGGCGAATAAAATTGTGTTTTGGCGAAGGAATTGGCAGATGATTTTTTACATAGGAAAAAAAAAATTATTTAACTCAATCCTCAAAATTACGTCAAAATGAATTTTTCTAAGTAAATCAATATTTTTTATTCGTTTATAATAATTTCCGGTAGATGCGCCGCGTAACCAATTAGAATTGGGTCCAAATAATATAAGCCTGGAACAAACTACCATAAAATAGTTTTCTATGCGGAAAAAATTAATCATAAAAAATTTTTAAGATTTGCATTTGGCGAAGACTTTCAAAAATTAGCGAATATTTTCGATATTTGGCTGATTTATTGGCTAATAATTTGAAATTCTTAACGCGGGCCTTGCAAAACGAATCCAAAATACTTAACGTATAACTAATTTTTTTAACATTACTTATTACTTAAAACAAGAAGAAAATTCAAAGATAGTTATTGGCTTGGTTACCATTAAGCTTATATCTTGTACAAGATAATTTGGAGCGGTGATCAAGCTGGTCGCCAAAGGCAGCTAGTTCTTAAAATAACGAGAAATTTGCATAAACACCCGTATAACAGCTGTCATAGCACCTACTAAAGCGTAGTATATAAGTTAAACGATAAATCCAATGTACTAATATTTTTAATAAGAGAAAATAGATATTGCAATCACTAGAAATATCCCCCATTCCGTATTTGCTCTTGGAAAATATAATATCGATATTAATATATATGTTTCTCTTCTTGTTTATTCAAATATGATAATTAGTTTTGGTAGTGTGACACAATGATAGCTTCCTCTAATAAAAAAACATCGGGTGATAATAACTTCTTTTTCAGGTTTTATCATTTGCATCTCATGAATAAAATGGAGATTTATTCCGTTCTCGTTTTTTATCCTCTGTGATTGTCTGCAATTTTATCTGATTGCTTAGTAAATATTTGTTAAGAGGGAATGTTCATTAATGAATATTTAATCAATATTTAGTTTGGATTAGGCAATGGAGTCATCAGAAAGGATCTTTCAGCAATAAATGAGAGTCGCTGTTTGTTTATTAGTATATTTTTATGATGACGTAAAATTGAATCGTGATGTAAACAAATAACAGACTTTTCATCATTTTAAAAGATTCGGTTATTTGTTTTCTGGATTCATTTGAGAAAATTTTAAGCTTTCTTTGTAATATTCTAATAAAGTTTTAGTTATTGTATTGTTAGTTTTAGTAATTGCTTATATAGTTTTGTTTTATATATTAATTATACTAATATTGTTTAGCTCAGTGGTTCCCATTTTTTTTCGGCCTGCGGAACCCTAAAATATCAAACTTCTTTCGGTGGAACCCCGGCTTTATAAATAAAGTTGATTAAGTTAATAGTGAAAGTTATAACCTATAAAAGAGTATTCTTAAAATATTTAATTAAAGGAATGCAGATTTTTCATCGTTTTATCATTAATAATCTTAAATTAGGTTTTATGCCCGACAGTTAAATTTGCATTCCTTGTGCTATATGTAGTCTAGTTATGAATTCGCTTTTGGGGTCCTAATTGGACTAGATATAATTGTTATGACACCAAAAGCTTCATTATTTGAATAGGCCAAATTGAGCAGCGATGGCTCAGGGGATAGAGCGTTCGCCTTCCAATGAGGTGAACCGGGGTTCGCTCCCGGCGATGGCTCGTCGATACGAATTCCGCATCTGGCTTGAACCGACCACAGTGTTGACGTGAAATATCCTCAGTGGTAGACGGATCATGGGTTAGAGTCCCCTTGCCGTCAGGCTAACCGTGGGAGGTTCTCGTGGTCTTCCTCTCCATGTAACGCAAATGCGAGTTAGTTTCATCAAAAAGTCCTCCACGAAGGCAAATTTCTCCCAATATTGATCCAGGAGTTCCCTTGTCTTCTGAATTGGGTGTTCGAAATTACAAAGCTACGCAGTTGAACATTAGTAGTCATAAACCCGAAAATTTGGTCGGCTGTTCCGGTTATAAAAATATAAAATAAAATTAACCAAATTATGATTTACATCGATATGAAAACTTCAAAGAACAGCTATAAGCGTTGAAAATGGTTGTTAATGAAACATTTCTTTATTAAAGAAATTACTTATTTTATTTTGATTTGAAAAGCTCGATGGGAAATACTAATTCAATATTTTATAAATACTTGCTCTTTTCATGATTTATTCAATATGTTATTAGAGATACAATTTTTTTTTAAATAAAATTTCTATTTCGTTGGCATTTCACTTAAAATAATTTCATAAAACCAGCCGAAAGATTAAATAAATTATGAATTATAGGCTGTATCTAAATCTAATCAGAGTTTTCAAAACTCGTCACCTATGAAAAGTACTAATTTGTAGAACCCCTTTAACTCTTCCATGGAACCCTAGGGTTTCGCGGAACACCGTTTGAGAACCGTTGTTTTATTTAGTAGGTTGTTAGCGTAGGCGCTGAAGATATGTAAGGGGCGCTGAAAAGTTATGTAAGATTTATTACTGAATATTTAATCAATATTTAGTTTGGATCAAGCAGTGGAAAAATCAGAAAGGATTTTTTTTTTTTTGCTATGAATGAGAAATGCATTTTATTTGGTTGTGTATTTTTATTATGACATTTAAGAAACTGCACGAGAATTGAGAGGTAATCAAATGAACATTATACTTTCATCATTTTGGAAGTTTTAGTTGTTAGTTTACTTATTTGATTTAAAAGAATTTTTAAACTTTCCCGATAAAAATCTTTAATCTTTTTTTTTGTGAGTGTGTTGAACTGTACACGCGATTAGATGAAAAAGTTATGTTTAATTAATTTTCCATTAAGGTTATTATGTTAAATTAATTAATTTTCCATTAAAATTATTATGTTAAATGTTCAAACAAATATTTCCTATCAAACAAGGAATGAATATACCAGTGGCATTACTTGGCAATCTAGGGAATTTTTGCTCTGAGAATTTTTTAAAATGAGATTAAAAAAATAAAAAAAAATTTTTTGTCTTTTACTAAAAAATATTTGAAGCAAGTAGTACGTTTTTTTTTTCTCATACGTTGTATGGCTTTGTTTGTATCAAGCTCATACAATCTATTAATTCATACAAATGATACTATTTTTTCTCATATGATGGCTTGTATCAGACACTTGCATTTTGCTAACAACTAAATAATGAATAAATAAAATAGTTTATGTTTTATTATTTTTTTTACTCATTTTAAATTTATATTTTTTAGACTAAAAACGTGGCTTCCTTTGGAAAAAACTTACATTTTAATTTTTTTCCTCTCAGATATGCTTCGAATAAATACGTTTAATGATAAAATTATTAACTTTACTAATTACGTTAATTTAAAAATCCCTGAAGTTTTGTTTAATCCAATCCTAAACTCAGTAGGGCTATATTATTTGAAAATGTTTTCACATATTATCTTATTTTTCTAACAACCTCAGTTAAAATTAATTAACATAATTAAAATTAATTAATATAATTAACGCAAATTGTTAATGAGTTGATTTTTGAATTGCTTACACCAAGTGATGATACATGAAAACCGTCAATGATCTTAAAATAGAAACTACATCTGCCTTTGTCTTTCGAAACTAAATGGTTCTTATCTATTTTTACACAGAAACAAAAGTACAATTCTGTCGTAAAAATAAATGACTGAAAAAACACAAAAAAGAAAATTCTGCTAATCGGGCTACGTAACTCCATTATCAGAATGGCAAATGTCAATTTCGACAAAATATATATAGTTTATGGGTCAGTTAACGATGAATTTAACTGCAGCCATAACTTATCCTTGCATTTTTCTTTTATTATCTTCATTTTTATTTGAAGATATGAACCTTTTCATCTTGAGTTCGTGCTACTCAGTTTCAATCTTCTTTCGAATTGCGTAATTGGTGGTTGTATTAAATATTTCTCGATTTATCTTTCCTTTTTAAGAAGTGTAAAATTAATTTGTTCAATCTATTTTAATTTTTATGTATTAATATTTTTGGAACAGTAACGTCCATTTTGTTTAAACATCATTTAATTGAGGTTTGTCAAACGTATTGTACATTAAATCTTTGATGAAAGTAATTTTTATTAAATTATTTTCTCAGTTTTTTAAACGTAATCTTCCGGTAATAACACTCATAATATGCACCTGTTAGAAATTTCTTGGAAAAAAATGGTTAAATAACAATTTATTTAATTGTTATTTTACCATATTGAAACAAAACAGTCTAACCATAAATAAGATGGTCTTCAAACTGTTAACTGTGAAAAAAACTGTTTATTAACTGTTTTTATCCAATAGGGTTAAACAACGAGAATTTTATTGCACAAACTAGACCCACCTAACGAAGCCTCTTAGTTCCTTGCTGCTGGGTATATATTCTAGCCGAGAGGGCTAATCTGTCAATCTCATGACCGATAAAACGGGGGTTCGATTTTCAGCGTTGCAACACAATAGTTCCTCCAATCACTTCAACATACTTTTCCAGGTCCTGCACTTGATGAAACCTTAATATATTGCTAAGTTGAGCCTTGTAATCGTACTTTTTAAGCTTGACTACTCTATACTATGGTTCAAGTAAATAAGGTCCAGTTTAGCACCTTATTAAGATTGCATCTTACAGCAAATTTATAAGATATTATTATTCAAACTACAAATATTGGTCCGTCCCGCAGTGGACTGATCGTTAAGACACGGTTCCCAGCAGATCACCGAAGTCAAGCATCACTGGCTACGGTCAGAGTGCGGGTGGGTGACCACTTGGATCAGTTTGCGTAGGGACCGAGGGTGTGCGGTATTGGTCCTCGTTAAACTGTTCTACCGTAAAGTGGTCGACTTTGTGTGCTGGTGGTCGGGCTACCGAAGCGGGGGTGCCATCCTCTCTGCAGAGGATCAAAATTGTGATGTCATGTCTTCGGATCATCCTCAGGGATGTTTCCCAGACCATCGCCAATAGCCCATTTTAGCAGCTCTAGTGCGACGTAAATGAACTACAACTACAACAACGAATATTGTGAGGCAACGTTTAATCGATTTACAATCAGCCTGAATTTTCCGATCGATTAATGAATTTTTGTAAGTCTATAATCAATTAATTGATTTTTCTGAGATATATTGTGGGGGTATAAGAATGACAACTTGTCAGGGCTCGAAATTTATAGTGATCGACGTAACCGAGGCATGTACAAATTCTAATTTGCATTTTATTTTTTTAACCTTACGTGCCCAGCTGAGCAAGATAAAATTACGTAAAATACCGATTAAGCACCTCTCAAAATATGACGAAAAGCTCCAAAATGACGAATGAAAGGCAGCAAAGGAAGAGAATGAAAGAAAATCGATTATATTTGACAAGAGTTAACAAATACAAATTAGTATAAATATAATTGTACCAAATACGGTTAGTGGAAATATAAAAAATGTGATAATATTAGATACTGTAACGGTAATAATATATACGATAAGGTACATACGTTATCACGTAGACACATACACATACACATAAATTTATATATAAAATACATTACAAATATATTTAATACGGTAATAATATAAAACAATTAGTACAAATATAATTATAATAGAACCTTTAGTTATTAGCTAACTGTTTTTTTATAATTAAATACCAAAATATTTTTTTTACTTGTAATTGGAGAGCTAGAAGAAAAAAAAATTTACAAAAGGGACACCGGGGTCCTATCTGCCTCAAGGAATTAAGAAAAAACTTTCATGAGTTTAAAATTTTTGTAGGATATATTAGTTTAAAAATTTTTGCGTCCCATTAAAATCTTAATTATTTTGATATTAGTATGTTTCAGCATAAATCGAAATTCCATCCCATGTTACTGGGATAGTAGCACGTGATCTACGTATTAACTATTCTAGAAATAATGATAAGCTCTTGTCAAAAACTATCAGCCAATGGAGGATCTATTGCTGAGATTAAGCACTGTGATCTACGAATTTACTCTTCAATACAACTTGAAATTTGAATTATTTTTTTTTTTTGAAGTATGTTTCTTGTCTCACTAAATCAGGGCGTATATTGGGTACACTTGAATTAATTTACCACCCTTGTTGCATAGTTGGACTTTTTTCACCTTGTTAGCATTGCCCTACAGTTGGGTAATGACTTCAAGCTGAGATTTGCCTATTGGAAACTCGTAGATCCGCTTGTTTCTTTTTCATTTAGAATAATTTTGATTCGCAACGATTTTAAGATTCGTTTTAATGTGTTAGGATTAGTATTTTCATTTGGATTTTTTTTATTGACTCTTAAGTAGTTTGAAGATGAACAGAATATAGAAAATTTTTGCAAATTTACTCCAAATTTCATTGATGCTCAGCATTTAAAGTCTTCTTTATTTTATTTTTTTCACATGAGCACAAAAATCATACTGATTGAGAGTTGTAACTTTTTAGAATGATTTTAGAAAGAAATTATTAAAATCAATGCCCCATTCTCCCTTTTTGCAAATTTTTCTAGCCCAGATAATGCAGCAGTGGAATAAGATTTTAAATATTACAAATTTTGGCTTTTCTCGATATTGACGTTTCGTGTCCTTTTTCAGAATAAGCATAAGCTGCTCTGGCACTAAAAGTTGGCTGTAGTTGACCTAACAATCATGAGTAACTCTTGCAAAATCGCATATTAATCTCAAAAAGCATCATTTTATGCGAATACTCTACCATCTGAATTGATCCCCATGCGAACCTTTTTAGATGCTTTCACTTGTTAACCTCTAATGGGTTGTTATACTTTATAACAGTCGAAATACGAAGCTTTTATGCTTCCCGAAAAAGATACTTAGAAAACATTTGAAGCACGAAGCATCAAATGTTTATGAGATATATTTGATAATGAGATATGCCTTATCATTTCCAATGTTTTATTTAGAAATACGAACAACAAAAAGCAGTTTTAAAAAAATTAAATAAAAAGCTTTTCAATACAATCGTATCTCACTTTCACCTAGTATTTTAGTCAGAGGAAATTTAAAAAAAAAAAAAGGAAAGAAAGAATATATATATATATATATATTCCATAACAAATAACTGGCCATAGACGCACAATACACTGTCAAAACCATGTTACTATTCGAGTGAACCATACTATTCTGCAGTTGTCCTAAACAATAAATTTTCACCTGGCTCGACATTAAGATTGCAGAAAATAATTCAACAATTCCCGAAATTTCTAACAATGCAGTTTAAAGTTATCATACCAGAACTTCAAGTTCCATCCTATCTGCCCTTTTCACAAGTCAACATAAAAATTATAATCGACTTTCAATTTAGCATTTCCTTTTCAACATGTTTACTTTAAATAGATTTACTAGCAAATTTCGCGTGTAGAGTAAAGTAATACACGCGATATTTCGTATACGTCCTAATCCTTTTAACAAACTTAAGTTCTCGCCACGCTCAAGTATCAAACCGCATCAATGCAAAAATAAAAGATAAGTTGGTGTTCCAAAATAACGGCGAAATAGTCTTGAAAAGATTATGACGTGCAAAAGTGGCACACGTTCCAACACTAAAATACAACGAAGGATTATTCTTCTGCACGAACCGTGTAATTGGCTGTCATAAAATAGAATCAACCGCAGTCAGGCGGAAGCGAGTTAGAAGGGGGCCCCCATATTCAGTAACTCAGAAATTCTTTTCGAACGTAAAATATTTATTTGTATTACTTTTTTCTCACTGTGACCCACGCTCTTTTGTGGGTTTTTTTTTCCTTCCCTAATAACTTTTATAGATAAAATATTCCAAATTAGAACGAAGGTATTTTTTTAACGTGAAGGTAATTGTGTACTGCTCGAAATTTTGGAATATGCTGAACTGACGCTCAAATTGACTGCAATCTTAATGTGGTTCCAAGTTGAACCATATTATCCTGAAAATTATACAATTCATTATCTTGATTATACGATATGGTTCAACGTAATACCATACCGGAAACATGGTGCAGTTTAATACTTTATAAACGCTGCAGCAAATTTGCATAACATTAAGTTTTGAATTGTACCAAGATTGTACCAATATGTTGTACAATGACAAATACAATGTTACGTACTTTTACTTGAAGATAATTGTAAATTGTTAGAAATTTTGGTGCGAGCTGAAACATAATATTGATTAATTTTCCTGTCATTTTATAAAAGCTGAAAATTTAACTTTATTATCATGTAAATTAAGATCCTATTCTATCCTATCCTGTCCTATCATGTAAATTAAGATCCTAACCTTGATCTTACAATATTATTATCCAACTTAATGCCATAGCGCAAACATAGTACAGTTTAATACCTTATAAAAGTTGCAGCAAATTTACATTACATTAATTTTTAATGTACCAATTTTTTGATTTAATGTCAGTATGCGCTTACATGAAGATAAAACCAGCTGATCCATAATATAGATTAATTTTGCTACGATCTTAAAATGGTACTAGATTGAACAGCATTCTCATGTAAATTAAATTATCCTAAATTTGATTACTCGCGCCATAGTAAGGTTGCATGAAAATTACTTGATATTAAAGTTCGACGGACCGATGCTATGGTTTAATATTGAATCGACTTTTCTAAGTTGTCGAACCAAGAATAACTACATTGAAGGTAAGTTTTAGTGGCACAATATCAAAGCAGACTATACTGCGGTAAACCTCAATTAAACCAACTGCCAGAATTGGTTAGGGCTCAAAAAATATTTTTTATAGAAAATGGAAGAAAATTTTAATATTATTTATTTAATTTTAAAAAGACTTCTTGCTTCAAAGTGCAGTTTATATTCCGTTGTGCTTAGTAAGGATAACTTCTATCGTTAAAAGCAGCGAAATTTTGAAATCAATCGCAAAAATTATCGATTTTGTGTGCTTTTTGGAAGGAAAATTATTCATATTGTTATGAATTTTATTTTAAATAATAGACGTAAAAAAATTGTGCATGTTCTCTAAATAAGTTTAGGAAAACATTTGATAGGTCATGGGCAGGTCCAAACATTTAAAATTTATTTAATTCAAGTTTTATATCTTATTCTCATAAGTTGAAAAAATTTTTTAGTTAGTTTGTATCTTCGTGGAAAATAGAAAGTAAAAATATCAGTTTGCCCTTGTGTTAAATCACCGATGTGATTGTCGGCGCTAATTTTTTATCTAACTGCCTTTTATCTAAGCAACTCCGAAACAAACATTTTCATACTGCTTGAAGTTTTCAAATGCATTAAATCATAATAATCTTCAGAATTTGTTGTAACTTTAATAAGGTATCAAGATGAGCCTCATTATCGAGAGAAATTATTTTTCAAATTCGATGTTATGGCTCAAATTGACCGAATTAGTACTTTATTAAGGTTGCAGCAAATTGTACGGTATTACTGTTCAAAATTGTAGCGATTTTTATGGGAATGTATCTTGTCGTAAGCTAAATCTAAATTTAATGGCTATGAAAATGTATGTGTCGCAAGCTAAATCCCAATCTACTAGCTATGAGAATGTATGTGTCGTAAACCAAATCCCAATCTACTGGCTATGAAAATGTAGGTATTTGTCGCAAGCTAAATCCCAATCTACTGGCTATGAAAATGTATGTGTCACAAGCTAAATCCCAATCTACTGGCTATGAAAATGTATGTGTCGCAAGCTAAATCCCAATCAACTAGCTATGAGAATGTATGTGTCGTAAACCTAATCCCAATCTACTGGCTATGAAAATGTAGGTATATGTCGCAAGCTAAATCCCAATCTACTGGCTATGAAAATGTATGTGTCGCAAGCTAAATCCCAATCTACTGGCTATGCAAATGTATGTGTCGCAAGCTAAATCATAATCTACTGGCTATGAGAATGTATGTGTCGTAAGCTAAATCCCAATCTACTGAGAATGCATATATCTTAAGCTAAATTCCTATTCTGGGAACTTTCCAATCAGTATCAGTTGATTGGATTGTTTCCAGTTTTGTGCAATCAGCGTACATTTCGTAATAAAATACATTTCTTCAACGTAATTTGATATAATTCATTTGAAAAAGT
The DNA here is from genome assembly GCF_043381705.1 of Parasteatoda tepidariorum. Classification (NCBI taxonomy): domain Eukaryota; kingdom Metazoa; phylum Arthropoda; class Arachnida; order Araneae; family Theridiidae; genus Parasteatoda; species Parasteatoda tepidariorum. The sequence continues at coordinate 18,215,351 of NC_092206.1, forward strand.
TTTCATTAAAAAAAAGTTCTTTCTTCCTTGAAAAATGTCTGCAAAACCATTAACTTGAAACAAAATGAGCTGTCCACTCTTTGAGCACGCTGCTATCCATTCTTCTATCTGATCGCAAATGAAAAACACGATTTTCAACAGTACATCATGAAGAAAGAAAAGAAGAAAAAAAATTCTGAAAATTCGTGACCCCAGACCAACCTCTCGGACCTCCCCTGAAGTATTGCTTACTTAACCTTTGCGAGAAACAAAAAAAAGAGTATTTATGAATTCTTCCTTGCCTAATGATGAATTAACAAAAGTCATACAGGTATGGCGCCCAGTTTTGGATAGACATATTAATCGTCCAAACGAGCTTCATCTCATCATTACAAAATACGTCTATCCATCTAACAACAACAAAAAACTGGTAAGTAATTATTCGCACGATTTCATAGTCTCGTTTGTTAACTTACTAACAAGGACATACGTATGATTAAGTTCTGGTTTGCAGATGGGGGGTATAAAAAAAGGGGGGAATAAGTTTCCCAAGCAAAAACTACCTTTCACCACCCTGTTATTCATCATAGGCCTTACTGCTGCTAGGCACAGGGATGGGCGGCATGCAGCAAAATTGCAGGGCAGGTGAGCTATAATCAGGCTCATTTCAACCAACTGATGACCGTGTAATAACTGACTCTGCCTATGTCTTGTTGACAAGCCCTTAATTGTTGGGGCGTTGTGATTTCAGAAAATGATTGAACGAACAAATTTAAATTTTTTTTCATTTTTTCCCCCATCTATATTTGGATATAGTATATAACTCTATATACGGGTATTTGGATTATTGATGCAATATCGTCTATTTTTCTGAAAAGGTCAAAGACGGAGCCCGGCAACAATTTATTTCAATAACTATCGTGGTATCTTCAATTTCAATGCACATCTACTTTACCAATGGTATGAATTAGTCAGTTTATTTTATTAGTCTTTTTAAAAAAATTAAGTAGTCAAGTCTCGTACATTGAATCATTAATCTACCAGTTGCCAATACAGAGTGATTAAGTATGTTAGTTATATCGGCAAATAAAAAAGAAAGAAACAGGTCTACAGACCATGCTCGATTTAAACTGGATATCGATTTATCCTTATTATAATTTTTTTTATATGAGCGATTAATCTTTTTGCTGATTCAATTTGTCAAATAAAAATCGTTAAAAAAATATTAACTTTAACAAATGAAAGCCATTCCGACTTAATCATTTTTAAATATTTTCTGTTTATGTATTTCTTAAATGTCGTGTAGCAACTTTTTTTTTTATTTAAATTTTTTCTTACTAATTTTGCGTATCCAATACTAAACGTTAAATAGTGATTTCTAAAACTTGTAATAATAAAAAAATCTAAAATTTTTAAACGAATAGTTACGGTCATTTTATAATAAATTTTCTCATAGTTTAATAACATTCAATTAGACACTTTGGATTCTAGCTCTTGAAAAAACAATTTTTTTTTATCATTAACTTCCTTAATACTAAATCAATTCAGTAATTATATTAATCTTAACATAAGAAATGCATGTCATAATTTTAGAACCGTATGTACTTATAACAAATTTTAAAAAATGATTAAAACTTCATCTGTAACATTAAATTTTGATGAAAGTGCTTAAAATTTGTGTTCAAATTTCATTTTGCCTTGAAACTGGTATTGATATCATCTTCAATTCCATAATTAAACTAAAATATGCTTTCAAAACCGTAAATAAAATTTCATATAAAAATTATTAAACTTGAACCAAAAATCTCTAGGTTTTAGATTTTGAAATTTTTTCCTAGAACTTTCTTTGGCCCACAAACTGATACCGATATCCTCTTTAATTTAATTATAGAACCAAACTATGTATTTCCAAAGATAATTCTTTCGAAACCACCAAATGAAATAATAAAAATTTATTTAAGATTCATTAAAACTTCAACAAAATAATATCCTTTGGACATTGCTCTTAAAATTTTTGTTCAAATTTTATTTTGCTCTTTTAAATAGGTAATCATTTTCAGTTTAATCATGGAACAACATTGCTTCTGCTCATGAATCAATAATTAGGATCAATAGGTACCATTAAAAGTTTTGAAATGATTAAAACTTCAACTAAAGAAAATCTCTTTACAATAGCTCTTAAAAGTTTTGAACAAAATTTATAATGCTCTTAGATACAGACTTGTAATTTTCAATTTAATCTTGAAACCACAGTGTGTTCTTCTGCTCATGAATCATTAATTAGGATCAAGATGTACCTTCTTAAAATTTTTGCTCATAATTTCATTTTGCCCCTAGAATGGTAAACGTATCCTGTATTCTTCTGTACTTAGATCATTAATTAGAAACCTCGTTTACCATTTTATTTTACATTATTTTATAACCGTTGTTGAACAGCCGACCCATTTTTCGGGTTTATGACTGCTAATGTTCAACTCCGTAGCCTTGTAAGTTTGAACCCTATCCAGAAGGCAAGGGAACTTCTGGATCAAGTATAAGAAGAAATTTGCCTTCGTGGAGGACTTTTTGATTGAACTAATCCGCATTTTCGTTACATGAAGAGGAAAACCTCCTAAGGTTAGCCTGACGGCAATAGAACTTTAACCATGCTTGGTACAAACCGGGTGCGGAATTCTTATCGAGCAACTTACGTTGGGATTTGAAACCGGTTCACCTCGTTTTCCATTGAAAGTTTTGAGATCATTAAAACTTCGACTGAATAAAATCTCTTAGTCAATAACTCTTAAACCTTTTGTTCAAATTTTATTTTCGCCATAGAATGTTATTGATATCCTTTTCAATTTAATCATGAAACCAACTTGTGTTCACAATATAGATCATTAATATGGATACTATTAAAATCCTTTAATCTTGAACAAAATCAATAACCCTTATTACATCTGTCTAAATTTTATTTTACTCTTAAGCTGGTATTGATATCATCTTCAACTTAATAACCGAGTTTTGCAAAGAATAGACAGATTATAATTTAAGAACCATGTCTATTCTCTGTGTGGCACTCCCACACAGCTTGATGTCAACTGTAATTGCTCTATTTCGTGTAGCTTTCCGGAATGATTGTGAACCATCCCATCTGTTGGCAGGATTAAAAACAAAACGTCATTTAGTCTTCTTGACAACCAACAATTAGATGCTCCATCAGAAGCCAGATGGGTTGATTGGCGATTTCCAACAACATCCCGTGTCATGTATTATTCAATTCCTCTTCCACAATGATACTTTCATAATCCTGTCGCCAAAAGTGGATGTGCGTTTGGACAGGTCCATTCTTGTCGGTTTGAATGCGCTAAAGTACTGTTTATTAACTTGATTGATGTTTAATTAATTGCCATTGTTTTTCTGTCATGAACATGTACATTCTGCTGTATTCAAATTTAATTTAATACGATAATTTGCCTTGTTTGATTTTTACCAATATTATTTAAATTTTGAGTGAACGCCTAATGAGGTGTAAAATCTAGATCAGTGAAAACGTAAAACCTTTTATATAGTTCAGTTAAGCAGATAGGGATATTATGTATTAGGGTGACCGGAAAGTAATGTCGCTTCGGCTCATTAAATATTCGTTAGTCTTAAAAACCAATCCATTTTTTTTTTCGATTCATTTTCGATCCGGCATTGAAAGGTTGTTGTTGACGGAGGTGAATACTTTATTGATTAAAAATAAAATCTTGATAATAAATATCAAATGCACCGAAACGACATTACTTTCCGGTCCCCTTAATATAAACTTTTAAATAGTATAGATCTATTTTCGTCTATAGGGTGTTCTGTATTGACTCTCCTAAATCTGTTTCTTTTTTTTTTCGATCGAACTCAAGTGTCAAAGGGAGATAAAGGCTCATAATCCAAAAAGGCTTCTTTATTTAAGTTTTGCAAATAAACTGTTAGGGGAATTTTTACTCTATTCGGTATTTTCTTTCGATATATGTAAAAAAATAAAGCCATCACATTATCAAAATTTGAGATATAAAATGTGTGGCATTTTAAATTCCCTTTTAATTTTTTCTAACAAAATTTTATCAATGAAATTTTGCTATAATCAGTTTTTGGAAGATAGTTAAGTAGTATACATTTGTCAGTCTTTAGAGATTTAGTAAAAATCTTTGTGTTAGTGCTATTTAAGATTTTTTTTAGAATCAACCAAATCGGCTTTCATAATTTCAATCAAATCTAAAGACTGATAAATGTGTAGTTTTAAATTACTGACTCAAAATCACAAATCGCATATTTTTATTGTTTTAATTTTTGAGGAAAATTCCATAGAATTTCTAAATATATATACTATATAGTTTATATATAGTGCTATTTCTCCTTATCTAGTAAAACGACCCTTTTATTTCCAATCTTTTTTTTAAAGTTATTGTGCTATCAAATAATACTATATCATCAAAAATTTGTTAGAACAAAAAAATATTAAGAAGAAGAAAATCGAAAACTTAACCTAAAATTCAAAATGTTGAGGGTAGAAGTCTCTTAAATATAGTTTTAGTCTCCCTGTATAAGATGAATTAAAATTTAATAATTATATTATTTGAATTAATATTTAGCAATTAATATATTAAGTAAGTGAAAATGAAAACTTAACGAATCACTTACTGAGGAAGGAGGAATTGAAAACATCAAAACCTGTTTGATTGCTGAAAGAAAGACGTGCTAAACAGTGATTGTTAGAAACCTCAAGTCTTATCAGGCAATAAAGCTAGATATGATATTCAACTGAGTTAGATAACTTTTTTTTTTTTGTTTCTTCCTCACTTATATACTTAGTTTACTTACTTATTTGTGATCGATAATAAGTATACTTTATTGAAAACGATTTTGAATTATTGAACCATTACTATACCAAACATTTTCTAAACAGATTTAAATTGAAATTTTTAAAATTATCTTACCTATATTTACTTTCTTAAAATTTCATACTTGTTTCTAGAAAATATATCAAGCTTATTGTCAATTTTTAGACATTAGTTCTCATTTTTTTTTTTTTTTTTTTTTTAACGTTATGGGTATAGAGATTCAGCTGCATGAAGTGATTCCTTTACTTTTGCATTTTTTACTTTTTCGTTCATAAATAAAAGATCGTTTTCATTTATGTTTTCATGGAGAATAAATAGAAGTGCTCACACGTTTTCATTTATTAGAGAGAGTTAGAGGAGTTGCTCGCGTGATCTTTGCTCATTAAGTGCTTAAAGCAATTTTCAAACAGTAAAATGAGCTAGTTTCGCCGCTCTTTCTGACTTGTTGTCGCATTTGTATGATGAATCGAAGACATGAAAGAGAGATGAAATGTGCACTATTCATGAATTCATAAATAACTTTCTCGAATGAGATTTAGTTATTTGGAGCATTTTACGTACGAGAAATGAATTCAGTTTTTCCCCCAGTTTTTTTGATATTATAAATATTATCAAAAAAAAAATTTTTTTTATGATGCTTTTTTTTTTGTCGAGGAACTTAAGGAAAAGCCTCAGTTAGAGTGCCTTTAACTAAAAGCAAAATATTAGTTATATTTTTTATTTATTTTATAACCGTCGTTGAACAGCTGACCCAATTTTGAGTTTACGGTTACCAATGTTCAACGCCGTAGCCTTGTAATTTTGAACCCAATCCAAAGGGCAAGGGAACTCCTGGATCAAGTATTTGGTGAAGTTAACTTTTTGATGGAATTAACCTGTATTTGCTTTACATGGAGAGGAAAACCTGACACGGTTAGTCTGGAGACAAAGGGACTCTAACCCATGATCCGTCTACCACTGAGGATATTTTACGTCAGCAAAGTGGTTGGTGCGAGCCGAGTGCGGAACTCGTATCGACCCGCCATCGCTGGGATTCGTACCTCATTCACCTCATTGAAAGATGTGCCACCACGGCTTAAAAGTTTAGTTTCAAACAACTTGGCCGGAAAAAAAATTGCGTAGACTTTAAAAGGAGCTTGGATACTTTGAAAAATCAATTTAAAATAAAATAATAAAAACCCGCCAATTTGACAAAATTTAATTTTTCGAATAAAACTTTTAAAAACAATGAATAATTCGCAATTTTTTCATTATTTTTATGAGTTTAAACAATACAGCATTGGAATATATTTTGAATTAATAATAAAATTATATCACAAATACAAAACTGTGGATTTGCTTCATATCTAATGCGCTATTCTCAAAATCTGCATAAAAGGTTCTGGTTAGAAATGAGCAAAACTTAACATACCGAACATGATAAACTGTTACAAGTTTACAAAAGTTATAAAAGTAATATGTTATATGCTAATCAATCGTTTCATTTAGCGCAAAGTTTTTGAAAAACAGCCTTAAATATAGTATTAAAAACTAATATGATATATACGTACTACTTTAAATTTTTCTAAAATTTCAGTTTTAATATTCTTAAAGCTGAAAAAATCTAGTTTTATAGTGGACATTTTAGAAAAAAATTTTCTATACTAATTATAAAGGAAAACTTTCAGTTATTTCTTCCTTTTTTTAGAATCCCTTTAAAAAATATGTTAAAAATGTGTGGTTATTAGAGGCCTCAAATTGATGTTCCAGCAAGAAAGGAACAAAAACTCTCGCATTTTGTCGAATCACAAGTGGGAAGATGAACATAAAAACCGATTTGATTGTCTTGTGAAACTTGGAGCCCATAAACTTATTTCCATTTTCAACAGAAATCAAACAGGTTTTAATGATTTCATTTTCAACTTCATTAGTAGTAGTGATTCGTTAAATTTTCATTTATTCCTTGACTAAACTTGCTTAACTTACTTAACTAAACTTAACTTGCGACCTCTAATGTGCATATTTTTTTCTCATCTTATCCAGAGTTTTAAAAACATAAATTTAGGGTGGTCGGTACAGAACACTTTATGTAGATAGTATATTTTAAACTAAATTGATATAAGATCCAAACTATAAAATGTAAATAATTGCTTTCCTTTCTAGGTTTTTTTTAAAGCCACGAATTCTTAAATCGAATACTTAAAATCTATTTCGGTATTGATCTTGTAATTAGCTTTCTAATATATTTTGTTTCAACCGAAATGAATTCACTATTTTAATCAGCGAAAAAAAAAAGTTCTGAAGTTCTAAATGTCTTTATTTCTTATTTCTTAACAGTTATACGTAACCGTTTTCAGTTAATAGCTATCCTTTGACCGAAATTTCACCTCATAAAATGGAGATTTGATTAAAAAAAATCGTAAAAGAAACGAATTAAATGTTTCACAGAAGTCTTAATTAAGTTTTATAAAAAAATAAAAAAAAATTCTTTCGCTTCTTTTCAATTAATTTCTAAATCAAGAAAGAAAAAAAAGGTCAATTGTTCGAAATCTATTTTTTACTCAAATATAAATGTCAAGTTTTAAATCGATTTTAATTTTTAAGATTACTTAATGCTTAATTTAGTAAACAATTTTAAGGAAGTACTGTTTCCTATTCTAACAATAGCACAAATGTTAGTTATTTATTTTATAGTATTTATATATTGATTAAAAACGTCATTCGCTTCAAAAATATATAAATTGGTAATGACAGTCGACATGCTTCTAGCTCTCATTTTCAAAACTCGCCAGACGTAAATGAGAAGAAACAAAAGTGATTTGTAATAAAAACGTTTACATTTAAACTTTACGAATACGTTTACATTTCGTGTTGTAATTTTACGTTTATATTATATTGTAATTGTGAATTAAATGTGCCTTTTGTAATAGTGATTATGATTTGTTATTTTAATTGTATTAATAAAATTGAGTTTTATTTTAACTGTTCCTTATTTAGTTACAAAACTAAGTAACTACATTTAAAACTATATATTACAGAACCTGAATTATAAACTACAACTATAATTATAAAGTACAACATTGAAAAAGAAACTACGATTGTTTTTTTGTTTTGTTTTTTAGTTTCGTAAGAAATTCATTAAATTTATTTTTTCCAATCGTTTCTTTTTAGTTTTCTCATATTTTACAATTAGGTATTAATAATGTAAAATATTATTAAATTATGTAAATAGCTTACTAATTACTATTATTATTTCACATAAAATTGAAGCCATAAACTGTTTTAAAAATTTTTTTAATAGTGGGTTTTTCTTTTTTCTCTCTCTTTTTTTTAAAGAAAAATTTTTTATTCAATTTTTCCCACTTATAAAGGAATCTGTTACTTCAGGGAACCTTTTTTTGTTTAGTTGTTTTTCCGCAGTGGTTTACACTATGGTGAGAAATGGAAGTCGAACTGGGATTTTGTGTTATTTTCACCTCTTTCAATCACTAAGAAAGTTCGAAAGATTATATTATGTTGTTCAGTTTCCCAAGAATTTGAAATCTAGTCATTGATTTTTTTTTTTTTTATATATACATTCTGCCTTTTAATACGATAGTCAGTAAATTAAACTTCTAAAAGGAGGGGTATTGACACAGTTTTTTCAGCCTTTCTCAGAAGTTCCATGTTAAAAAAATCTGTGGAGTAAAGATCACATTTGTTTATTTAAAACTTACATAAAATTTGAATAGCATTCTTTGTCGTACCGTCTGAAATTCGTTTTAAGTAAAAGATTACGGAAATTCCCTGCTTATAAAATCGTTTGCCCCAAAACTTGTATTCTTTTTCTGCAAATTATGTAGAAAATCAGTATCTTAAATTTAATATTTTGTGGCAACTGTAGCGATGATTAATTTAGAACTTAGAAACAAAGAACGGATAAGCTGTCACACTCTAATGAAATTTGCAAATTAGTGTTTTTAAATTACTTGCTACCAAAAATGTTTTAGTTCAAAAAAATTAATTCGTCTGAAATTCGTTATAAGAAAACGATTACGATAATTCTCTACTAATAAAATCATTTGCCTCTAAACTTGTATTCTTTTCCCTCAAATTTTATACAGAAAATCAGTATCTTAAATTTACTATTTTGTGGCAACTGTGGCGATGATTCGTTTAGAACTTAGAAACAAAGAAAATTAATCTTCTGCGTCTAGATAGAATTCTTGCGGTGTGTAAATTATCAATTATTTCTCTTAAGTAAGAGCTCTAAATGAAAGAGCTCTTCTTTTTTTACTGTTTACTTGTTGAATGACGAGAAGAGCTTATAAAATCTAAGTGCCTACGTCCTTTCTAAACAGGAAATAAATTCCTTTTCATCACGTTGTACCAACACACTCTTATGTAAATTAATTATGCTTAGTATATTAATAATTTAATCTCCCACCACACTTTAATTAAAAAAAGAGCTTCTTTCTTCCGAATCTTCCGTTTTACCGTGACCGAAAAATTGTGTTAAGAATGTTTCCCATTCGGAAATGTGCATTATCCTATTCACTTCGCTCCTTATTCTTTTCTCCTTTTAATTGTTTCTTTTCTTCCCGCAAAATCTTCCTCTTAAGTGGGTGCGATTAATGTGTGCAGTAAGCAGCGCCCTCTAGAGATTGTTTCGCTTAAATCACTTTTCTTACGGACGATAAATTTAAAAAAAATTTGGAATGACTTGTGATTTTTCTGAGAAAACGTTTATTGTTAATGCTTGTTTATTTTTTTTTTTTTTTTTAATTGCATGATTTTTTTCGCCGTTTAGGTTATTGTATAAAAAGCTGAGTTACGTATAGTTCTTTAAAAATTTCATGCATTTACGAAAGTTTGTTTGAAAACATTGAAAAAGTTTTTTAAATGCAACCTTAAAATGTAAAACTTGGTAATTAGGATCAATAGAACACATTTTGGTGAATAAAATCAATTGGGTATACTATAGCCTACGTCACAGGTTGTGTTATTCCTACCACATTTAACCCATGAACGGCATTTTCTGCGAGCCTAACTTCAAGCCACAAATAAACAAACGAAGTGTTTGATCGTTTAAATAGCTGCTCGCCAGATTTTATTGCATTATAAAGAAAAGTAATTGATATTCGATTTTTGATTAATAATTGATTTATGTGGATAGTGGCATAGAATTTAGCATTGCGTCATGGTAAATGTTATTCCTACTAAGTGGAAGTAGTTGTGTTTTTTTTTATATTATACCCAATTACGCGGAATTTATAGGATTTCATTTTATTCATTAAAATGTGTTCTAAACGTTAAAATATCAGTTCAGTAGAACACGTTTTGATTAATAAAATCAATATTGAGGAATTAATAGGGTTTTTATTTTATTTATTAAATTGTGTTCTATTGAACCGAATTCGGGTACTATAAATTATGCGAAAATATTTGTAAAATTTTGCGACATAAATGCTGTAAATTTTTTTTTTTTTTTTTTTTTTTTTACAATTATTCGAACAAGTTGCGGGTGACTTAGAAAGTAACATCATCCAAAAAAAAATTTTTTTTTTTTGCATTTGTAAAAAGTGAACACGTTTCATTTTCTTTCTTCTTTGTTTTAACTATGTAATATTTATCAATTATTACAGTAAAAGTTTTAATTAAGTTTCCTTATATTCTTATTCAACATCACACTAATATTTAATTTTATTAGAATGAAATGAAGTTAACCCAGAATTTAAGAACTCCGTCAAACTTTGCTTTGTTTAATAAAAATTTGGCCGTAATAGGATACAGCACTTTCGCAGTCAGAATTAAGCAATACAAAAACAAAACAAAAAAACGATTGTCTTTTTCTCTTTGAGACTACTTCCGAATTCCAAAATCTGATTTAAATCCAGATTAGGTGTGATACTCAGGGATAAATGGTGTGTTAGTTAGAAATTCTCGCTACATATTTCCGCCGCTTTAACTTTTCCTATATATGAGAAAGTGAACTCTTCCGCTAGGTTTTCTCGCCACGCTCAAACTTAATCGTGATTGAAAAATAAATATCCAACAACAGTTTATTTGTGGAAATTTAAGTATAAAGGAATAAAAGCATTTTTAGAATTTTTCTTCCTCTTTTCCACCTCTTCGAGCGTTGAGTTAGGTCAGAAAGAGAAAGGCCTCGTGAGGCTATTTTTCGAAAGCTATGTCATCGCATGAAATTATGCTTTTTTGCAAATAATATGCTATTTACTGCTGTTAAGTGTGAAAAAATTTGCTCATGACCGTTGGGCAAATTTAGCATGTCTTTAGCCAGTGCCCTCGAGGCTTATTCTTAGAATGACGCAAAACGTCATTATGTAAAAAAAAAAAAAAAAAAAAAGCACAGTCTTTGTGGTCTAATTTTTTTAATATTTTAAAAATTTCTCCTATACTGCATCAACAGGGCTCATAAAACGTTGCAAAAATATAAGAATGAGGCATTGGTTCCGAGAAGGGGAAAATGTCGCCAAATTAGCGATTTATTAAGAAGTTTAACAACTTTTAAAATATCTAAGCTATTTGTCCGGTCTAAAGCCCAGATAATTCTTCATGGCAAGATGGCATATAGTGTTTAAAATTACAGCTTTGTTTCAAGTGTTAATGCACCTAAACTGTGGCTTTTTTATTTTCCTTTGCGAAATGACTTCGTAAAAACCATGTTAAAATAACTACCAAAATCACTCTCAAAACATCTTTCCTTAATGTATGAACGTTTCCTCATAAAGAATAACTGGAGGTACCTTCCAAACATGCATCAGTTATTGTCCCAACCCTTTACCTATAGCAAACCTCTTTTTGCCGCCTTAAAATGAATCTGGAGGTGGGACTTCATGGTTGGAAAAAAAAAAGTACCTTATTTGAGCGTTATGTATCTGTGACGTTGTCTTAAAAGTCTTCAATTGGCTAATTGCAAAGGAAGCATGGTGACTTAATAGATGCAAACAATGACTGTCACGGCTTGTTCTCGCGTTAATAATCCGTGACAGATGGTGTGTCTCTAATTATGTGTGTTTTGGAAATGTTGTCTGATTGATGTTTTTCTTTTTATCTGTCCCGTAGGTTTGAATGCGGAGCTGCGGTATGTGGACAACGGAACAGTCAATGATTATGCGCTTGGATTTTCCGTCATGGTTCCAGACTCCATATGGGAACTCTATTTCACCTGGCAGAGCATAAGAAACGCACCGGTAAGGATTTAGTTCTGTTTTTTTATTGGTACACAAAGACTCTTAAAATTATCTTTCGAAGAGATTTTCATCGAAGAAAATAACGCTTTTTAAAGTTAGACTATCAACTCCCCCCCCCCTTGATTAAGAGAAACCTAGAGCCTGAATACTGATTAAAAGTTCCTAACATTTTCAATGACTGTAAGTACTTTTATTTTAAAAATACTCATAGTACTTCTAATGCAAATACTTTGAAATACTTTTATTTTAAAAATAGGTAGCATAAAAGTACTTATAGTACTATAAAAAGTACTCGTAGTACTTTAATTTTAATTCACCTTCCATTGGGGTGACCCATGTTTGAATCTCAAGATGGTTGGGTGATTCGAATTTTGCTCCAGATTCGCACCGACCATACTGCTGGCGTAAAATTTCCTCAGTGGTACATGAATCATGGGTCAGAATCCCTTGCTCTAAGGCTAACCGTGGGAAGTTCGAGTGCTTTTCTTCTCCGTGTGACGCAAATGTGGGTTAGCTCCATCAAAAAGTCCTCCACGAAGGCTAGTTTGTCCCAATGTTTGATCCAAGTGTTTCTTTCCTCTTCTAGGTTGGGTTCGAAATTACAAAGCTACCGAGTTGAAGATTGATAGCAGTAAAGCCAAAAATCCGTCTATTCAACTCCGGTCATAAAGTAAAATCATAATAAAAGCCTACACCAGTGTGCATAGTGTGATTTTTGTTTCGATGTGCTACTCAGATGCTTAATTTGCCTGGAGAGCCTTCAACAATATAGAATCTGATTGATGCTTTGCACCTATGCACATTATTTGGCGCATCGGTATAAATGCAGGTCTAAATCTATATATATATTTCTCTTACACGGCGATAAAAAAATGCCTCATTACAACTCTCCGAATGGCAACGCGAGAAAATCAACCAATAATTGCCGCTAAAAATGTCACATGCCAAATCTAGTTTAGGTGGCTCAACATATAGCGCTTCTAAAAACGAAACTGAAATAACCAGAGTGTAAAATATTATGTGCTTATGCGCATCGTATTTTTTGTTAAATAATTTATTTATTATATATCAGTTTATAGATGGTAACGAGAAGAGTTTTGTGGTTGCTATGGTGACTAATTAGAAGGTAAATTGTTTTTTTGAGTGAGTGTGAGATTTGTTTTTTGGAACTGCGATGCTGTAATTTTATTGTTTAGTTAATAAATCTTCCTTTTATATTAAACGTGATAGTAGTTTCCTTAATTATTTGATTCGAAGTCCTTGGAGTTTTATTTGAGGTCAGTTTATTTTGTATTTTTTGACAAGAGAGAGCATTCTCACCAAACGAGATTTCTTCCGAAATTCAATGTTTTGTTTATGCAGGGTTTTTCCATTGCAATTTCTCTTATTTAAATTTTTAATAGACTTAATTATAGCCAAAATTTTAACCTTTTTAAAGAGATATCAGTTTTAGAAATTTTATCTTAAGATTTTATACTATAGCACATTTCTAATAGGTTTAACGAATTACATGTCATTTATTTGAATTCAAATTTATTTTAATGACTTAGTATTTACTAAAAAGATGTAATTTTTTTTTTAAAAAAAAGTTGTTATATGGATTTGAATGATTGTTTTGAATTCTTAGAATTTTGTTTGCAATGTACCTAAGTTAGTAGCGAGCGAAGCGATCTTCGTTTGCGAAGCAAACCATATAAGATTGCGTAGCAATTTTCGGGGGTTGGCGAGCGTTAGCGAGCAGGGGACACAGCCCACTAGTTTTTATTAATATATTATAGCTCCTTTGTCATGGTAACTGATTGGCTTTTTAAAGGACAATTCTAACTACTGTAAAACACTTTTTTGGAGCCACGAGCCATTTGACTAGTAGTGACCTATTTGTTTCTAATAGAACATTTTCTATTTAAAATGATGTAATGTGTTGCAAATAAGTATTCCAGGTTGGAAATAACTGTTATTTATTAAATCGTCTCATATTTCCACAACACAAACAAATATAACACTCAGACAAAACACAAAATAATGTAAAAATTGATTTCGAGCGAGAGAAAATTCAAAAGCAGTGTTTCCATTATCAGTTCTCGGATCCAACTCAACATCTCATCGCCAAGACAGGCGCGCCTAACTCTCATAATGATTATATTTCCATGTTTAAAAAATCAAGTCAAAATTGACTCACAGTATAAATAATTTGTACTATAATATGTTAATTTGCAGTATAAAATTGTCTTAAAATTTATTTTTCTATTTGAACTAATGATGTTGAGCTAATGATTTCCATTTGAACTAATAAATTAAGGAGCTTATCATTATTTGATGATTGGCTTTTATGTAAAGCATGTTGTGTTATAGGAAAAAAAGCAAAAGTATTCACTTATTAGTTGTTAACTTTAACCATAACGAAATATTTACTTATTTGACGTAAACTTTAACTGCGTTCTCATTCATTCAAACGCGTATAAACTCAATTTTAAATCGTCTAACTCGACGAAACTTATAATTATTTTTGCAACAAAATTTTTTAAAAAACCATTAAGTGCATTAAATATTTAAAGTCTTACTACCCCTTTCAAAAGTGAAATAAATTGCAAGTAAATAAATTTAAAAAAAAAAGAGTAAAGACACTTTCAAAAGGAGATAAAGAGATTTAAGAGCTTGTCCATTATTTGTTGATTAGCTTTAATGCAAGGCTTCAACAATTGCCTTCTCACAAAACGCCAAGAGATTTACGTTTGGACCATTTGCGGAAGTCATAAAGATATATTTGCCCTCTAATTAATGATAGCAAAGAAATATATGCTGCCCACGCCAAATTGACCTGATAATTAAAAGATTTATGTGTTTGTGCGACATTTCTTCAATGCTTTTCTTTGGCGATTTTCGTCTTATTTTTCGATTCTGGGAACTGCTTGCTCTTAAATTATTCCATAATTGCAAATGGGCTTGCATAAATTAAAGAGAGTAAATAGCGCTTTTGTTGTCTGTAGAGTTAACCAGTGGTAATTATTTTAAAAGGTTTTGAAATTTCATTAATTTTTCTAGATGCGTCTAGTTTTAAAGTAAGCCTTGCGCTTATTTATCTGTATGAAATTTTTACCACGACAAATAATTGCGTTTGGTGGCAGCTATTTATAAAAAATTATCGTCTGAAATTGGCTTCTTTATTTCTATTTTATACTAAGCACATTTCTGGAATTAAATATTCACAAACAGATTTGCAAATTTGTACAGCTGTGACTGTGCAAAAAATATATTAAAACACTAGGTTCTGAACAATTATTTATATTTGATTGATTTTTGTTTGATGACTTATTTTCCTTAATTTAACAAATAAATGAAGATTTGAGTAAATAAATATTCTAAGTGACATTTTAGTGAATTTTGACTTATTTTATTTTATTTAACAAATAAATGAAGAGTCGAGTGAATAAATATTCTAAATGGCATTTTAGTGAATTTTGGCAGTAGCTTGTAATGTTTATACGTTCACAATTAACAGTGTCCTATATCCGCTCTTTGGCGACCATGCTAGAACTATTTCAATAATGTGAATTTAATGTTTATAAAATTTATTGTTTATAAAATTGTTATAAAGTTTGTGAATTTATTGCTAGGAAAGAGCAACCGGAATTAACATTTATGGCTTTTAACGATTTATCCTTACTAAAATTTTACGAAATTATTTTTACGAAAATTTTACGAATTTAACTTAGAAGATAACTGAACTCCTGATAATAGCATCAGGTCGAACATTGCAGCGAATTCACCCACATTTGCATTTTGTAAAAAGGAGGGGGGGGGGGAACTTTGATTACATTTCATAGTTAGCTCGACGGCACTTGAACATCTAAACCAAGGTTTATCTATCAATGAGAATATTTTCTTACAGTGATTTAATGAACTCAAAGCACAGAAAGCGAACCTAACTTGCATAGTTAAGTTTGAAACTCTAGTCCGTCAATCATATAAAGGTTAAATTTGTCTATAAAGTGGGAAAATGATTAATTTGAACAGCAGAACTTTCCGTTTAGATCTATACAATTATATTTTTATCCACAGTTTCTTGAGTTTCAAACTAGAGATTTATCTTGAGTTACAAACTTGAATCGTCACTTTTTGAGTAGGGTCACCCAAGTTTTTCGCAAAGTAAAATTTATTGTTATCACACTCTATTATTTTAATTTCTTGTCAACAAAAGGGTGACACTAAGAAAAAATGTCGAGTTAGTTTATCAGTCCAAATATTAATTTTTATTATTTTATTTTATTATCCTTTTCCTTCATCCTCTATTTTTTCTTTCTTCGAAATTTACAAGTTTGAGCCGTGATGGCTTAGTGGTTAAGGCCTTGAGCTATCATTTTAAAAAAACCGGGGTTCTATCATCGGAGGCGACTTCAGTTTGCCCAGCTTCAAATCAATGGAAAACAGCTTGTCTGGGAGCAATGTATCTTTAACGCAATGCTGACCTCATGTCACTATCATACCGTTGGTCGGTCTCGAAATTTGTAGAGCCTAAACCTTCATGATCTTCCAGACCGAAAAATTCTTGTTTTTTTTAACTTTTCTTTCTGAAAAACTTAAGTTTGTTTTTGAAAATTTTGAAAAACCTTAACCTCTTTGATTACCTATTAAATACGTATTTTCTAACATCAATAAATAAATACAACCAACCGCAATGCCTATTTTCGATCGTGGACTAAAAACTCCTGATTAATTATATAAAAAATAAATAAATTCGTGAGCCCCAATGCTTTTTTTTTCCTTCTGAAATGATGGTATAATATTTGTCTGGGATTCTCTCAATTCTTATCCTCACTTACCATCTTTGAAACGCAGCCAAGTTTCCAGACGTTTGTGATTCAAATGGTCTCTAATTTCCGTAAAGAAGTGTTATCTTAATAGTGATTCCTTTTGTTTCAACGATTCTCCCGTTTATGTTACTAAGCAACGCAGTTAATGATTGTGCTAATTACATAGCAATCCTTGCCGATGCAGATATTGCCAGGGAGGGTCACCCTTTTGATAATCGACATGAAAACCACACCTATGGCTTCATCCATCTTTGCACGTTTTCTTCCTGAACTTCATCCTTGAGTAGTTTTATTTTGTGCTATGTCTTCTGTATGCCAAAGTTTATGTTTTGGCTATTAAATGATGCTCGTTTACTATTATTTTTACCTAGCTAGTGAAAAAAATTCTTATAATAGACGGTGTTGGAGCCGTGATGGCTCAGGGGTAGAGTGTTCGAATCCCAGCGATGGCTGGTTGATATGAATTTCGCATCCGGCTTGCACCGACCACAGTGATGACGTTAAATATCATCAGTGGTATTGGTCATGGGTTAGAGTTCCCTTGGCGTCAGGCTAACCGTGGGATGTGCTCGTGGCTTTCTTCTCCATGTAACGCAAATGCGGGTTAGTTGCATCAAAAAAAATTCCTCCGCGAATGTAAAATTTCTCCCAATACTTGATCCAGGAGTTCTCTTGTCTTCTGGATTGGGTTCAAAATCACAAGGCTACGGAGTTGAACATTAGTAGTAGTAAACCCAAAAGAAATTGCGTCGTCTGTACAACGACGGTTATAATATAAATATAAAATAGATGTTGAAATTTTTTTTGTATATAAAGCTATATTATATCTAACTAGCCAGCTTGATCACTATTCTAAATTATCTTGTACTGTATAAAAACTTTAATGATAACCAAGCCGAATGCATAGCACAACTGTATTTAAATATTCTAATTCTCCAATCCTGACAACTTAATTACTTTTAAACAATACCTTGATAAAATTTAGTTCACCCTCTAGCTTTGTCCGCGTGGAAGGACTTAGATTGTTACTTTGTTCAAGAGATATCCACGTTATTTTCAAAATTCTCTATACATTGAGTTTTAGTAATAATTTAAAATCTGCCTGTCTACCATAACACACGAATACCATAAGTATGAATTCGGTGTATTTCAGCACAGTAGGCAGCAGAAATATTCGTCTATCTCTATCGTCACATAAGGTACAAAACTCATCTCATTGATTCATTACTTTCTGCACTGCTTCCTCACGCACCTCTTGATCCATAATTTGAGTATCGTATAATATATATATACTAGTGGGCTGCGCCCCCTGCTTGCTAACGCTCGCCAACCCCCGAAAATTGCTACGCAATCTTATATGGTTTGCTTCGCGTACCAAGATCGCTTCGCTCGCTACTAACTTAGGTACATTGCAAATGCACAAAATTCTAAAAATTCAAAACAATCATTCAAATCCATGTAAAAAAATTACATCTTTTTAGTAAATACTAAGTCATTAAAATAAATTTGAATTCAAATAAATGACATGTAATTCGTTAAACCTATTAGAAATGTGCTATAGTATAATTCGTGATATAAATCAAAATTCGTCATATATAAATTCGCGAAAAAAAGCGCTTTCGACAAAATACTAAAATAGAGATCTATCGACAAAGACTACTCACTTCTGCCTAGCTTAATAGTATGAGATTGCCGCAGCTGATGCTCTCTGGTTATTTCAGTTTCCGTTTTTAAAAGCGCTATATGTTGAGCCACCTCAGCTAGATTTGGCATGTGACATTTTTAGCGGCAATCATTGGTCGATTCGCCGTGTAAGAGAAATAGTAACGTAAACAAAACAAAGCAAACGTTGCCACCGGCGGAAAAGAAATACAGCCAAAATTTGGGAGCCACGTAAGAGAATTATATATATTAGATATTTAGATCTATTGGTAAACAGAAGTGATTTTTCTAAGTAATCATTTTTTTAAATAACATTTATGTTGTTATAACGTTATATTGTTGAAACAAATTTGATGAGTTCACATCCTTAATTTAATATTTTCACTTACCAAACGGTAGGATATATTAAATACTTTTTTTTTTGCCTGCATCTCATTGTGCATGAAGCTGATCCTTAAGTTCTAAATCATTTAACAGATCTCTTTAACTGTAATTTATAACAGTATATTAATGTTATTTGCTCAAAAATAATAATTGTTAGACCACCTTTCTAAATAACTTTATCTTAAAATGTAAGGCAGATTTACATTATAATACTAATAAGAAAACAGCAATTCTCTTAGTTTTAAACTCTTGAATTAAAAGCGTAATAATAGCAGTACAGGAAAATAACTTTAAGTTAGGGATTCAAAAATATTTAAAGAAAAGCATGACTTTTATTAATTTTATGCTGACTACAACCAAAACAATAAGGAGACGAATGAGGAAAAACTGGATCACACCACGTGATTTTCTGGCCAATAAAAATGCACTGACAACAATGGAAAGTTGCGACACCATCATTAGAATTTTATATATAGTAAGATGTATATAATATATGTTATTGCTCGAAAAAGGCAAGCTCCATCACCCATAATTAGTGAAATGGTATGCTGCTGCATAGCATGGTTTATGTTTATAATTTCTTTAGTCATTGTACAAAGGATCAAAAATAAATCTCAGTAATAACATTGCAACCAAGTTTTTATTTCTATAAAAATACCAAAATTATTCTAAATAAATACTTAACGTATAGCTGGCTATCCAACACCGCTTTAATTATTACTTAAAACAACCTGAAAAAATGAATCAAAATAAATTCTTAACGTATAACTAATTTTTATAACACTACTTATTTTATTACTTAAGACAGCCTAACAAAATGAATAATAACTATGGTGTTGCCATTAGATAGAGAAATACCCTAATTTATGGTGCCACATAAAAGAAATATAATAGATTTTACTGTAACCACTATAATAAAAATTAACTATTTTGGAAAAAGCTCATAGAACAGATTTGGGAACAAACGGAAAGAAATAGTTACTACTTGTATTTAATTATTTTTTAAAATATGTATATTTATAGCCTACGCCCTACGCAAAATATAAAATAAAAATTTTCTACTGTCTATTTAAATGAAAGCTTTTGCAACTTGTATTTTTGTATTTATAATTATTTAAAATAAGAATTCATTTAAAAACTAATAGATTTTCGGGAAAGAAAAAAATATTTTTGTTACTAAATCCAAAAATAACGTATTAATTTTAAGTATAAAGTGTCTTTTATTTTTTATATGTAATTTTTTTTTTAAATTGCTGTGAGGAATTAAATTTTAATTTTAAGTGTTAATTTTATTCATTTTAATAGTAGAATTTATTCATTTTAATATTAGAATTTATTTTTAAAAATGCTTTGAACTTAAAAATTTATGTCTATCTCTCCTTACGTATTAGAAAAAAATATAATTTAAAGCTAAATGCAAATGTGAATACGAAGCAACCAAAATGACAATTCCAAAACCAGTATGTTTTGAACTCTAAGCTATAAAAAAGAATCTTTAAAAATCAGTGTAAAGTGTGATTAATGGCTTTGCTTTCAACAATCTTTCCCAGTTGAATACTTTATTGGAACAATATATCTTTGTTTTAGACGCGAGCTAGGAATAAAAAGTAAATTTTCAGGAACCCACAATCTTCTGTTTCAATGGAATTGCAAAATGTAAAATATTGCTTCCGCAAATTGAATGTCTTGCATTGTATTGACCGCAACTGTTGCACATTAAGAGAAAAACCGCAGGTAACAAGGCTTTTATTATTGTGGAAAATCGCTTTAAGTGTTAAATTGTTGAATGGAGCAATAAAAGAGAAAAACGATTTAAATCAGTGTCTTTTATTTATTTACTTATGTGTTTTTTTAAGTATTAGCGCTTGTTGGATAGGAATTTTACAAGGAATCGAGTGATTATATTCTAAAAATCCTTATTTTTAATCAAATACATCATATAAACTTCTTTTATTTTTCATATTAGGAGATTGTCCTCTCAATTTGAGAATTTTTGCCTAAATTTTGGGATTTTCTCATTTAGAGCAATTTTTTTTGTGTGGGATATCTAATTCGCAATTGTGTTAATCTTCATTAACATAAATAAAATATTGACAACAATTTTCTTAAAAGACAATGACGAAATATTGGCAAAAATATTTCTAAAGGCAAAAATTCATTAAAATAACGTTATTTTTATTAGTAATGCAGGAGTGGGAATTTTGTATTTTATAAAGTATTTGACTTTTTCTCGGAAGTGTTAAAGATGCATTGAAGGAAAGAATTCTCGTTTCAGAGTATAAAATATGTTTATTTTTATTTTTCAATTTTTGCCTTATTTTTCTAACAATTTGTATATTTTATTTAAAAATACTGTCTTTTTCTGCTAATTTTTAGACGAAATTCACTTTCGACACTCTTTATCTAATTATTCTAATTAACTCAATACTTTATTTAAAAATTTTAGGAACTTTATTTTCTTAATAAGCTCTTAATTTTTTATTTTTAGTCCCTAAAGTTTTATTACAATAAAGTTTAATAAAGCTTACCATTTTTTTAGAATCTACGCTGATAAAAACACTGGTTAAATAAACTAAGCAGATTAAATTGCTTAATACCTTAACTTTTTTTTTAATTGATTCTGTTTACATGTAAAAAAATGGCAAGTTTAATCTTGTTTAACTAAATAGACTCCAGATTTTTGACAGGTTTGGAAAATCTGGAAGTTGCAGTAATATTTTAAAGATTAAACCGTTTAATTTTACCACTTATCTATATTTTAATTTAAAAAAATCTAAGAACCATTCTCATAGGGAATGCTGAATTGTTTGACACAAGTAAATGAAAAAAAATAATAAGCATATTATTCTTCTGTACTCTACGAGTTGAATGAATATTTTAAATAATACTGATTTAATTAAATGGTTAGTTATCTAAACTTAATATAATATTTGTAGCTTGTCTTATAAAATTTACAATGCCCTCAATTTTTCTTTCACTTTTACTCATAAACCTCTAATATCTAGAATAGTTTGCATTTCATACCTAAAAAACGCCATTTTTTTAAAGCTGTTCTAATCCCCAGTTATTATAGGTTGACTTTAAATATTTTACCTGTTACTTCGTAATTTAATTATAAAAAATTTGCTCTATGAACTCTGAAACGTATCAGGTATTTATTTGAGAAGCGAATTAATTTCAAAATGCTTTTTCTTAATAATAGGTTCCATATTCTATAAACATTGGCGTGAGCAATCCTGAAGCCATGGCGATTCCTCAACTTAACATAAGTAGAAAAGGAAGCATTCCAACCAATCAGGAAGGTAAGAAAAGTCACCTAAAATGTCAGTTCAACTAAGTTGTTGCCAATATTATCTGTTAAGTTGTCCACTTCTGTAAGTCTAAGTTGAGCTCAAAGATAAGTAGCGAAACTGGCAAAAACAATGAAGTTGTCCCCTTATATGTTGTTCACTTGTCTATGCAGACCTTGAAGTAAATGTCCCATAAAAGGACAACTTACGCAAGTTTGATTGTATATAGTAGTTAGTATCTTAATAAATTTTTTGTAATTTTTTCATAAAGTATTAAATTATGTTTTTTTAATTTTAAAATTAAAAAACACTAAGTTTTACTCTTGTTTTTAAATATCATTCTATTGTATTGACTAACTAGTACTGGGAGAGAACTTTGCCATAACTTGAAGGTTCTTATTTTTGCCAAAAAATATTACAAAATTGTTTCTTGAAACTACCTAAATATTGTACTGTCTGAAAAAAATTTTATTTTATTTTTTTAAATATATATAAAATATGTAAGGATATCAGTCTTGTTAACTTTAAAGCTATCTTTATATTACACTATTTGAAGAATTTTTTCTTACTTTTTTTTTACTTTCACTCTGTATTTTAAAACTACCTGAATATTACACTGTTTGAAGAATTTTTTCCTACAGTTTTTTTCAACAAATATAAAAATATCAATCTTCTTAACTTCGAAACTACCTAATTATTTTACTGTTTACAGAATTTATTTCTATGATTTTTTTTTCAACATACATAAAAAAATATCAGTCTTCTTAACATCGAAGCTACCAAAATATTATGCTGTTAGATGAATTTTTGTTCGTTTTAAACTTACCTTAGTTTAAAGAAATAAAATTAATTTTCTATATTTTAGTTTAACTTGAAAAAATAAAACTTTCTTTAAAAGTTACTTTTTGTTTTGAAGCAAAATACGATCAAAAAACAGTTTAAAAATGCATTGAATTTTGACGCATGCACAAAAATTTTTCTTTATCAAAACCCTTAGATATTTGTTCTAGATCTGTTTACAGTCATGTTATATTAAAAACTTCTTCTCGTCAAGTCTGTTGTAGAAGTGAAATATTTTATGACTAAATTAAATGTCATGTGTCAAAAACAATATTATGTGTGTCTTGGAACAAAGGGTGAATCATGGGTAAAAGGCACTCTTTAACCCAACTAAATTAAGTTTTGGCGCCACTGTCAGCCAAGAGGACATGTTTTGTCATAATTCTGCCAAATAAACTATTCTTTCTACGAACACTTACAAATGCCCCAGAAAAGAGCATTTATATGCCTGAAATTTTCATAAATTTTTCCTAACCCTAATGTTCGTAAAGCGTATAACAATTTCTGATCGTTTTTTTTTACTTGTTCCACATACAATGCATTCGATAATCTCGTTTAAGAAGACTTCTATACTGGATATAACGACGTTCTGAACTTGTGGATTTATGTCCTATTATGTATCTACTTCTCGTAAAAGTAACGCGGAACCGATGTCCGCGTTTTGCTGCCATTGTCTATGCATGCTTTTTGCCATAAACATTGTTGTAGACCCAGAATTTGCTGTGGTTTGCCAGTCTATGCAACAAACAAACAAAAATTAATGGGAATATTCTTTTTCCGTATTAGCATAAAAGCACTCTAAATTCAGACTACTGCGTGTCCTTAAAAAGTAGTTTTCTGGTGGTTTTTGAATCTGTTCGATAGTTTGTTTCGAGCAAGCTGTTCTACCCCCGTATAAAAGAACTATTTGGCGATAGAAATGCTAATGTATTCTTTGTTGTGGCGAGCTTTTGTTGAATCTCATTAGGAGAATTTATTCGATAGTCATTTACTTTTGATTTATTTATTCTTTCTCTCAGGACTTCTAGAGTATAGTATTTCTAGAAAAAGTTACTTTTTTTTTTATTCTTAAATTGATATTTTTTTTATTTATTCAAGCGTAAGCGATTATGTGAATGTTTCGTGTGTGTAATTTTTGTCAGAAATCAGGGGAATCGTGAAATTTGTTCAGCCTATTTTTTGAAAAATTATAATGGAACACGCAAATAAATTTCGAGAATATTATTTTTTAGATTAGAACGAGGGAAAAAATTTAATCTGAAATAAAATTCCAATTCAAACGCAAAAGTTAGGTCTTGCCTTAAAATCTAGTAACTATGAGTAAATATTTCTCCGTGTAAAATCTGGGAATGACATTTAAATTTAAAAATTAAAAATAATGTAAATGAAAAAAAATATTGTTTTGGTAATATCTTAATCAATGCTACATTTATTATTATGACATTGTGAAGGATTGGGGTTCGATTCCCAGTGGTGGCTTAAATCTTCCTTCAGATAGATGGGTACTAACTTGTCTGGGATGTATAAGTGGCCTGTAACCACGTTGCCACAATTATACAGCAGGTCATGAAATTGTGGAGTTTTAATCTTCATCTTAATTTCTAAAGCCCCTCGGCTAACAACGGCCTGTTGCGAAAATGCCTGTTGCGTCAATGTTTGAATGGTAAATTTTATATGGTAATATCATTTCAGGTTCTTTTTTTGTCTTTCAAATACTGACTAACCACACTATTTTCTAAGTTGGTATCTTCGCACAAATTATTTCCAGATATATGTGTACTTAGCAAGGGTCCGTAATTTTCACTCGATAACTGCAAACAGAACCATTTTTACTGACTTCGTGGAAAATCATGGCGTTTTACACCAAAAAACGATGTTTAAAAAAGTTCTGAACTATTTGAATTTAAGCTTACTTCAAAATCTATTTGTTGATATAAAACTTAACTGATAACTGTTTGCTGGTGCTTGGTTTATTAAAAATGTTTTCAAAACAAAATTATTTCAATTGTTTAAATTTTCTGGAGTGAATTAATTAATTTTATAAAAAGAAATTTTTTTAGTATTGTATTATCTCTATAAAAAATATTCTTTTATAATTTAAAAATGTATCTTATACCACCTTTTGCGAAAACTTTACATAAAGTTATTTGGAGTATTAAATTCGAATTTAAGATTAAAGAAAATTTGAAATTAAGGCTCTGTTCAAAATCTATATTTTGATATAAAATGTAGCTGATAACTGTTTTCTAATGCTTGGTTTGTTAAAAATGTTTTTAAAAAAATTATTTCAATTGTTTGAAGCTTTCAAATATAATTAATTAATTTTATTAAGAGAATTTTGGAATTCTCTTCATGATAATTATTTTTTATAATTTTACAGCACCTTTCCCGAAAATTTTACAAACAGTTATTTGAAATATTAAATTCGAAGAATTAATGTACAGAGCTGCTTACCCAAGGCTAGCCCCTTAACTATAACATAGAACGATAGCGTTGGCTAAAAAATAAAATAAAAGTTCTCGAACGTGTCCTGTTTTCAGATGATCTAATCCGTTAAGAAAATTTCAGTTGAATCGGTATTCGATTTAGTAAGAGTTTTTCTTTCCCCACCTGAGCCCTGGCGCTTATTTTCTGCTTGAACAATAAAATATAGCTCTTTTTAAATTCACAGCGAAACTTTTGAAGTTTTCCGATACGGAAAAAGTTAAATTATTTGAATATTTTTATCTCTTTCTTCAGGCTAGAAACTTAACAGTATTTGTCCTAGCCTATTGACTTTCTACAATTTCGTGCCTGAAATTCATATTCATATTTTTTATGTTTCAGTATTCCGAGTAGTACTGCTGTGTACTGGAAAAGTGGACGCTGAAGTTGAAATATTTATGAATATGAACTTTTCAATGCTGCCGCCATTTCCGGAAACAACTCAACTTGTGTTGAAAAGGAAGAAAATATGTCATATAAGTAAGAGTGTGTTTTGAGTAGATTTTAGAGATGGCTAGTATTTACTCTAGCAGTTATTTTGTGTTTTATGAAAATAACATGTTAATTTCAAAGGAAAGGTTACGAAATGTAGACGAATTGTCTAGTACAATGGCTGATGATTTCGATAATCTAATATTCTTTTTAGTAACTATTAGACTGTCTTTTATAATTGAAATATACCAAATTTATTTTTGCTTGTAATTAGAGCGGCAGAAATAAATACATAAAAGAGACACTGGTGTCCCATCTTCTCAAAGAATAAAAAAAAGGGGGAACTTAATTCTTTTCCAAGAAATATTACTGTACAAAATACTTCGAATATACCTACAAAACTTTTATTTTCCCCTACTGTCTTTTGACATCAACATATGGTTATATCAACATATGGCTTCGCGCTGTTGTGCCACAGGTCCCTGGTTCGATCCTCGGGCCGGGCAAGGTTGACTCAGCCTTTCATCCCTTCAGTGGGTCGATAAATGAGTACCAAGCATGCTTGGGAACTGAACACTGGTGGTTCCACGTTCGGCTGACCACCTGACCGGAACATCTGCTCCTGCACCCCAGAGCCCAATGTCAAGAAAACTGAGATGGGCACAGTAGGACTTGGCCCTCTATGAGCTGTCGCGCCGCTGAGTTTAGTTTAGTTTTTATGGTTATTTTAAATATCTGTGTGGTTCTACTTGTATTTGTATTAGTTTAAAATGTTATTTCTTGAGATTATATATTAATTAAAAAAAAATTTAAGATTAATTTAAAGATCTTGAGTTTAATTAATGTTTTTTGAGATTAGATATTAATTAAAATCAAATCTAAACTGAGAATTCATTTTAAAAAGAAATAACTTCATCTAAAAATTATTAACACTGTTAAAAACTAAAATGCGTAGTATCTTAAGTTAAAAAATACTAGCTTAACTGATAAAAAAGAAGTCAGAAAACTTCTATGGTAGGGTAGTGGCTGTTCTCTGTATCTATCTGCTTCTTGTCCTCGTACCGATTCAAAATATTAATTTTGAAGATTAGATATAAATTTCAACTTGTATCTAATCTCAAAAATTAAAAAAAAATAATAATAATTATCCACGCTGTAAAAATTAAAACTTGCATGGTATCTAAAATTAAGAAACTAAAGGTTCTAACTTAATAGATAATAAAGAAGTTAGAGAACTTCTATGGCAGTGTGTAGTGGGTTATTCTCCTAAGGTCAACTCTGACAAAGTTACGATGCGCCTCGCATTATTTACTGCCATCCCTTTGCGACCCTAAAAGATATAAATGTCCCTGTTGGCCCTGACTTTGAAAGTAGCAAAAATCCACGCCGAAAGTGAAAAATAAAACACTTCGAGGAAAACTGCCATAAATCTTACCTTCTTTTAATCTTTCTATCTGTTTAGAAAGGGGAAAATTGGTTTCAAACTTAGATTATTTTATTCTCATTAATAACCTGCTGTTATAAAGAATAGTCCTTATATTCTTCGAAAACTATCGTTTGCAATAACTTTATTTCGTTAACTGTAAAAACAAAAAATAAGATGACATATTGAATACCATCTATGTTGTCCCTCTGAGTTAGTAAGTAACAAAATTTTGCTCGTCAATTATTGAAAAAGGTATCCAATGCTTGAACATAATTTATAAAATAAATTTATTTGTTTTGTTTTGTATATTGTTTGAAATTGAAAATATTGTTTGAAAATCGCCTCTGTAGAGAAGTAATATACTTATTACACTTGCCTTGAAATTCCCATTTATTATTAATTTTCGTTCGTTCGTTTAATTCATTCCCATCTATATTTCGTGAACTATTAAAATAAAGTTAAGATTACTTATTACATACTATCTGTGTTCTCCCTCTAATTTTGAAAATAATAAAATATTGTTTGAAAAAATGTACTTTTGTTCAAAGCATTCTCATTGACATAGACGTTTTAGGAATGTTTTAAAAAATAAATCTACAGGAAATAATTCTTAAATCTTCATAATTCTTATGCACAAATTCCCTTAATCGTAATAAAATTGATGCACTAACTGCGCTCTAGCCTCCAAATCGGATTTTGTTTTTCTTGTCAAAGAAAGAAATTTCGACTTATTATTATGCTTCGAACTCTCGGTGTTTCAATGATTTTTCACACATAACTTTTTTTCATTTTCACTTTAAAATAAAAATAATTAATAGTTTAAAAATCTTCTATTTGAAAAATTTCAGTCACGTGTGACTAGTTTCTAAGCATTATATTATTTAAGCAAAACTGAATTTTCTTTAAAATTGCATTTTGTACTAAGTTGTGCCTTATAAAATAATAAGAAGCTTTATCTCGTTTTTCATCTTTTCTTTGAAAATGCAGTAGTTTAAAACATAGAGCGTTAAAAGCATTTTTTCCTATACAATGGTTCTATGTTACAAAGCTTCCATGTTTATATCCTTGTGCCGTACGTCTACTTCTCAAATTTCTAGCGAAAAATGATTACAACGATAGTCTGTAAGTAAAAATGATGTAGACATTACAATATCTAGATGAGATAAAACAGTCTGTATATACCTTAACCGATTCATCTCAATAAAATTGAGTGAGAATGAAAAATGTACATCCAAACGATCTTCAAATTGAAGCTCCGAGACAACTAAACTTCTTCTCTTAAACTATTGAAAATCGTTTTATCTCTTCCAAACGATTTTTCTCCTGCAATTTAATTTACCCGCATGCATACACATTGTGTGACATCAATATTTACGGTTTGGATTGTTTTTATTCCCCTTTCATTTTCTATTATCCTCACTATTTTAAAACGATACATTTTTGCACGTTATTCTATTCCTCTGTAGGAGAAATATCGATTGTTTACAAAATCGATTGCAAGCTTACATCTCTTGGTTAAATGTGTGTAAAAATGATTTTCAACAGGAATGAAAAGCGTTATGATTTATGACATCAAATAAAAATCAACAGGAATTCGACGTAATCCGTTTAACTTCAGTATTTTACCATGAAACTTTCTTAACAGTTTTCAGAGCATTAAAGAATTTTGCCAATAATATGAAATATGCACTTTTAAGTATACTATTTTTGAACGAAGGCTTTTAAGTATACTATTTTTGAAAATCTTACGAAGTTTTCTATCTAACTTATTTATTTAAAGGCTTACATATATTTTGCTTTTAGACTAAGGAAGTATAGAAAATTCTAATTTTTTTTTCTTTTTTCAGGGAATGATACATCCGGTGATACTCTTATGATTGGTAAGGCTTCGTGTGTTTATTATGTATTCTTCACGTGTTTAATTGGTAATAAATGGGTTCTGTGACACAGAGCTGGCTGGCTTAGCTGTTAAAAAAGTCGCAGTACGTAAAGAGTTGAAAAAGTTATAACATTTTAAATGCCAGAAGAAAGTGTAAATTTTGTCTTTTTATGTAAACAGGCAATTTAACGATAAATATGGAATGTTTTAACAACAACAACAAAAAATCGTAACGGAAAATACTATTAACTAGTGCTGTAAAAACTGCACTTTTTATTTTAACTTTTTCCTTGAAATGAAATTTCTTATTAAATTTGAGATTCGGATTTGTGCAACTGAGTACCTGCAAACGATGTCCCAATTGCAGGTTTCCATTTAAATTTAATTCTAAAATTATTCAACGTGTTAATAAACCAAGCCTAATAGATCTTACGTTAACACGCCATCTTGTTTATACAAAACCAACTGATTTTAGCAGCCTTCATCTCGAGTTGCAAATACCCAGCTTTAGCAGACTGGTGGAACCAATTTCAGTTGGAATGCCACATGTGTTTCTAAAAATGGGGAATCATCGAATATTATTTGTAAGCATTATTTGTAAGAATTTTAATTAGTTTTTTGTCACAGAATTTTTTCTAAAGATTGAATAAAGAACTTACGATGAATAATAATGTCATTGAAAAAAAAAGAACTAACGATGAATAATAATGTCGTGAGAAAACTTAAAAATTAATTGTTCGAAAAGTCGGCTTTCGAGCTGTAGTTTCCACAAGAAAGTTGAAACAAATGAGAGCGCGCTCCACTAACCCTGTGTAACAGGACTCATTCGTTATATTGATTTGTGTGGAGCTTTTAATTTTACTAAAGTAAAGTGTACGACCTAATTTGAAAGAAAAAATTATTCTAAAGACACAATTTTTTTAATTGCACTTGTATTTTTAAATTTATTTATTTAAATTTGAAAGATTATTAACATAATTTTTGCTTCACTCATAGTATAAATACTATGATTTTACTTTTATAAGACAGTTTATGTTCCTATAATAAATACTCTTAGAGGATTTACCTTTTTTTTTGGTTAAGAATACAAGTCCCACAGATTTCAATGAATCTATTTTATTTATTTTTTTATTTTCTTCCCAGATTTAGCTTATAATATTGTCCCATTTCCTTACCTTGTGTACGTAATGTTATTGCATTTGGTACATTATATTCAGAGCTATGGAGTAGAGTGTTTAAATTTTCAACTTCGCCTACAGCCTTTTCTTACAGCCTGATTCCAAATTCAAATTTATGCTGCAAAGTTATTTTATTTAAAATTACTTTCATATTATAACAGTTGAAGACATAAACTTTAAAAAATATGGAAATTGTACTGAACTATTAAAACATAAAAGATATCACAAGCACGTAAATTCCGCCTACAAAAAGATTCTTTAGAGAATGTTCTGAAACTATTGCAAATGGTGCATGAATTTCATTTGCATGCCTTTTTAATTAACTTTTCAAATGAGCTAAATAAATTTGCTTCTGAAATGCATCAAGTTTTTTAATGGTGCAGTCAAAACACAGAATCAAAAACGTTCAAATGTGATAAGTTATAATTTAACCTTTTGGATAAAGCTCTTAGTATGGTGGAACCTGCCATTCTGGTCAGCTTGTAGTACCAGCGAAAGGTTAAATAATTGTTACAATATTCATTTGAGTGTTATTTTTTATTCTGAATACGAATTGCAAATATTTGAATAATTTTCCTAAAATCAAAAACTTTGTTTCTTCTTTTAATCTATAAAACTAGCTTTTAATCAACCGGAGTCGAGCAAATTTTTCCGACTCCTGCAAAATTTGTTTCGACTCCAAATACTTGACTCCGACTTTTTCCTTCATTTTAATGTCAAACTCTACATTTAATCCAATCGTCCAATAACTACTTAATGTGTTCAACAACATTTTTCTTAATCTAACTTTTCTTTAATTGATTTAGCTTTAATTGACTTTTCTTTTAATTGGATTTAGCAGATGCTATGATAGCTACAGCTGGTTCTCTGTACATAGCCGTTGGATGTGCTGTGGGATTTCTACTAGTTATGAGTTCCGTAGTTGGTTTATTTTACATAAGAAGGCATAAAGTTAGAAGATCTGATGTCATACAGTAAGTAATGTCCATTAACTTATGTTATGTCATTAAAATGTCCACCGTCGCGTCGTTTAAAATTTATACGTCTACAACAAAGGAAAGTAAAAAGTACGATTTGTCTTCCTTTCTTATCAGCAAGCTCACAATGGGCAATATTTACAATACTCGTTTAAATTGTTTGCGTCTTAGCTTTCGCACTTCTGCCATTTTAATTAAACTAAAAGAGATACTTTCAATGTTACCCTTTGAAACCTTCTTCCTCTCAAAATAAATAAATAAATTAATTAAAAGACAGTAATTTAATGTCCTTCTGCAGAATTTGCAGGCTTGACAAACTAAATGTTGTGTTGTTAAATAAGACTAAAACAATTTTTTTTTCTCTGAAATATCTTATTTTATATAAAATATCGTTTATAACCTTCAGCCAGTAAACTCTTCAGTTCTTATGATATATGCAAGAAAGAAAACCTTTAGTTCAGGAAGGTATTCAAGATTTGGTACTTAAAAGTTTAGGTAAATTGCGGAAAACACGACTTCTAAGGACACCAGTAATCCCCCCCCCCTCTTTTCTTTTGCGTGAGAGTTAATAACCAAAGTTTATTAGCTTACTTAATTTACATGATACCATTTTTGTTTGGCGCAGTAATGTCGATTCCGGCTTTTAATTCATTCAACTCAACTCAGCGCTGTAAAATATCATACGGAACAAGTAAAGAAAGCACTGGTATATTTAAAATTAGGTTAAAATCAAGAATTTATTTTCTGTTAACTATGTTGTAGTTGGCCAGTGTGAAACTTAATTAGTGTTTAAACTATGCTTCAAATTTTAAAAGCCTTTCTTTTTTCCTCGGAATTGGCCGGCAACTGTGATGCATTATTTTAATGACTGCAAGCCCTAAAGGTGTACTACTTAAGCACCTAGTCTCATTCCAGAATAGTCCCGCAGTGGACTGATCGTTAAGACACGGTTCCCAGCAGATCACCGAAGTCAAGCATCACTGTCTGCGGTCAGTGTGCGGGTGGGTGACCACTTGGATCAGTCTGCGTAGGGACCGAGGGTGTGCGGTATTGGTTAAACTGTTCTGCCGTAAAGTGCTCGACTTCGCGTGCAGGTCATTGGGCTACCGAAGCGGGGATGCCATCCCCTCTGCAGAGGATCAAAATTGTGATGGCATGTCTTCGGATCATCCTCAGGGATGTTTCCCAGACCGTCACCAATAGCCCATTGTGCAGCTCTAGTGCGACGTAAATTAACAACCGACCAACCAACTCATTCCAGAATAAATTTAAGTCGTGTCCTCTCCCTGTTAAAAATAGTGTACATTTTGTATGGCAATATTACGTGTTTTTTTTTCCATTGTATTACTTTTAAAATAAAAATTTAAAAAAAAAAAAAACATTAGAGCAGTTCATTCTATTTTGTTTTTCTAAATTTTAAAAATTCATGCATATAAAACAATTCGTTGTGCCGGTGTGATTAATAGCAGGCCAGATCAGCCTGGCCAAAGGCCATTAGTGCCGGCCTAAATCAGTTCACAAATCATACTGTCACAGCTAGGAAACGAACCGCCTGACGAGCTCTCACTTTGTTTATAAACCCCTGGTAATTGACTACGAATGTAGTATTTTAGTTTCTATGTTATATAAAGGATTTTTTAAAACAGCGAGAGAAAAAATAAGGAAAAAAATATTGGTAGAAAAAAAAATCTATCTATATTATATAAAACGCTAATACGTATGTATCAATAAAATTGATGATATTTCTTTACTCGCGTTGGCAACAGTTTTCATTTTTAATTGATAGGCTTCGGCGCGCAAGAGCATGTAGTGAGCGTATAAGAATATNCGAAGCCGATGCTTTACATCCGGCGTTCAGTACTATTTCATATTATTTTACAACACATGGTTTTAGCCCTCTGGTGGGAAAGACTTTAAAACAAAACTTACAACAGTTACTTTTCTCAACAACTCAAATTTAGAATAGTGTGATTAAGAAAAATATGTGAACTGTTTGCAATTAATATTGAAATGCACAGGTTTAGAATTTTCTACAGTGAAAAGTTTTCGGAACTTCAGTGTTCAAAAAAGTATACAAAAGCTATACGTTAAGAACGTATCCAATGAGCGAGGAAAGCGAGCATCGGATTGCGAAGCAATCCGAAATAAACTACGAAAGCAGTTCCGGGGGTTGGCGAGCGCCAGCGAGCGGGGGGGCGAAGCCTCCTAGTACTTAGTAAATCACTCTCCGTTTCTAAAATTTATGTGTTTGGTTTAGTTAAAATTCACTTATTCACTTCATTTAATTAATTTATATTTTCGCTATAGGTTTTCTGTTATAATAATAGAGGGGAAAAACGCAGTTAAAATGCCAATAAATTACTTTCTTTTTTTCGTTAATACTGTATTCAGTTTATTTGGAATTCTCTTGTTTGCATTAAACGAAAAACCGCAAACCTGTTTTTTAGTCCTACCTGGAAAACTAAGCAGTTAAAAAGCAATAAAACGACAATCGTTTAATTAAAACAGAAGTTTCCCTATGCAGAAAAAAAATCGCCTCTAGAATATAAATGGCATAAAAATATAAGTTTCTCTTCTCGTGAACTCAACAGGTAGGAAAATTTAAGTCCTTGACTTCAATTTAATACTCTCTTTTCCTAAGCATTAGATCACAACGGGAGATATGAAATGAGTTTTTCTATATTGGCGACTTAACTTCTCTTTGGCGTCATTTTTTATGTCTTAATTTTTTTTTCAGTTTTGGCGATCTTTAATATTTTTAGGCCAAACTACGTCATTTTTAAATTTGATTAAATTTGTCGCTATATTTTTTTAATAATATTTTTTGACCAAATTGGGTATTAAGCTTAAAATGTGACTTAACTATTTGACAACGCAGAATAAGATTTACGTAATATATCATTTTCCGTAATTTTAATTAAGTTTCAATTTGTACACAGCCTATATTAAATAGTATTAATCAATGATATAAAAGTTATATAATGGAATGCAAAACTGCATATGGCGATTTTATAGGATGCATAAATGAAAATCAATTTTACTCTATAATCGAACGGGGATTTAATGCAATACATAAATTAAAATGTGTCTTACGGGGATTTTATATATTTCATAAATAAAAGTAAGTATTGTTCTCTAATTGTAAGATTTTTATAGGAAGCAGAAATGAAATTTAATATTTTATGATCTTACGGTCATACCAAAGCATGGATGAATGAAAGTATCAATTAAATGATTGTAGAATAATTAATTTAGCATTTTAATTGAATAATTCTTATAGAATAACTAATAAGCTATCTGGAATGCTGTTCATATTCAGAATTAGATTATTTTCATTCCGTTTTATATTAAAGTATTAGAAAATTAACGAAATTGCGCAAATTCAAATCAAAATAGTTAACAAAGCAATAATTAAGCAGCTAAAACTGAAAATCCTAAATATAGCAATAAATATTAAATTATATGCAGAAATAAATGATAATTAAATTAACTACTAATGTACTAAGAAATAATGAAACGTGCAATTAAATGATATACGTTACAAATATGTTAGTGTGAAAATAATACTGTCTTAAGCATGTGTTATCACTAATATTAAGAAATGAAATTTTTGGTTAATAAACACCTGAAATAGAATCGATTTTTAATTAATTAATCTTCAAACAAAAAAATAGTGCATGGACTCCCTCCGCGAGGAAGAAGTTAAACCTGCGACGTTAATTGTAGAAGAATCAGCAGCCGTAGAAGAATCACTAGTTCTATTCAACGACTCTTTTTTTCTGCTCCGCTCGCTTCCGTGCTCTGTATTCACGGTAATTATTGTGCATTTTTCCCTCGTGGACCTCTTGGTTGCCTCATCGTCTCGCCCTCGAAAATGTATTTGTATTAATAATGTATGTAAATGCGTCATAGTATCATTTCAGAAGAGAAACAATCAATTGATATTCACAAGAGACGTACCTTGACATAACCTTAAATCCGTCGCATTGTCCGTGGGATTGTTTTCACTCATTTTTTACAATTGTTCATCCACTAAATTTGAAAATAAAAAATACTACCATATTAAATTATATGTGTATCAAAACAAACTAAAAAAATATTTATAGAAAAACAATACTTCTATTATTTTTATGCTAGTGTGAACCAAAACAATATGGAAATGAATGAGGGAAAACTGGATCCTACCACGTGATTTTCCGGTCAATTAAAATGTAGCGTTAAACGTTTAACGCAACCTTGTTGGAAGTCGCTTAAGAAGTATAACTTCAATAATAACGAAATTGCGCAAATTCAAATCAAAATATTTAACAAAGCAATGATTAAGCAGCTAAAACTGAAAATCCTAAATATAGCAATAAATATTAAATTATATGCAGAAATAAATGATAATTAAATGTACTAAGATATAATGAAACGTGCAATTAAATGACATACGTTACAAGCATGATAGTTTATGAAGTGTGAAAATAATACTGTCTTAAACATGTATCATCACTAATATTAAGAAATGAATTTTTTTGGTTAATAAATAACTGAAGTAGCATCGATTTTTTATTAATTAATCTTCAAACAAAAAAAAAAAATTACTTTTATTAGTAGAGGCAATTCCTGTAATTTCTCGATTAAATTGGTTTGGCGAGAAATGAGAATCTGTGCCAAAGGCGGTACTTGCTCAAAAAATTTTGGATGGGGAGGATTCTTGTTAAGTCTTCCGATCGTAAGCACTGACAAGAAACATTTGAATCCTTTTCTTTCCGTTTTCCTTCTTTTGCTTTTTTCCAGGGATGCTCTTCATATTGCATAAATGTTTACTTCCTTCATTTATCATTATGTGTGGAATTGAGTAAAATTAGTTCGTATATGTTCGTTATCTTATGAAATAAGTTCCAAAATTAATTTGAATTTTGCGTGATTCGTACAACGAAATTTTGCTAACGGTGGAACAGCTAAGAGCTCAGTGATATTAAAAATGGAGCTTTATACGAAAGAACAACGCTTTCTCATTTTAGAGTCATTCTCTGCTCGTGAAAATTTACGTTTTGGTGATAAATGGCCGCCCATACCATGTGTTTTAACGCCATATTATAACTGTAGTTGAATAGCAGACCCAATTTTGGGTTTGCGATTACTAATGTACAACTCCGTAGCCTTGTAATTTTGAACCCAGTCCAGAAGACAAGGAAACTCCTGGATAAAGTAGTGAGAGAAAATTTGCTTTCGTGGGGGACTTTTTGAAGGAACTAACCCGCATTTACGTTACGTGGAGAGGAAAACCACTTAAACTTCCCACGGTAAGGGGATTCTAACCCGTGATCCGTCTACCAATGAGGATATTTCACGTCAGCACTGTGGTCGTTGCGAGGCGAGTGCGGAATTCGTATCGACCAGCCATCCTTGGGATTCGAACCCGGTTCACCTCATTGGAAGGCGATCGCTCTATCCTCTGGGCCACCACGCCTCTTTCAACACCGTAGTATCTTTTTATTTTTGCTACCCAGTCTCTGCGATGGTTCTAGTCTTCGCCTACCACGGTTTCGCGGCCAAGGTTCGATTCCCCCACGCTAATGTCTGGGTGTCGGCAAATCCACTCTAATGCAATGTGTTTCTCCGATGGTGATGCGACGGTAGGGAAGCGTGATGCGGAGGCCGGTTTATTATACTACTAACATTTACCGCCCTCCGATCTAAATAGTGGTAGAGTAGAAAGTGCATACTCTGGTATTGTCTTCGAATCATCATTAAAGATAACATTAAACCGTCGTTGGTAGCTCGTTAGTTGTGTAACGTTAACAGCCAAACCATTATTTCTTTTTCTTTCAAGTCTAAGGTACTAACAAGCTTGTTTGCCTTAACTTAAAAGAGGGAATTAGGCGCTGTTATAGGCCTAATTTATGCTCAATGGTTATTGAAAATTTCGAGAAAAAAAGTGCACACGTGTCTACAAAACCGGAAAGACTATTTACCCAATATGGTATCATGTATAATTTTATATTGTATACTTTACGAATCATAGAGTGATAGTTTTTAAATAAAAATGAAATACTGTACACAATATAAACGAATATCATAATAAATAAACGTCGATAACAAGTTTCAGGAAATAATTCGAACCAAGGTTAAACTAGATCAGTAACTTAACTGTTACGTATAAGTCTTGTCTCAATATACTAAATTAGAATGGTTGATTTTTTTCAAACGATTCCAAGTAGGCAATTAGAGAACAAATTTTAAAATAAAGAAAAATATTTTTTTTTCATGCATTTTCTAATGGGCTTAATTTTCTCAATTTGTAAACGGCCCAATATTTTTAGTAAAATCTTTTGCAATTTTGTGAAAGCCTCAGTTGTTAGCACTTGAAAAGAAATTATTTATTTTCGGGCGGGTAATTAATTCGGAAGCAATCTTTCCGGTACTTGTATGAAATCAGACTGTTAATCTCATACAATTAAATATATTAAGGCGTATTTTACTGTTAGAAAAAAAAAACGTTACTCTTGAAGTAACGACAATGTTTCACTTAAATATTACTGTCGAAAAATTCTCTTTGTCGTGGAACAATATCTCCGTTAACTAGGTGAAATTGCAACTGTGTATAAGCATATTTTAGGTATTGTGGTTTCTTTAAAAATATAATTCGCTTCTAAAATCAAATCGAATATGATTCACTGAAAGTGAGGGATTATCTACACATTTAGAAATTAAAATTTCAGTTTACATATTCTATAATGACTCAAGTTAATCTAACAGAAAATCTGTTAAGAAAATAATATTTAAAAATAGCACAAAATACGAGATGTGAAAAATTGTAGCGCAAATAAATAATAGTATGGAATTAGAACAAGGTGTAAGTATTTTTTTCTTATTATAATTAAGGGAAACGAAAAATATGAATCAAGTTCCAATGTAATGAAACTAGGCTGAAAAATCTCAAACGATTGGTTTGTTGCAAATTTTTAGTTGATTTTCCTCAGAAATTACAATTTAGACAGTTTTTTTTTTTTCTTTTTCAGTTTTCATGCTAGTTATTGACACACAACTGATACATTATATACTTCAAACCACTTAGATTAACGCCGGTAGTTAAATATCTTTAAATTTGGAATATTTCTCGGTTAACCCTTTCCTTACGCCAGCCCTCCCCACTGAAGGGTCGCCACTGAACGATGCAAAACGCAGCAAATTGTGCACCGTATTATATTTTACTTTTGTACCTAAAAAATACTTGACTCCTAAATACAACACAGGAAGAAACTTCTTACATTTTAAGAGCATATTTTAGTAGCATCAATCCAGTAATATATTTAAACCACTTCAATATTATCAAACGGTATAACGCTGACACCGGTTAAATACGGCTCTCGTACACATAGAGCATCGCGTGGATACCGGCTAAATACGGCTCTCGTACACATAGAGCATCACGTGGATACCGGCCAAATAACGGCTCTCGTACACATAGAGCATCGCGTGGATACCGGCTAAATACGGCTCTCGTACACATAGAGAATCGCGTGGATACCGGCTAAATACGACGTGCGTACTCACAGGGTATCGCGTGGATACAGGCTAAATGCGGCTCTCGTAGCTAAAGGGTTAATATATTAATTTTTAAAAGTGTTTCTCTCAATATTTAAGGCACATAATTTACAACGTTGCAATAATAGCTTCTTATTTTAACTTGACACATTATTTGTTTACATTATTACTGATATATTTGCTAGGGCAGTGCAAACAAACACGTTAAAAAAAAAATTCTGCTTAAAAATTGCAAATCGTTAGAAATCTGAATTAATTGCTTATGGACTTTTTAGTTAATCTACATTTTTGCCTAGATAGCCTGCAGAATAACTGATTCCTACACTTCGCTAACATATGCATAGTCATAAAACAAACTTTAAATGTAATTCTTTTTCTGCAAACGCATTTAAGCTCTAAAAGTAATTGTGAATTAAAGCAATAAATCGCTCAATTGAAAAGAATATTCTTTCAAGTGTAAAGAGAGAAAATTAATTCCTCCCTGACAGAAAATTCACTTAGTGGACGATCCCCTTATTATCGGGCAAGAGGATCATAGAACTGGTTCCGGAGGTGGCGAAACCCTCTGACACACCTACCCAGCCTTTCCACTTTAAGATCAATCTATCTCTACCTTTCTTACCTTGTTTAAACGCTCCCCCCTTTTGTTTGTTTTTCTCTTTCTTACTTATTCAACTCGCTTTAACCATAATGCCTCCTTCCACTAGATTTCTTCACTTGATTCATTATTCCAAACGTGAAAGGTTTTTGCCTTCTTTCAATCTCTGTACTATTGAGATTTTGTGTGCGATTTTAATTTAATTTTAGTTGAAAATTAAGTTGTGATTTGCTATTGCATATTTTACCATCCATTGAATTCCGTCTAAAGATTATTGAATTTTTATATAATTGGTAAATTCTGTTGATTTGTTGATACGGTTACTGTAAAAGGTTTTTTCCTTCTTTAATTCAGTGGATCACGGCGAAATATTTGATAAGATTTTGTGTAAAAAAAATTTTTTTTTTTTTAATTTAGTTTGATGAGCATGTTTTTCCATGAAATCCACCGAATCCCACGAATTCAACGGTAAGGGGACTCTAAACCCATGGTCCGTCTACCACTGAAGACTCACTTTTAAAATTTACTGTTTAGGACCAACGAAACAAAAAAATTTACCTTTGATGTGTTAGAATTTTTTATTCTAATTAAGAGGCTCCGCTCGCCAAGCCAGGCTTCTCATATATCGTTTTTTTCTTTCTTTTTTTTCCGCCTTCCTTAAACGTTGTATTTTTTTTTTTTTTTTTTTTTTTTTTTTTTTTTTTTTTTTTTTTTTTTTACAGAAGCGCAGAATTTTTTGTTTTCAAAATATACAATTATTGTAGTTTTATATAAGAAAATTTTTTTGACATGTTAGTTATAACGAAATGAACGAACCTGAATTAAAAATAATCGTCTGATCTTCATATTGCTCCTTATTAAGCGCGAGTTTATGAAATAAATAAAGATCTTGTGAGGGGAAAATACATTCTCTACAACAATGGGTAATTAGTCACTACTTAAAGCAAAAAAAGCTGGGGAGAAATAAAAAAAAAAGAATTTGCAATAACTTTCGAACCAATTGGAATTTGGAAGAAAAATCTGCTTAAAATTCACAAATAAAAATGGTTCTTTCAACGCGTCTAATTTTAACTCTGCAGTTGCATTTCAACGGGCTGCAGATTGACCAAACATGGTATTTTTTTCACCTAAAAGTTTAACACTTAATAAATCTCGAACTAATTGTCGAATCTTAAATTTCCCTATTCTCTCGTCTCTCTGTACTTTTTTCTACAAGCCTTCGTAATATCTATTTTATAAGTCTCATAGATTTTGTGCAGCAAAGCAAAATGTAACGTAAAGCAAAAAAGAAACCCAAAAAATTATGATAAAAAAGCGCTTTAAATCGCAATAACTTTCGAATAAATTTTAATTACGAAAAGAAACAGTGTTAAGTTAATAGATAAACATGGTTTTTTCAGCATGCAAAATTTCAACTCTGAAGTTGCATTCCGGAGGTCTGTGGTCTGGTGCTTATAACATGTTTTTTCCTACAAGTTTAACAGTTAATAATTCTTGAATGATAACTTTTTTTTTTACCCCATTGTATTCCCTTTACATTTATCTACCCATCTTAGACGTTTCAAGTTTCTAAGACATATAATTTATTTGCAATAAATGAAATGCAACATTAAGTTGTACACTCAAAGCAGCGGCGGCCCTTTCGATTTTTTAATATAGAAGGAAACTAAAGAAATACGAACTATGCATAAAGGAATTTTTAAATGAAAACTATATTATATAGGGTTCATAAGTAAACAATACATTAAATTAAATTATAAACTATGTCATTAGAATCGGGAAAATCTATTTAAACATTCCTGATATTTCAGGCAAGACTTCACAAAATCGCTTAAGAAGACTTAGTACAAGACAAAGACTTAGTATAAAACTTAAGTCTAAGGCAACAAAAAAAAAATTTTGCTTTTCAAAAACTGTTTTTGAAAAAAGTAATTGGAGCATGATATCGTGAGTCACTATGGATTATAATTTAACCAAAACCATGAGTCAAAAACTAGACTTAACAAAAGCTTTTAACTGGTTAAGCTATGCCATCGTAGACAGCTTATAAATTTAAAAAATCAACTTAGTTTGACAAGTCTGTCAAATCCATTATAATATGTTTTCAATTTTTGTCATGTTTTCTATTTTTCGTTCTTTTTCCCCAAAACACCAAACGATTCTGCAACGCCAAAATTGATCATTGACCGCTACGCCGCTGAAAAAACAGCAATTTATTTTCTACATATTCCTATTTAATTCAATACTTCAATTTTTTTTTATTTCTCTCTTTTTTTTCATTCAATTTTATCTACTATACCTTTTTTTTTTTTTTTTGGCAGACTGAAAAAAAAATTTATTTTTTTTTTTCTTCAGCATTCTTTTGCACGGATTGCACGTGACTGTCATTCTATACCATCTCGATATCCTTATGGGATCCCCGCCGGGGTAGACTTTAAAAAAAAAAAAAAAAACAAAAAAAACGAGAGAATTGAGAGTGTAGGCGCGATGGATGGCAGAAGTCAAAATGAAAAGAAGAAGAAAAAAAATGGATGAATTGTTATGGGTTTGTGTTGTGTGTTTCATCCCCCGCTGCGTTTTCGTTTAAAGCCAAAACGTTTTCGGGACACCCCGCGGACCTTCTTATCCATGGGCATCACTCATTTGTCTCTCATCCTCTGCCTTTTCCCACCTTCCCTCCGTTTTTTTATATATAAACACGTTCTCCCCATAGAAGGGATCGATTATAAATT
This sequence comes from Parasteatoda tepidariorum, assembly GCF_043381705.1. NCBI lineage: Eukaryota > Metazoa > Arthropoda > Arachnida > Araneae > Theridiidae > Parasteatoda > Parasteatoda tepidariorum. The sequence continues at coordinate 18,257,590 of NC_092206.1, forward strand.
GAGTCTAAAATAAACATAAATTTAGCAATCACGCAAACGATCTAATAACTTGCTTCAAAAAATTTATTAATGAATAAAAATAATTTGATATTAGGTAGTTTTAATAGTATCCTGAGCGTATGCCACGTGACAAATTCGCTTAAAAGAATAATTTTATCTCTTTCCATCAAGGTTACATCATGTTTAGATTAAATACGAGACAATAGATGTCATGAAAAATCGATGTTTGTTAATATCGCGATACCGATATTTTTTTCCCTACGATATGTCATGAATATCATGCTTGACTATAAATATCGAATTTACGACCACTAACGAGAATGTTAAGTATCGAATATAATAATATAGCGAAAGTTATGGATAAGTTAATATCAACGACAATTCTGTGAGTATGCTGTTCCACAGAGTTTTTTTTTTTTTTTTTTTCAATCTAGGTTTAAATTGTTTTAAATAATATTGGGGAAAAGAAAGGTCTTTCCTGTATTTGAATAGCGAAAATAAAAATAATAATAAAAAAACTGTCGAAGATCAAAATAACGTAAATCAGTACATATCTAAATTTTATAAATACAGGTATGTTCTAATTAAGAATGCTTCAGAATTCACATTTATTCTAATTAAGAATGCTTAAGAATTAAATCGTCTGGAGTTTTCTCCTTATAACCCTATAATTTAGAACTCTACAATCAATCAATTCGAAATTTAAGTCTCTGAAAGAAATTGAAATATTAATTATTTTTGCCAATCTAAACAAGACATTTTTTATTATATTTTTATTTCTTTAAATAAGTTAAAATAAAAAAATAGCATTACATCAACCAAATATTTAAACTGCACTATTTTTGGCCAGATTTTAACACAATTGAATTCTTTCTTACAATTCTTCTACTAAATTTTTATGCTTTTATCCTTTGTTGTTATTCAGTAATATCATTGAAAACTTATGCTTCAGTATTCTAAGAACAACATTGTCTATTTCAAAAACTTTTTTTGATGTATGAAGATTTACAATAAAAATCTGTTATAAATTCGTGTTCCAATTGGTCCTCAATTTTTTGAACTGTTAGCAAGAAAGCTAACGCAATTATTAAAATTTATTAGAATGAATTATGAAAAGAGTTTTTTAAGTTCATGTTCTTTTTGTTTTCAGTTACGGTGGCAGTTCTCCAGCTTTATCAGCGACAACTCAGGGTCATACATTCTTGAGGCCAGACACACCGAACAACAACAGTAGTGTTAACAGTAAGTAAAATTATATGAACCATGAAATAATATTTCTCAAATAATGCTTGTGCAATTTAACTATAGATACATAGGGGTAATTTCTGACCAGATGATGAATAAGTTTCTTCAAAATCAGATTTACGATTATAATTAAAAAATGTTTCAGTGTTGCGACATTCTGATGCAATTTATTACTGAATTTTTTTGTCACCTGGTCAAAGAATTGGCGTAATAATATCTGAACTGACAAACTTGCTTCGTAAATAATAATTAGCTAGTGTAGTTTTAACTAAAGTTTTTAAAGCCGTTTAAATAATTTGACTCAAATTAGTTATTTGATAATAGCATTTCAATTCTAAAAATTGGCCGGGATAGCCTGGTTGGCAGAGCGCTTGACTCGCATTCGTGAGAACGGGAGTTTGAATCCAGCCGGCTGAAGACTTCCCGTGTAGCAAATGGTTATTGGGTGCACATTAAATCTGTCGAGTCACAAAGTCCTCCATGTTCACATAACAAATTATACCTCTGGTGGTGCTGAATTGGAGACTGATCGTTCTCTGGTTCAGGTCAAAATTACGAATCTGTGGATGAATGGGTTCTCCCTATGAACGGGTGTGACGTATGGGTGTTGCAGAAGTTGAATTCTTGCCCATAGATGGCGCCGCTGGAAAACAAAACAATCGCACCCTTTACCTTAATAGCCTACAACAGTTATAAAAATTTGCTATGATTCGATCTTTATCAACCCAACCAACCCTTTCTTAGGGTATGATATTAACCTTTATTAAACATAAGTCGTTCTAAAATGGTGGAATTAAATTTGGTGTTCAGGGAATTGAGGTTCCGTGATGCCTTGGAGATGAGTCGCAAAATCTATTTGGAAATTAATTCTTTTTATTTTCGTTCTTTCCTATCTTTTTTACTTTTTATTTGAACAATTTTTGTGTTAAAACATCAGAACGGGAAGATTGGCGCATAGTGGTAATGTGGACACATTCTCATTTATATTAATTCAAAATATATTAATTCATTTACGATAACTCAATTATTTTTAAAAAAAATCTGTAGAAAAAAAAACACTTTTGAAAACTAAGCATAAAATAAATGTAACATTTTGTATAAACAAATTTATTTTGTGATGTATTTTTCTCCGTTTCCACTTTGAAAAGCTTTTCGTTCGTGAATTCGCGTTCAGAATAAAAATATTTCGCAGTCAATCAGAAATAAAAGTTAAATAAATAAAACGGTTAAAGTTAACTCCCAAACAATTTCTAAAAATTGCGTCAATGGGATATTTCGAGTGTCATTATTTTTTGACAAGATAATCTTCAAAGCTCCTCATTTTAACAGAAAAATATAAGTGATCCATTTATCGCGTTAAAAAAATAAAAAACTATTTTTGAACCACAAGTTTTTTTTTTCGTTGCTATATTTGCCAACAAACAAATTGTAAATTCTTCAAGCGACAAAAAGAACTTCTGGCGAAAAAATTTTCACACCAGATTATATTTCCCATACACGTCCTTGTGTGTAGCATAAAAAAATAAATAAGATGAAATAACTGTAACGCAACTGTCAACCCTAGTTTTGTAGATGAGTGGACATTTTGTTCCATCCAATTTTTATTTTGAAGTTTTTTTCGCTTTTTTCTTTTAATGTATTGGAACTTTTTTTTTCTTCCCGCCAGTTATCATAACCCTGACTAAACTGACCTGTCAGTATATTATTTTATCACTCGTTTGGATGCCTCTGCACGCGCAGACGATCTTTTACAGAATTTTCATTGAGACATTTTTATTCTTTGCTTCGGTTTTAAAGTGAAGCGAAAAGACTTGGAGTTCGTGACTAGAATTTTAATCTCATTCATGTTTAGAGAGTTTCTTATTATTGTTCATTCGATTTTCTTTTTCTTTCAATCTCCTTCGGCCACTCTACTTATTGAGGAATAGCATGCTTCATGCTATGTTTCTTTTTTTGACGTCAGTACCTAACAGTGTTAAATATACTAGAGAGTTTCATATGTATAACTTTATGAAAATATCATGTTCCACACAGTAATGCAATTTAACTATTTATGATTTCTTAAATTTGTTATAGGATATGGATTGGAACTTAAAGGAATCTGCTTATTTATTTTGGAAAACGACACGCAATTTTTCGATCAAAGCGAAAAAAAAAAAAAAAAAAACTAATATTTTGAATCGTTTGATCCATATCTCAAATAATAATTTCTTTTTCACTGAATAAAAATATATCCTTTTGTTACAGACACATTTTGTTAACAGACACTATTCTGTTTCCAAAATTAATTGTTCAAAAGTTCGGTGAAAATTATTAAAGGTGGCTATTATTAAGTAGGGTTTCATACGTTTAACAACTGGTGGTATTACCTATAAGAGGGTAGTATTAAAAATTTGAACTATAGCATATTTTAATTCTCTATTTTACACTATAGCAGGAAATAAAAACTAATAAAATTCGCTTGCTACAAGTCTTAAACATTGTAAAATGTGCTGACGAAATTAAAACAAACATTGATATTTTAATAAACCAAAACTCTGTCATTCCATTCCAGTGGAATCTTAAGAGAAATTCCGACCAGCATTTACTACCATTATTAAACAATTTTAAGACCCGTGCAAAACCATGGTAGTATTTCGTTACAACCATGAACGCTAAACTTCTGTATTTCAGCTTTCTTCAGAGGGTGACTGAAACGACATTAAATCTGAGGAATAAATAAATACCTTGTAAAAGTTAATAAATTTTTGATGATGAGAGTATCATACAAAAAGACACAACTACAGAATTTTTACTAAATATTTGTTAGCGTTAAAGCTCAAAAACCACTGAGGTAATCCGCTAGTGCGGAATCAAGTATCCCGCACTTTACCTTGGTAAAGTGCGGTACTAAAGGTTTCTGTATCGTTAAAGTACAAAAGTTTGTTTCTCTTATTCTAAAAAGTAATTCGTTAATTGTATCTATTGACATGATTCTTTAGATATTAAAAAATAAAAATAAAATGATATTATGTTATTTTATTTGACTAATAATATTTTAAATCGTTTGATGTTTCGTATAATGCTTTTTAAAGTAATCGATGATTGATTTTACCAACTAATGTGTTACTCATAGTAACATGTTTTCTTAGATAGCGAAAAATTAATTTAAGCGTACAGAAAAGTTGTTTTTGATTTTAAAAAATCTAATTTTCAATTTAACAAACCACACTGTTAAACTACATTAGCTAGATAATCTATAGTCCCGCAGTGGACGACCGATCGTTAATACACGGTTCCCAGTAGATCACCGAAGTCAAACATTACTGGATGCGGTTAGTGTGTGGCGGATGACCACTTTAATCAGCTTGTGAAGGGACCTAGGGTGTGCGGTATCGGTTTTTGTAAAACTGTTCCACCATTAAATGCCCGACTTCGCCTCGCAGGTCATTGAACTACCATAAGCAGCGGAGGGCTCCGCATTGGATCAAAATTGTAATTGTATGGCTTCGGATCATCTTCAAGGATGTTTTCCAGGCCGTCGCCACTAGTCCATTGTAAGCCGTGATGGCTCACAGTATAGAACGTTCGCCTTCCAATAAGGTGAACCGGATTCGAATCCCAGCGATGGCTGGTCGATACGAACTCCGCATCCGGCTTGCATCGACCACAATACTGAAGTAAAATATTCACCGTGGTAGACGATGGATGCCGTGAGGCTAAACTTGAGAGGTTTTCCTCTCCATTTAACGCAAATGTGGATTAGTTCCATCAAAAAAGTCCTCCACGAAGGCAAATTTCTTCCAATACTTGATTCAAGGCCAGGATAGCCTGGTGGGTAGAGCACTGGGCCCATGTCCAAGAGTTCGTGGGTTCGATCCCCGCCTGCCGAAGTTTCCCCCGTGTAGTAAATGGTGACTGATGCACGTTAAATCTGTCGAGTCGCAAAGTCCTCCTCCATGTTCCCATAACAAATCAATACCTCTGGTGGTACTGATCCAGGAGTTTCCTTGTCTTCTGGATTGGTTCAAAATTACAAGGCTACAAAGTTGAACATTAGTAGTCTGAAACTCAAGAAATTGGGCCGGCTGTTCAACGACGGATATAAAATATAAAATAAAATACTTGATTCAGGAATTCCGTTGTGTTCTGGATTGGGGTCAAATTTACAAGGCTGCGGAATTGAATTTTGATGTCAGATGATGATGATTTAAACTCAGAATTGGGCCGGCTTTTCAACGACGGTTATAAAATAAAATAAAATTACAACTATTGAAATTTTATTCGAATAAAATTAGTGTTTGTCGAATGTTGCTGTTACAGAGTATCTTCTAAACTCGATAGAAGTGACTTCAATACATTGTCTCCCTTAGGCTACGCCAGCTTCAAAAGGCTGACTCCAATCACCACTACAACTACTTGTGTCCCCGTGAATGAATTTAAGCCTCTATGGGACCCCAGGGACATTTCCGAACAAGTCGCTAAAATTCGAATGGACAGAAGGAAAATTAATCTCCGGGAGAAATTGCAGGAAGGTAAATAAAACCTTACTTTTCACCCTCACCTTCTTAATGTTTATCCCTGAATTTCACGAAACATAGTGATCTTTTTTATTTCATGTAGGAACGTATGGTCAGATATACAGTGCCATTATAAGGGATGATGATATGCTAGTGCCGCACAGCTTACCAGCTTTTGTCAAAACTGTTACAGGTAATTGTTCTTTTTCACTTAGTTATAATGTTATGTAAGCACTGAATGAGATGTTTTAGATTTGTGAATTTTTTACTGGCAAGAGAGTATGAACAATGTAAACCTAATTCTTTTTATCAGGAAAAAACCCCTCACCAAGTTATTAAATTTTGTGAGAAATTACATTTTAAAGAAATGAAGTAGAATGACTTTTTATTGCTTTCAATGGTATAAGTAAAAAAGCTTTTGTTGGAGTCAAGAACGATAGAAAAAAAGTATGATAATGTAATATTTAAACAGCCCCTCAAACCTAGTTTATAACACTATTTTATTTCTTTACCGTAAATGCGTAATGTTGTTTAAATTTAGTATAGTATAGAGGACTCGGATTTTTTTTTTTTTTTTTNTATATTTATATATATATATATATATATATAATAAAAAGAGAAATCAAAATTCATAAAAAAAAACGAGCTTAAAACTACAATTTCAAAGGAAAATTGCGCAATGCAGCAGTAATTCCACAAGAAAATTGAAACTAATAGCAAATTTTAAACAAAGAAGACAACCATGAGAAATATAATATGCTCTCTCGATAGAAAAGGTTTTTTACTATAATGACTTCCGGGGCTGGTACCCCCTGACGATGTCAACTTCGGTTGTCATTATTATATTTTTCATGGTTTTCTTTTTGTTTAAAATTTGCTACTGTTTAAAAAAAACTATGTTTTCAAAATTAACAACTGGCGTTTTCTTTTGTCGTAATTAACCAACGCCTGTGGAAATATAGCAGAGATAGCATTGATGTCCATTTTCAGTCAGCGACATCTGTTGACGAACGTCGTAACGAGTTTTGAATCGTTTCATTTTACGTTTTCTAAGCAGAACGCTACAAATAGTATGAATACTGTAGTGTAACTACCACTACAATAATAAAATTCCAATTCACTAATATATAACACAATTCTATCTGTAGCTACCTCTTGATCGATGACGGTTGACATTGTCGGTAGCCTAGCTCCACAATCTGATTTCGATCACGTGATGTGAACATACCTCGATAGTAACGCCCCACTTCGATTTGAACACGCATATGTTAATGGATGAAACATGTTGAACAGTTGACTTGCAATATGTGACTGCGATATTAACCCCCTCGCACTGTTGCCACTTTGTCTCGACCGCGTACACAACCGTGAATTTAATGCAGCTCTCACGTACAGCGCTCGAAGTCCGGTGAACTTAATACAGCTCTCACCTCCAGCACTCAAAATCCAGTGAACTTAATACAGCTCTCCCGATCTTTCGCAAAACGGCAATGAAACAACTAGTTATATCCATTCATATAATTCTATCCCAGATAAAATTCTGGTGGAAGAGTAATGTAGTGTAACTACCACTACACTAATACAATTCTTATTCATTTGTATATTAGACGCGTTAATTCGTTTCTATCTAGGGGTACTTTTTGGTGGATGAAGGTTGACATCGTAAGCATTCTAGTCCCCACGATATATATTTATATATAAATTACCAAAAAATGTGTGCCCGTAACAATTTATGCACGAAAAAAATGAAAACTTTTCTTTCACTCTAACGATCTTTTTATGATGCACACATAAACAATAAAAACGAAAATAGCGGATGGGTCACAAAAGATTTAATAGAGAAATAAAAGATCCAGCGATGGAGAAAAAAATAATATTTTTCCCTGTGGAAAAATAATAATTTTTCAATCTATGTACACTTTTCAGATCAAGCAAATTCCGTTCAAACCTCCCTGTTCATCAAAGAAGGAATGAAAATGCTGGGTTTAAAACACGAATTCATCTTGCCTCTGATTGGTCTCTGTACTGAAGATCCTTTGCATCCAATGCTCGTTTATCCTTATACCAACAAGGGAAATCTCAAACTCTTCCTCCAAAAATGCTCTGGAGACCACTGCCATGTGAGTGCTTCTCTCTTTCTATAGATCTTTTATTTTGCATTCGATTCTTGAAAGAAAGAAAAAATTCCTTTTTTTGATTTTTTTTTCTTTTTGAAAAAGCATGGGAATAACATTTATGACGTAGAAAACGACTTTTCTGATATAAATCAAGGGATACCTTACATCCACCTAATTTTCTTACATTGTATTTCAGAAAAGATTTCAGTACTTGAATGACAGTGTAAAATAATTAATGAGAAGTACGCATTATTCATGTGAATGGTTAAAAAGTGGCTTCTCAATCCTTGATTTCAAGCTATAAGTAATATTTAGTTTTATTCCTACAGGTTTTCAAATAGTAATAATAATTAGAATAAATAAAAAATGTGAAAAGCTAATTCAAAAAAAAAAAAAAAAAAATTTTTTTTCCAGCTTCAGTTCTAAGCAATTTATGTAAATTAGTTATCTAAAAACCAAATCTTGTTATTTACATTTAAAAAAATTTATATTTATTACCTGAATTCATAGCAAAACAAAGTATAAATAAAGTTAAAACCTAATAAATGATAAAACAGTTTCACAAATTTTAGCTTAATGTGCATTTGTAGATTTTCAAAAATAATGTGCAAGACTAAATTTTTAAGACTAAATTCTCAAATTATGAGCTATTGATGTAAAATTTAATTATCTGTTTAATTTATACTGAATCATTTTTTCAGTTATAAATTGTTATCTAACAATTATTAACAAATTGTGTAAAATTCAAAAACTAATTTAATTATATTTTTGGTTGAAAATGTAAAAGATTTTTTTTTTTAATTCTTCACAAGATTAAAGATAATTCAAGATTTTTCAAGGGACTGCTATATTAATAATTGCTTTCTAGCTATATTTACTTTATGGAAACGTTTGCAAAACTTGTGATTAAAGCAGTTAGTGTGCATAATTATTTTAAAATAATTATAACTTGAAATTAAATTTAATTACTATCTTTGGAAGGATATTTTGTTATTAGTTAATAAATCTTAGGTCTAGAGAAGGATATAATGGATTAGCTATTGCCTTTTAATAATTATTTTTATATAGATAGTTTTATTGTCTCATTTAATATTTAACAATCAGTAGTGTTTCACTATAGGAAGTGTTGCCATGAATGATTTTTGATGTAGGGAGGGAAGAAATAAATGCAAAAAAAAAAAAAAAAAAANAAAAAAAAAAAAAAAAAAAAAAAAAAAAAAAAAAAAAAAAAAAAAAAAAAAGGAAGGAAATAGATAAAACACTGAATCAGTCAAAAAGTTTTTATCCTATAATGCATAAGTTAAGGACCATAATATTTTTTTTCATTTGGTTGTCATTGAATTTTTGGATCTTGACAGATCATCACTAATATTTTATTTGACAAACTTATTGATGCAAAATTGAACTTTAATCTTGTCAAATACTTTTGACCTTTAATTGAATAAAAAATTTTAATTTTAAAAATTTTTTATATCACTTCTTTTCACATTTTGTTTCAGGCTTTGATGACAATAGATTTAGTATCGATGGCCATACAGATTGTTAAAGCCATAGAATATCTACACGAGAGAGGCATTATTCACAGGGATATAGCAACAAGGAATTGTGTGTAAGTATAGATTTTCTATCAACAACATCATTTTTATGAACATATGGTTAAAATATTTATTGTAAATTGGAACTTGCGACTCTTATTGAGCTGAATAGCAGTTTTTACGATAAAATCGATCGCAAAAAAAACTTCTCAATCACAGGACACTTGGGATTGCGTAATTTTCCAGTCCAAAAATCAGTTTAATTTTTTGGTATTAAAATTAAGAAATGAGAAGCTTTGTACACTATTTAGTATACTGTTGTTCACTCAGTTCATAGTGGTTACAACTATATCTACAAGGTTTGGTTAGGAGTATATGAATGAACACAATTTACTTAATGAAACTGAAAAGGCTATTATTATATTGTAACTTATATACAATTGATTTCGTAAAAAAAAGGAAACGTTAGACTATGACGTTTAATTTGTAGTGTACACATCTTTACAGGTAGGTACTATCTTTAAAAAATAACGAAGAAATTCAGAATAATTAGTGACATTGGGTGTAATCAAACTTTTTGTTCAGGGCACTGTGTTAAAATTATTTGTATATTTGGACTAAAGTTTGAAAATAGAGGCCCAAATATGTGTGCTTCAAATCACACATTCCTAATCATCCCGAGAGATTTTTATTGGTTGAGTAGCCACTGTTAGTAAAATTAGTTAATTTAGAACAACTTATAACTTCATATCTTTTAAAAAATATTTTATTGAAAAGTATTATAATTCTTAAGTTGAGATCTTTTATATCCAACAGAATTAAAATTTACTGAAGTAATTTGTTTTATTTTCGCTTTAATAGGGTAACAGAGAGACTTCGCATCAAATTGACGGACAACGCACTTGCGAGAGATCTGTTTCCAGACGATTACCATTGCCTCTGTGACAGTGAGAACAGACCCATCAAATGGCTTTCCATTGAGAGCATCGTCAAGAACGAATACACATACTCCACGGATGTGGTCAGTAAAGACTTGTTTTCTTTCATATTAACAGAATTAAGAGAAGAATTTTTAATAAAAAGAATTTTTTTTGCAAATATAATTGTGATACGAAGTTCAGTTTTCTATTTATATTTTTACTATAAATTTGTTCCAATCAGTAATGTTGCTAATGGTACCAAAAAAAAAGCATGATAAAACAGTGCCAATCAACAGTAAATATGATGGATTAAATCAGGGGTTACAAACTTTTAAAACTTATAACAACTCAAAATACTATATAGAATATATTATGGTTATGAATTTCGAAAAGATTGTGATTAATTTAATATACATATTTTTTTGTCTTATTGAACAGTGAGGAAAAAATAAACAGACCAACTTGAATAACTTTTGATCTAATGTCAGAACTTAACGATCTAGGATTCAATCTTAATGGTTCCAGGAATAGACTTTAAATATTCTAATTAAATATTGCAAACGATGTTTTAAATTACGAAATCAGACACAGAAACATACTTTAAAACATACTAATAAAATTTTTTTTTTAAGGATTCGGATTTCTGACCTTCAAAATATAGGGGCTAGCTGCAATCTGCTAAATATGGCCCCCATAGTTTAGTCAGGAAAATGCTAATTTTACTTTTTGCGGATTTCACCGTATCTCGAGAATTTTTTAAACAAATCAAAAGATTTTTGCACACAATTATAAATTTCGTTTATTCAAAGATAATTCCGTGCAAAAATTAACTTTTGTTAAATATTTATTTAATAACAGTCAAAACAATTTCAAATTTCAAGGTAGATCATTTTTTACGTCATTTTAAAGAATGTAATTTTGCTGCCAAAATAATACAAAATTTGGCGAAATAGGTCATATAGTTCCAGAGAAATGGAATTTTAAAAAAGTTGTATATTTAAAATTCAATTTCTCATTAACTATTTCGTATTTTGACTTATAAAGTTACATTCTTTATAACATGAAGTAAAAAACTGTATATATACCTTACAGTTAAAAAAATTCAAATGTTATTAAAAAAATAATAATATTTACAAAGCAAATTTTAACATGCAAATTATCTTTTGGTAAACAAAATTTTTTAAAAATCTGCTTAAAAAATTCTTGAGATAAGGCAAAATACGCAAAAACTAACTTTAAGGGTCCGCTGTCCTGACTGAACTATGGGAGGCATATTTAACACATTGCAGCTACACTCTATATTTTGAGACTATTATAAAATTAATGATTAAATTATTTTTAGTCATTTAGTTAGATATTTTTGTAACTGTTCATTCCAATTAAATATTTTTATGTGATTTTTACAGTGGGCCTATGGAGTGACAATGTGGGAGTTGATAACTCTAGGACAACAGCCATATTTATCAGTGGACTCATTTGAAATGTACTCAGCTCTGATAGATGGATATAGATTAGACCAACCGAAAAACTGCCCGGATGACCTGTAAGAATCGATTTCAATTATTTCCTTTATCTTTAACTCCTCCTTTTTACTATCAATTAAAGAATGAAAGGTCACTTTTCTAAGCTGATCTGATTTTTTTTTAAAATATACTACAGTAGGGAACCGATTATCCGGAACGATCGGGACCATCGCTATTCCGGATAACTGATTTTTCCGGTTTTCTGAATAGCTGCAAAAAGCCGTTTTTTTTATTGTTAAACCCAACTAAAAAAAAAGTTTGGAAATAATCTTAAAAAGAAGAAAAAACGATGAAGTAATACACTAATGATTATTTCCAAAATGATGGTAAGGCAAACATCTTTCAAAAAAGAAAGAAAAAACGTAAAATCTTATGAGGAAAAAAAAAATTTTTTTTTTTTAAATGGTGGGAAAATCTATTGAATTTCGTTCCGGTTTTTTGGTTTTCTGATTTCCGGATAACGAGTTCTGTACTGTACTTTCTATACATGACTGTATGATCAAGTTTGACCTATCTTTAACCAGTGCTCTTCATGCTAAGTCTGAAAATGTCACAGTGTCAATATGTAAAAAACCACAGTTTTGTGAAAATGAAAAGATTTTCGTACCTAATTTTTTTTAATATTTAAAAAGTTTAAAGCGCTGCCTTTTCTAGGCTCATAATGTGAAAAAAATTAGAATTATTTATTGAGTTTTATAATTTTTATCTAGATGAAAAAATCTCAATTTTTAAAACATTGAATTTTTTGTTAGTTCTAAAGCTTAGATAATTCCTTGTGGCAAAATGTGTATATACTTTAAAATTATAACTTTGCCTCAAGTATAAGGTATTTGTGGCTTTTTTATTTTGATTCCCTGTTGAAATAGCTTTGAAAAACTAATTCTTAAATATGTTTTCAAAATTTAAGTAAAACTTTTCAAAATTCAATTCAGAATCGCTTTCATTTTGCATTGACAATGATTAAAGCTTTTATTCTTAATGTTTAATATGGAGAAAAAAACCTGACTATTCTGGCATACATAATAATTGATGCCTAAACCATAGTGTTCATAGAAAACTTGTGATTAAAACAAGATAATATAAATAACTTTGAAACATGAGTCATAGAATAAGTTTCTATAGAATGATTAAAAAATCTGAGTTTACAATTAGTTTGTTATAAGTTCTCTTTCTTTTTTAGCACATTTACACACTATGTTTTTTATTTTCAGGTATAAATTAATGCGATACTGTTGGTCAGATGTGCCACAAATCAGGCCTTCAGTGAATGAACTTATCAGATCTCTGCAGGATTTACATATGAAACTTGGAAGCTTTATTTAAGTCTCAGTGAGATACAGTTTCAAACATATTCAGTTTTATGCCCTTACTGCTATATTTTCATAGAAGACAAGAACAAGTTTATTTAATATCCAAATAGTATCTTAAATGCCATTTCCATTACAAAAGCATTAAATTCAATTCAGTCATATCCTATTAATAGCATTTTGTTTATTATTTGCAATTCCTATATTGTTAAGTAGCTTTGAGAGTAGTAATTATTGAAGTAACATTGAAAATGAAAAATCATCTTAGCTGCATATTCGACACAGCAAACAACCTTCACGGTTGCTTTTGTTAAGGCAACTATGCAGCTAAGATAATATAGTTTTATAAAGCTTATGATTTAAATATTGTTAAGCACACACAATGGTAATTAACTAATGTTAACACAGTATTGCGTACTGTGCAACACTGTTTTATTTTATTGTCAAGTTTTAATGATCTCGAATCGATAAATGATTGTCTTTTTTTAGCTTTGATACACACAAAAAAATTCTTATATTTATAAATATATCACTTTGTTACAAGTGCCTTATGCACTTTTTTAATGATAAACTTATGCACTAGTCACTTTAACAAAATGCTTACAATATGTAATCCTACCACCTCTTAAATATGGAATTACTAATGTAATATTTATGTCTTAACTTGATATTACAATTTATTGTTCTATAAAAGAAAAAAAAATGATAATATATTAAAATTCGTATAAAAAGTAAATCATGAAGCATTTTAAACAAAATAATCTTGTTCTTGTCTTAACATTATTGCCTTGTGGCAAGGGCGACCAAGGTGCATGCTACATTTTAAATCTAGTCTCAATTTGTTACATGTATGTGTGTGTGGCTATGTTTCTAATATAAATACGTATGATGTCTTCAAAATAGCCAATATTGTTCATTTGCATGTCAAAAATGTTTTTTTCTATTCAATATAATGTATACTTTACAAATCTTTGTACATGGAATTTAGAAATGATTTTAGACAGTTAAAATTTAGAATTGCAGAGTTTAAATGAAAAGTAATGCTAGTAAGAGAATTAGGATAATTATGAATAAGAAAGTATTTTTAAAAACCTTAAAATCTGAGTTTAGGTTTTGTGTTATTCAAATCAGACATATTTAATAAAATAAGAACTAATTTACCGTAAAATTAAAGAAAATTGTGACCTTAATTACAATTTATAATATTTTTAGCTTTTTTTCGAAAAACTGTTTTGTGAAACAGATTGTAAAAAGTAACGAAATTTATTTATTTAAAGATCTGAATTTAAGATTGAGTTTTAGCAAAAACTTAAAAATGACTTCACATTTTTGTATTATAATTACTATAGAGAAACTCAAAACAAAATAATGTTAATGATAAAGTATAACAAAATTCTGCATTCATATTTTTCAGTGTGAAAATTTGTGAAAAAATAATTTAAAAATTTATTTTATTCAGCAACAAAATTTAAAGCTGAAAATTCTCAACCTTATTTTTCAAAATCAAGGATTTACCGTAAAAACATTGTATGATACCTATGGGATAAGGGTACATCAGATAATGTGTTTTTTATTATTACGTTTTCTAAATGTACAAACCTAAAACTACCATTAATCTTTTTAAATTATCTACTATAAAGTAAATAAGTATAAAAACCTCTCCTTTTATCATAACTATTTTATGACCAAAAAAAGTGGGAGACAATGATGAAATGATAATCTAGTGATTTGAACAAAATAGATTGTGTGATTAAATTATTGCTTTTTAACCCTGCATCATAATTCAAATTTAACCCATTTACAATTACGCCATTGTGGGACAGAAATTCATGTGATTTATGCATAACAAATTTTTGAAAATTACAAATCAAATATCATCTGTCTTCATGAAACATCTCAATTCATGAAATGCTGGTAACTCACCCTAATCTGCAATAACAAAATCTGCATCATAATTTTCACCATTATAGGCAATTATAGGAAATCACAAAATGAAAAATAAACTAAAATATATTGAATATTATATTTACAAATGTAGAACTCTAAATTTACAGCCATGAGAAGAAAAAAAATGAATGCAGAATTTACCTAAACTTTAAAAAAGTGAAGCATAATAATTAAATATAATAAGTCTTCATAATAAGTAAATCAAAATAGCATATAAAAAATAGTCAAGCAAGACTTTTAATCTCTTACCAGCAATTAAATGCTGACCTAATTATTGTTTACAAAAAAAAATTTATTCTTTACTATAAATAACAAAATTTGTTTATTGGGATTGTGCAATCATCTCTTTCAATTACTTTAAATAAACCCCAAACCATTTTTATTTAAATGTTACTCATTTGTTCAAAAAAGCAAACTAATACAGATTCCTTTTTTTTTTTTTTAAATTGAGTGTATGAGTGTTCCCTCCCCCCTCTCTTTCTGCTACTGAAAATAAATATTAAAAATAATTAATATAATTTTAAACTCTTGTTTATGTTTGGTACATCAGATGTACCAAAGTCACAGGCTTCACTATGCTAAGCGCCATACAAATTAAGAATAAACACTATTAAGAATTCACCAGATACATACAATTTTTCTGACATATTCAAAGGATAACGAAATCTTGGTAATAAAATATGATCAGGTAATTTATTTTTAAATAAAAAATAGAAACATATGTCTAGTTCAGCGGTTCTTAAACTTGTTAGTCATGCGGACCATAGATTTAGTAAAAAAAAAAAAAAAAAACTTTGTGGCCCATCTAAACATACAACTTAAAATATACATACATATGTATATAAAATGTACTATGGCCACTCACTATATGACTAGTGGATCATACCAAAAAACTGGTACCAGACTCACTGATATTTTAGAGAATCTTGACTTAGATTCTCGACCAGGATCCACAGCGGATAAGCATGGCCATGAGTTGGGAACTGCAGGTCTAGTTGTATCAAAAGAAAAAACTATAACAAAAATCAGATTTGTTCTATTAACCATAAAATTCTTTTTTACGTTAAACAGTATATCGCAAAAAAAAGCAAGCAGATTAAATTTCATTCACTTTTAACCACATATCTTCAAAATATTTGTGAGTAATGATTAATTAAGCTTTTTTTTATTCATTCTTTTAGAAAATTAAATAAAATTGTTGGCAACCTGTGTAAGCATAATAATTTTTTATTTAAAAGCTTTTAAAAAACATAATAATTGAATGTATATAGAAAAGTAACCCCATCTTTAAAGCAGAGTTGTGATACATTAATTTACTCTGCTACCGGAATAAAAAGAACTGTTTTATAATTGATAGAGCCATATTACAGGATTCATATAACATTGCTTTCATAGCTGTCAGAAAAATGGCAAGAAACTGCTTTGAATCTCTTTGTCTTATTAATTTTTCTTGCAATTCTATGTAAAAATGGCTCACACAATGTTTGCTGCTTAGATTCATGAAGCATCATTTGTGGCGTCTATATAAATGTTGTACATAAATTGTATGTCAGACTTTATCATGAAATATTTATGTATATTTATTAAAAATGCATTTTGTTTTTAAAGAAATGTTGGTATAAAATACTTGTTGACCAAGTTTATTGTATTTTAATAAAGTCTTTAAGAGAAATTACTCGCTATTTATTATTTAAATAAAAGGGTTTGGCACATTATCGGCAGCAATCTGCAAGCATCATTCATTAAAAAAATAAAACAGATTAAAACTAAAATTTGTGCAAAAACTTAACACTAAATGTCAACGTGTATGTGTAATAGCACAAACAGTAAATTTTTCTGGATAGGGTTTTAAAACTCATAGCTTTATAAGCCATAAATTTTCAATCAAGGATTAGATTAATATAGGAATAATAATGACAAGAATACCAGTTTAACTTTTAAACATAGAGCTATTTTTTTCAACTATATTAATATGTAACTTAGTTCAGTAATTTGATAACTAAATAAAATATTTACTAATTTCTTAAAAAAAAATAAACAATGATGTTTTAATTAATTTTTCTATATATTTTTTGTATTTTTACATTTCATTACACTCTTTATATAAATTAAATCTTTTTTTTTTTTGATCAACTGAAACAGATTTAATTGATTGATGATTTTTGATAAGTTTTAGCCCCCCCAAATCCCCTCTCCGCTGCACCATTGTTTTCATGTAGTTTTAAGAATACCTTTATAACACTTCCCGTGTAGAATTTCTTTGACTAATTTTTAAAAATTGCAAATTACCTGATTTCTGTACTTCAGCTGAAAGAACAGTTTGCATTAAAGGATTTCAAGTTAACTTCTTTTCATCATAGAAGCTTCATTTTATCGACTCCACTCTTGGGTAATGAATCTTAATATTGTCAGATACCATTTTCTTATTGTAGTCCCCTAATTTCTTTATCTGAAAATCCTACAAATATGCTAATGACTGATGCCTCTTTTTCATTCAAAAATTTCACTTTACATAATCATAAAGTGAAATATTGTCTCAATTCTTAAGATTTTCTCACTCACAGTAATCTAGAAAATTACATGTGTAAGTTAAGCATTGCATTTGACTAGCTAACTATTTTGGAACATGTGAAAGCTGTGCTTCCATAGACCTTTTTTTCGATCCAAGAATAATAAATTTACATCAAATGAAACTTACAAAATATAAATCTTGGACATGTTAACAGTAAGCAAAAGATGGTACAGTTATTTTAAGATAAATAATAGTGCTATTTTTTGCTTACTGTTGTCAATGACATCTTTGGACAAAGAATACATTGAAAATTTTGAAAATACACCTTAGAGAAACTATTCTGCTTTATCTTAAAAATTAAGCATAAAGTTTTGAAAAAAGGAAAAGCATACAGATGTTCATTATCTAACTGCATTATTTATCTAAATTTTCATTATGTTCTTACAAAAATAAAAATAGAACAATATTACATTTTTAATGTAGAAAAACAATTATGCAGTCTTTTTTTTAAATTGTAAACACAAATTATTTGCTTATAATTTTTATATGATTATCTAATTTAAATCAATTTCTACTAATAAATATTTTAGTAATGCAATTAATAACTTAGTTTACTTTTGATAATCTTTATAGTTTAAAATAATATGTTTTTAAGACATATAAAATGGCAGTTCAAAAGGTTGCTATTATAAAAACAATATAGGTGTCCATAAAAAGTGAAATATCTTCTGATTAAAAAAATAACCAAAATTAAATCTTTCCAGAATATAATAAATATTTTTTTTTCTTTTAAAATATCAATCATTTTAATTCATTTGCACAGTATTTTCCAAAATATTTTAATGTTATAACTTCTCGATAAAAAAAAATTTCAGTACTCAAAAGCTTAGATAGGAAGACTAAAAAAACAGTTCTTCTTACACATTTTAATGACCAAATAACTACATGTTGAAACACATCTCCCATACACTGATAGAACATTTTGGCACTGGTGCACATTAACAATGTGAAACATTTAAAAAATATATAAACTTGTATAGCACCCGTTAAAAATATTAAAATTCTTTAAAAGCAACAAAATTTGATTTAAAAAATTGATCGTTTAAAAAAATAAATATACATGATGAAGGAACAAAATACCACAGATGAACAAATGCATGACCTGCCAGCAGGCAAAACACTTAGTAAGAGTATAAATATATACACCAATTCACTTCATCAAAACACCCATTGAAGTTCTGTTCTTCTTCCCAATGGTATTAATATAAGTTTCAAATCAAGAACCTACAAAAATGCATTCGAATAAGAATTTTGTGTGGTAATATAAAGCAACTAGATTATAAAAAATTTTAACATGTTACAGTATAATTTTGTAATCCTATTCCATGTGAGTAAAAAGTTAATTTGTTTTTTTTTAAGTGAAGGATTGCAATGAAATATTAGACTTTTCCAGGTATTTCAGGAAAATTTAATTGCAAATCTAGACCATATTTAATGTATACGATACACTTTTCATCTAAAAATTACGTTGTTTTTTTTTTGTATTTGTAATGTTAAACATAACATTTTGTGAGTAAAAAAATATCATTGAATGAGGATAGAAACGCAGAAAAATTTCACTAAAATGTGGAATTTTTGCAACAATTAATTGCAATAAACGTTATAATTAATTAACTCAAATCTCAATAAGCGATTACTGTGACTGACAATTCTAATATTGATCACTTTTCATGTTAAAATGTAGGAATTTTCCAGGTTTTTGCACACAAAAAAGCAATTTTCCCTGCTTTTTAGAGTAAAATAAAATTTCCTGTAAATCAGATTTTTCTCTGACCCGTGGTATTAAAATATTTTGTAAGTTTTCACAAATAATAAAGGAATGTGATAATGCAAATCATGAACCGATAAACACTTATTTGATGGTAACAAAAGCAGTATTTCACCAAATGCATTTTTTTACCAAGTATAAATAGAAAAACAAATTTAGTTTTAGTGAAAATTATAAATACTACAGCAGTTTTTATTGCTTTTAAAGGACCATTTAGTCTCAATTGAATTTTTCATTAACAAATTAAGCATGTAATTTTATGGTATTAAAGGCAATAATTTAGCATGCACTATTTCATTCTATGAAACAAGAATGGCAGCACTGCTTTATTGCACCAAGAAAACAAGGTGGAATAATTTTAATTTTTGAAAATTTAAAGCTGTTTTTAGCCTAGATTATCCTGAGACACATTTTCACATCTAGTAAAATTAATATTTATTTCGAAATATCAGCTTTATCAACATATTAATGTTTAAACAAAACTTAAAATTGCAATTACATTTATCTAGACATTAATTGTCCATTTCATATAATTTGCTTATATTAATTAATTTTATTGCTACAAACATGGATTATCATTAAAAATAAATTATAAGTAAAATGGATGTTATACAGCAAGAGAAAACCTTCATGGTAAAATGTTTTTCAACCAGATACGAAACTCAGAATGTTTTATATAGAAAAAAATGAGATCAGATAAACAAAATTTCAAATAATGAAATGTATGTTTAAAAAAATATTTCTATTGCAAACAAATTCAGGTCGATTTTCCTCTTTAAATTGCTGTTATGGAAAGCGAAACAGAATTTGCCATGACAGATTTCTCCACGGTATAGCATAAACTTAAATGACAGGAAAAAAAGGGCACATAAACATTAAATAAAGCATGGAGATGTAAGAACAGTTTTTACCATTGTGTCATAATTCCAATGGTACTGCTTGTTCGATAATATATAGCTGCCATCGATAATGATTCTTTTAGGAAACTTATTCAATCCCATAATTCTAACTTGTTCAATAGCGGCTTTGTAAAAACTGGAGCGGAAGACTTTTTTCCCAAAATTTCCATTCACTACCAATGTATTCTAAAACAAACAAGACTTAATTCAGGTAAAATTAGACAGAGAAATGTACTAAACAAAAAAAAATCATTTTAACCAACTTATTAAATTGTTAAAAGTTTTATTATCTTTCAAAACCAATCAATAATATTTTTAATAAATTCTTGAAATCTGAATATGAGGTCACAAACTTAAAATAAATATTCAGTAATAAATTTTTTATTCCAATGGCATTTTTATAAAGAAAAAAATTTTAACTTATGATTTTAACTCATACAACTAAGAATAATTAAAATTGTACTAGCAGCAAATCAAATTACTGGAATCAATACTATTCATATGAGATACAAATTACATACATTATACTTCCATTCCGAATAAAAGCATGATTAGGATTATAATAAATAATTACAAAACCATAAGATAATGTGCAAAATTTCGCAATCAAAATGTAAAAGGAAAATATAAACTATTAAGCATAAAAAACAGAAAATTCAGTTATAAAACAAAATTTTTATGCATTTAAAAATTACTATCTCTACATATATTAGATTAAAATGCAAACTTGAAAAGAAAAAAAAACTAATAAAAATTAAACAGCTCTTACTCCCGAAGCAGAATATTCCACTAATATGTACTCTCCAAGGGCATGAGAATCTAAAAATAATAAAATTAATTCACTTTTTAACAAATTCTTTCTCTTAAATAATTGCTTTAAAAAGAAAAAAAAATCATAGCAAAAGAACATGAGATGTGTAAGTTAAATCACGCAACTATATTTCTGCAAATCATAAAGACACACAAAAGATAAATTACTAGCCTTACGTAAATTAAATAAATATAAATCATTATTTAAATAAACATAAAAAGCACAAGAAACTAATTTGCACAACTCTCACTAAGTTGAGTTCCAAGATATTAAGAATGGCTTATAGACTGGGGGAAGCAGAATTGGTTGGAAGGATACGATCAGCACTTAAGGCAACTATTGTATTTCATGGCTGTTTGTTTATGTTGGTGAGATCAAACCACAGCAAATACACAGTTTAAAACTCAGTAACAATAAAGTATTCACAAACTTGAAATTAACCAAAACAGCATTACAAATGAAATACGTCCAATCATATAACCTAGTGTATAAGTACAACAACCAGAGTTTTCTCACCCGTAAACTAGATGAAAAGCATTATGAATGAGGCCATAGTCAACAGCATAAGAAAATGTAACAATCTTTTTTGGATTAAGCAATTTCAGTGCATTTTTTAAAAAAGGGTGTAAAACAATCAGATTTGGCAGAAATCTTTTAAACATTAAAACTGTGCATTGCCCTAGTTGTAAAATAGTTTTATGTTTTTTTGCTAATATAATACAGTAGAACCCGTTTAAGAAGTTTTTCAAGGGAGTGGAAAGAAACGACTTATTAAACGGGAAAACTTATTAAACGGTGAAACTTAAAAACACATTAATAAAAAACTAAAAAATTTGAAATTGTGTAACTTATATTAAATTCTCAGCCTAATGAAATAAATATTGAATTTTAATATTCATTTAGAAAAAAAATTGCTAATAAATAAAAACAAAGTAACCTACTTTATTTTTTGTTTCATACAATGTAATATACGTTGTTACAATAATTGACTAGATTTCTGTGAGAAAAAATCGTGTAAAGTGGTTTGTTTTTGTCTTTTCTCACCTACCTTTAAGTGAAAATTGTCCAACTGCTGTAAAAATTTAAACATTTCCGGGGGTACATTTTCAACAGTGTAAATAAATTTCCTAAAAGTATCCAGCCCTTTCCTGGCATCAGAAAAGCTAGGTGGTTTAGCAATATCTTCTTCAGTTTCACTGAATTCTTCTGTATCATTTGTAACATCACAAATATCCTCTAATGTCAGCATATCACAAGGTAAAATTTCGTCGTCAACGGATACATATTCTTCAAACGATGCTGTGAAATTAAGTTTATTTTTGAATGACTTCCAATCATTAACAAAATTTACGTTTGTTTCTTCGTCTTCATCTGATATTTCATATTCAGCTTCTAAGAGATATTCTTCAGTTGTATCTCCGTCAGAGAATCCAGCTTTCCGAAAACAGTTAGCAATGGCAGATGGTGTTATTAATTCCCATGCTGATACAATTAACTCAATCGCTTCTAACATATTGACTTTTTTTAGCTCTCCAGTATTTTCAAGTCCTTCCAGCATCCGTTTCACAAGTCGCATTTTATAATGCTGCTTAAATACCTTAATAACTCCCTGATCCATTGGTTGTAGAACAGAAGTAGAATTTGGTGGTAAGAACTGCAACTTGATGTTAGTGTACTTATTCTCCTTGGAATGAGCAGCGCAGTTGTCTACGAAGATTATGATGTTTCGTTTTTCTTTTCGCATCTTACTGTCTAATTTTTTCAAATACGTTTCAAAAATTTTAATTGTCATCCAGGATTTTTGATTACTGTCATAATCACAAGGCAGTGACTTAACATTTCGAAAGCATCTTGGTTTTTTCGATTTACCGATAACTAAAATCGGTAATTTTTCTATACCATTCATACTGGCCCCAACTAAAATTGTCAAACGTTCTTTACTGTTTTTTCCGCCATGACAGGGTTCACCTTTAAAGGCAAAAGTTTTATCTGGTAAAAGATTGAAAAACAGTCCACATTCATCCATGTTAAAAATGTTCTTTGGTTGATACCCTGAAATAATTTCAGGTAATTTAGCTTTCCATTCTTCAGCTTCTTGTAAATCAACGCTGTTACAATCTCCTTTAATTGTTTTATAAACTAGACCAGCTCTTTTTTTCATCCGATCAATCCATCCATTGGAAGGCGTAAAATCAACATTCAATTTCTCCGCAATCTCTAATGCTTTTCCTCTAAGAAGAGTTCCGTTGACAGGTATGTTGGCGGATCTTGCTTGTTTAAACCATATCATCAGTTTCTCTTCAATATTTTCGTATTTTCCTTTCTTCACTTTTTTTACTTTCTGGGATGCACCGGAACAAGAAGAGTTTAAGATGATGTCTTTCTTAGCAATAATGCCATTTAACGTAGTAACAGGAAGATCTAAATTTTTTGCTATTTGAACTCGTGTTAATTGAGGATAGCTGTCAACAGCTTTTAAAATTTTTACTTTGTCATCAATAGATAGAGCTTTACGCTTAATGCCTTTACAGGACATTTTCCACAAAAATCAAACTTTTTACGATGATTTTTAAGATAACATAAGCGCCTACACTAAGAAAATTTTCAACGAAATGCTGCTAAATGTTTAGATGTATCTTTCTCTTCAGTTATTGAATGGGTGTGGACAGCAGTGAAGTTCGTGAGTCACCAGGCTATTCATTTAAGGTGGACACAATGACAAAGCTATTCCCTACATTCTTATCAGTTTCATAGTTCATCTAAAGGTTCACATTCCTTTGCTCACACCTGTTCCTGATAAGTCACCTTTCTTTGTAACAAAGGAGTGATGAAGGTCAGTGGTCAGTACCCATACATGTGTTTGTAAGGGCAAGTTAAAACTAAATAAGACATTTTAAATAAAATTTTAAAAAATTGAAATTAGGAGTGGAAACTTCTTAAACGGGAAAAAAACTTCTTATAAAAGTAAATTTAACATTATGGTAATTGGTTTTTTTAAAAAATAACTTCTTACGCGGGAAAACTTCTTAAAAGGGAACTTTTTAAGCGGGTTCCACTGTATACAGTGGAATCTCAACGAATTTAAGAATTTATTTCATATTAGTTTCACTTTGCACTAAAGAAACCATAAATGCTTCACAAAAGGAAAAAAAATTGGGTACAATTTTAATAGAATAAATATTATATTACTTGTAAATAATGATATAACAAATACTATAAATATATGTAAGTAATTTGTCTTAAGACAGAATTCTGAAGGAAAGAAAAGAAAAAAAAATATTTTAGTTTTAAGCATTTCTGAAATAACTTGCAACACTCAAACAATGTTTTAGAACCTTATTAGAAATTCATAACAAGGTTGAAATAATTTAAATCAACTAACCTTTTACTTAAAAATTTATTATAAATTTAAAATATGATTTAATTAATTTACAAAGAAATTTTTAATTTTAGTTAAAAGTGAAGGATTTATTCTATTAAAATGATGCTACTCATTGAATTCCCTCCATATGAAAAACAATGTTTTGATTAGAAAAAAATTTATTAATTGGTAAAAAATATAAATTTTGAAAAAAATAGTTTAAGAAGAAATATTTAATAACCAAATTGTCTTACTTTTGGTTTCCCCATCGTCCCAATAGAGAAGACCTTTAGCTTCATAAGAAGAATTCAGAGCTACCAATATACTCATAGAATTCAATCGACTGAAATTGAAAACAATTATTCAACAATCAATCATAATTGTAATTTAGTAACAAAATATCAAAACAGAGTTTAAAATGACAGTAATAGGATACACTTGTCTGGATTTCAAAACGGTGCTTGCTGTTTATTAAAATTCTGTGCATTCTGAAAACTTATTATTTTATAAAGTGGCTGATTTTATAAACTGGAATGACTATACTTAGGTGAAAAAATGCTTCAAATTTAAACATTAAAAATACACTATAAGTTAAATTAATTACAACTTTTATATTTCATTTTTACTGAAAGTACATCTGACATTTTAATTAAAACAACAATTTTTAACACATTAGCGTATTTGCTTGATTAGCAAAATTTGAAGTTAACCCTCCAAGTGTTGAGCCCCTAGAAAATACTGAACTGAAATTTTCCTGCTAAGAAACTGGTTCATTGATGCAGGAAAGCCTGCCTCTAAGAATTTGGTAAAAACTAGAGCTAACACTCAGCAGGTTAATAATTCAACATGATTTAAAAAAGAATAAATTTTCCAGAATGCTTTTTTATTGCTACAAAATTTGTCTTAAAATATCAAGCACTTTTCAAACATCCATTGAAGATATATTTACTTTATTGAACAACTAAGTTATGCTCATTGATAATGAAAGATGATAGCATTTCATAACTTTTCTCTTACACAGCATTCATATGAATTATTTTACAACCCCCCTAATAACATTTTTAACTCTCACCCTTCAATTTTCCTAAGTATTATTCACATCTGTAACTTTGTTCTTTTAGTTCATAGGGGACAAGATGAAATTTGTTATTTAAATGTTACACTTTTTTCAAAGCTTGAGAAAATATAAACTTCAAATTAATCAGACAGGAAAAAGCAGTTTTCTATTTTAAAGTCCATTATGAAAAATTTGATTTTACAAAATGTCCATGGTGATTCTACTGATTTTACTTACAGTGATTTTAGCATGTTTTGATTTTGTAAGGACTAAGTTCTTGTAGATTTGATTTTAAAAAGTCGCTGATTTTATAAACAAGCGATTTTATGAATGACAATTACTGTATTTAGGTTATTCATTAAAAGTTTCTGTAAACTTTTATATTTACAATATGAATCTGAAGTGTAAATAAAATAAAAAATATCTATACAGTGCGACAAAAATAACCTGCCAATCAATTTTTAATATAACTTCTTTAAAAATAAATAAGAAAAGTAGACTTTTACTAATAAATAAATTTCTTTGGTTTCAAAGTGGCTGCCGTTTGCAATGATGCATAGGCACAAACACTAATTGAAATTTCAGCACTGGGCCACAAGTCCCATTTTCCCAAAAACGATCCCTTTAGAGTCTAAACTTTTCTGTACAACAATTAAGAATAGAGTAAATGAATGATTTCACACTGTTATTTCCATACTTAATCAACTCTAAAATAGCAGATCTTTTGATATTTTATATATATAAACAGAAAAATGTATTATAAAATATTTTATAATGAAAGTGATAGACAACAAAAAAATATGAACAAAAAAAATTAACTCACAAACTATAAAGAAATTAATTAACTTCTACTCTATGATGCAATAACTTTGATTTTTTTCCACACCTTGTATAATATCAAATTCGTTTTAGAATTAATACCTCCAGAAACTAATTACTTAAATCTTTTAAAAAGACATGAAAATTTTCACTTGAAATTAGTACTATGAAAAATATCATTTGGAACTTCAAAAATGTTATATCAAAGTAAGGATGCATAAATTAACAGATGTGACAAAAATTCTAGTAAAAACTAAAATTAAAAAAAATTATATACATCTAAATAATTGTTACCTAGCAGTTGTTGTTTCTGATGGTTTTTGAAGTGTTAAAATGTGTCCAGCACGAATATGCAAAACAGCCGGCTGTTTGCTATCCAAAAAAGGTCCTCCAGTTTCCGAAAACCATTCACCAGAACTTACAAATGGTCCACCCTATAAAAATGAAAATTCATTATGAACAAAATTTCATTCTTACACAGCTACACTAAGGCTAATAATTTTTTACACAGATAAAAGAAATAATTAGCCTGGTTATTTTAAATATATATTCCTAAAATAAAATGGAAGTAGCTAGAATGTATTAGTTGGTAATATAAAACTGAATTCTTCAACAATGTTTATAATAGCTACCAAACATAATGAATGCAGTAAAAGAATTTCCAGGAAAAATCAATTAAATGTCGTTTAAAATTTGTTTATTCATTAACGTTAAATTAATGACAAAAAAGTGACAGAAAATTTTAAATAATTCTCATTTGCTAGATTTTTTTACTTGAATTACTAATAAATTTATGACACATATTGAATTATTCATTTTAAGACATACTAATGCAATGAAAGATAAAATAAAAAAAAGTTGAGGCACACAGAAACAAAACTATTTTATCTCAAGTTGTTAAAATAATTACTAATATTTCATGCCATTAAAATAATTAGCAGCATAATAAATTAATTACCAACACTTATTTAAGAAAACAATAGCAGAAAAGTTGCTGAATAAAAAAAGTTTGATTGAATTGTAGAAGACATTCTGTTCTTACTGAAACGAAAATTTTAAAATAATCAAAGTATTAGAGATATTTACCTGATAATAATCATACCAAATACCCTCAGGAAGATAAAAATTTATCATTTCTGCACCCTAGAAAAAATAAAAACAATACAATAAATTAAGTTTCAGAAAGTACCAAAAACAAATTAATAAAACAATCTAGACTAATATTTAAATAAAACAGGACATAAAATACCTAACATAATACTTTTATAATGCATAAAAACAACTAATATTTATATAACAAAAATCATTACAGCTTTTCTTCTTAGTGAGAGACATAAAACATTAGCTTTTGAAAAAATACTAGAATAACTGGCAATCTCATTAGAGAACAATTGCCACAACAACGTACTACCTCTTAATGGAGTACATGTTTCACATGAGCAGCAAACAAGAGATTTATTTTTTAATTTACAATCATAACGTATGTTTGAAAAAATATTTTCAATTTCAAAATATCCTTCTCAGAGCACTGCAATATATTTTACAAAGTATGAAGTGCTCTGCAGAGTATATAATAGTTTGAGAGCCTCTGATCTAGGGTTCAATAAAAAAAAAATATTTTTTTAAAAGTTACTAACCTCTTCAAGAATAGGTGATATCAGGAGTGATGATCCCCACATGAATTGGGAGTCAATTGAGAAAGTTTCATTGTCATTCGGAAATCTGATAAAGAGGTTTAATATAAGGATTCAAAAATAATAAAATCTTTGTCAATAAAAAAAAAACTATATGAAATTTATATTACTCAAAGAAAAGTGGTCTCACAACCGAAGAACCTTTAGTATGACTCAAATGAAAAAGTGTGTATAAATAAGGCAATAATTCATATCGTCTTGACAAGGCATTTCGAATATCATGATAAAATTCTCTGTCATCAACACCCGCATTAAAAATCTGAAAGAAAAAAAAAAATCAAATTTTTCATGAATGAATATACAGTAAAAGTCCGTTATAATGACAATTCATAATAACAGATTAAATTGCCATTATAGCGACAATATCCTTATAAGCAAATACATATATTAAGAGTTATAATAGCAGTAAAAGACTAAAAAATGAAATAGACATATTTACCACTTCTCTTTTAATTTAAACGACTATTTTGATTTAAAATACTTATCTAGTACAATGAACTTACCCAAAGATATTAGACTGATTTACATAACTCTAAATTTTCTAAAAGACAAACATGTTTATGACAGGAATGTTTAAACAACAAGTTTCCAAATCATAACAAGTTTTTGCAAAATGGAAATTTAATGAAGGACAATACTTTTTAACGTTATAGAATTTTGCCCCTTCCCCCCACACTTATAAAAAATCAGGAAATCTTGAAAACATCTTGTCAAAATTGGGTGGCGACAAAAGGGTTGAAACTAATTGCAAGAGTCAATAAATTGCCTGCAGAAAGTTTTTTAAACTAGATTTTGTGTTCGGAGAAAATTATTCCATTTTTACCGATGTCCACA
This sequence comes from Parasteatoda tepidariorum, assembly GCF_043381705.1. Classification (NCBI taxonomy): domain Eukaryota; kingdom Metazoa; phylum Arthropoda; class Arachnida; order Araneae; family Theridiidae; genus Parasteatoda; species Parasteatoda tepidariorum. Next base: position 18,286,498 of record NC_092206.1, read on the forward strand.
CGCGCCTAGCTAACTGAAAAGCAACCGATTTTAGAAATTAACAGATCATTTACAATTAACTCAATAAATAACATATTAGTTTTATTAAATGTGTCAAACAAATCAAATAAGCTCCAAGTGCAAAACATTACATGGTATTAGAAGAAATACGTGTATTGATCAAATAATGATAGAAAAAAATATGTAGAACTTACATATTTAGCTCCAGTGCCGTATAACTGCAAAAGAGGATAAAATATACCCAGTTGCAACCACCTCAGACAAAGTTCATTAGATCTTTCATCTTTGTGGGAATCAACAGCACCACAAACATTAATTCCAGACTATAAAAAAGTAAGGAAATTTTAAATTGGTGTAATACTTTCTGCATACACTTTAGTGGGCTTCAAGTTACTGCACCCCTAGCTTATACCCTCATAATTTCTCAGTTAGATATTAAATAAAGACTTAATTACTTTAAACCAGTAAACATTAAAAAAATAAAAATTTAAATGTTCTTGGTATGAGTCTCATTATTATTTAAATATATGAACTTCATAATAAATAAGTTTTAAAACTACTTCAATTTAAAAAAAAAACATAAAATTAAATCAGTAAAATATAAATATTTATTTGCTGACAGTAAAATAGCTAATTGTTTTACACACAATTTATGGAAACTTATAATTTCAGAGTGACTTTATTATTATCAACATTCTGTCTATTTTTTCCCCCTTTTCTCTTTGTTTTCTGATTAAAACTATTATTATCAATAAAATAAAACTTAACAAATATTACGCAGCAAAAATTTTTTAAATAAAATTGAGTCAGAATTAATGACTATTTTTTTATTTCTCAATTTAACTTAAAAGTTCCATAATTAAGGAAATTTAAGAATTAAAAAGAGAAGTTTTTCTAAGAAATAATTTTTTCTTAGAAACAAAATTGCTTGTTTAAAAAGTACCTATTACTTACTACAGTACTTTGCCCAGACCAGAGCTTACACTAACGTAATAGAATATTAAGATAGAATATTCCGTAATAGAATATTCCACAAGAGAGATTTTTTGTCGCAAATTTTTTCCACCTCTGTTGTTAATTTAAAAGAAAGACAAAGTAAGTTAAGGCAAGCCTAAAGTAAGCCACGAAGTTTCAATTGCTGAAAAAAATTTTTTTTATAAAATATCAAAATGCAAGCGAATCATTGGAAGAGAACCTCTCCATTGTGTAATTCTAAGTTATCTTCTCATAATTTATTTTCATTTTGATATTTAAAAAAAAAAATTTTAGTATTTGAACATTCATGGCTTACTCTAGGTTTGTCTGAACTCACTTTTTTCATACTTAAAATTAGATATGGAGGGAAAAGAAAATTTGCGACAATGGAATTTAATTACTAAATGATTAATGGAATTTAATTATTATATATTTATAATTAATAATGAATAATATAATTCTTTGTGAAATTAAAAGGCACAAGACCTGACATCTGCCATATCACATTAAATCACAACAAAAAGTAATAAATTCAAGGAAATCAAACTGTATTATAAACGTGTTATAAACAAAGTCTGACAAAAAAAACAATGGCCTCTTTAGAAATTTTTGCACATGTTTACCTAGCAAATATTATGAGAAAGTAAAGCACTAAAATGTGAATTTAAAAAACAGTAAAAGGTTTTACTTGAACAGATAAAACTGAGAAAAATTAAAACACTTTTTTAAGCATAAAATGCTAAAAATCACAAAATTGTTTATACATACTAAAGCTATGCCATGAAGTCCCTGTCCTAAAACAATTGATATTGAAGCTTGAAGGTCTGCCCATGTAGCAGATAAATCCTTAATGTAATGGCCAGCATATTGTCCAGTACCAACAAAAGTAGAATCACTAACTATTAACTTTCTTTTTGCGGGATAATTTAAATCAAATGCTCTAGAAAATAAAAACTATTTTGAGTATAAAATGAGAACATTTTTTATGCACTAATTAAATGTATACAAACATAAAATGAAAAAGAATGGAAACATTTTACTTACAAGTCAGTTGCAATCACCATTGCATGGCCATAAAAATTATGATAATCATAATGAGTGATAGTGTCATCTTTCCATCGCAATAAAGCATCCATGCACAAGGTTTTTTCATACACAGCATTATTAACAACTCCTAATAATTATTAATAACAATATTATTTAATTAAAAAAAAACGAAATTAACTATAATAATGTTTGCATAATTCTAGCATAATAAGCTACTTCTTTACAAATGAAAACAACTCTCTCAGTCATACATTATTTATGACGGGCTTTGGGGTAATATGAGAGTAGGTCACATTTTCAAATTGCTCAGGCAAGCATTTATAAGATTAAATTTAGAAAAAAAAACACCACAATTTCTGAAAGGCAATAAAATGTTTCTGCGTATTGTGTTGCTATCTAGTCAAAATTCTGGAAACTTGTGATGCATCAAGAAACAATATTAAGGAAGAACAGTTTGTGATAAAATATGTCATCTTTTGAAATAATTAGCTTACCGAATTCTACACAATATTATACCACAAGCAGCTCCAGTTCTATTAAAAATTTATCTGACTTCAACTGAAATAAACTTAAATCTAAAGCTTATGTTAAAAACCAATCAAAGACTTTAAAAAGCCACCTTATATTTAAATTAAATATTGCATAGAAAACGTTACCTTTTTAAAAAAGTAGTGCAATTAAAAGCTTATTTAAATATAATAGCAATTAAGAGTATTTAATATAAATCTATATAATAGGTTGATATATGGTGTAACAAATGTGAACAATATGGTGTACTTAACAATTATGGTGTAATTATTGTGAAATAGACTAACATAGGGCTAATAATCAAATAAATTTTCAAAAATTTCAACAACAAAAAATTTTTACTATAAAATTAACGTAAAAAATTCTTAAACCAGAATTTTATAGTAACAACTAGAAAATATTAATATCAGAAGCTTCAAAATAAATAAATAAAATGCCATAAAATAAAGAGTATTAAACTTCAGATTAAGCTTAGTGTAGAGGTCATAAGATTATCATGTCTTTTAAGCCATTTATAAAAACAAATAAACTTTATACCAGATAGAAATCTTAAATAAAAGTATTGTTTTTAAAGCTTGAAAATATCTTCTCTATAAATGGCAATTATTGATTAGAACAAGTATTATTATAGTTAGATCATTCAAAAATTTTAAAATCATCTGGATGAAAAAACAAGAAACTAAATTGCAAAATTAAACATCAGTGATAATCTTACTAAAAAAAAATGAAAATGTAATATTTATTTTTCTACAATCGGTACATCATAAACTTACTAGGTACATAGGGTGGACGATTTAAATTGTCATTCAAACAACCATTAACAGATCCATCACTATTAGAAACAGGCTCATTATCAATCTGGGAAAAAAAGACAGTTTTCAGCAATTATAACTTACATAAATATATGATAATACAGTAGAACTTAATACATTAGATTATCTAACATACATTAGATAATACATTAGATTATCTAACATACATGAGACCAGGGGTACATGGAAAACCTTTACACTGAATTTGTAAGTAAATTAACATTAAACTATATTTTACTTATGTTTTGTTTTTCTATAAATAAATAACAATACAATAAAAAGGAAAAAATCATTGGTAAATCTTTGTTTTCATTTATTAGAGATATTCTATAAGTTTTAGAACCATAGTCACAGCAGTAATTGGATTGAACTTAATTTAATTGATCAAGGGTTTTAATAGTACAAGATCGAAAAATGAAACAGTAATTCTAGAACATCAGATATAATAATGATGAAATGTGTGTCAGGATTTTTAAATTGTACTTTGAAAGAGGTATCAGTTAATTAGTGTTAGACTTTATTTTTTAAAAATGTACTTAATTATAATAAACATGATTCATTTATTGAATTTTCATTAGCATAATTTTCACTTCACTTCAATAATTTTATAATATTTTTTTTTAATAAAAATAAGAGTTTTAATCAAATAAGTAAAACATATAAAGGGGTTCAAGCTAATATTAAAATTTTCATTTTTCTTTGCCAGGTAAAGACAGTTCTCACACGTTATTATGCATGTAAAACAATCTCCGAATTCACATATTTAAGAAACGACCAAAGAATAAAATTTTAAAAAAACTAGAGGTTTTGAATATTGGTTTTAATTTCTATTCTTTTTTCAACAAAAATTGAAAGTATAGAGCGAAGATTATAATTTACTGAAATGTTCAATTAGTAGTAAAATTTTACACAGCCTTTTTAGTTTTAAAATATTTTATGCAAGATAAAAAAATTTAAAAAACTCACCAGAGAGGATCCATCAAGTTCAATAATATCTGATATCTTTTTAGTTATCTGTGACCACCAAGTAACTCCACCAGAGCTACCAAAATCAGGATATACTACAACAGCATCATGATACTGAAAATATCAATCAGAGAATATAAGAAAAAGTTTTTTAAAAAAAATTTAAAAAACATTACTTGAAATTTAACTTTTTGCATGTAGTGATTATTTATAATTGATTGAACAATTAATTTTATTTCAATATAAAACATATTAAACAAATACAAAATAAAATATACTCACATATTACTTAAACAAGAAACTAATTTTATTTATTTATTATTAATATAAATATAACATAGTAATAATAGGTAAATATAGATAGAGACAAAAGCAAAATTTAGCACATCCTGCAGCTTACTATAGTTTTTGAGTATTTTTATTCACTGATTTTTGAATAAAATTACTCTTTATATAATATTTTCTTTGAATATTTTTAAAATTTTTATTTCATTATCGAGTATAGAAAACTTTTCTAACTATACAGACCAAATCAACAGCCTGAAAGAGCTCAAATGTTTTATTTATTTACTGTCAATACTAATTTTAAAAGATCTAAATAACAAATTAAATGTCCTGTAACTAACTATTCAGTTTGAAGAAAACTTTTTAAACTCTACAGAGCATCTATCAAGAACTACAGCCTAAATGATTACATTTTTTTTTAAATACTAATTACAAAAAATTTAAATTTAAAAAATAAATAATCAGAACAAACATAATCTTTAATGCTTGTTTAAAACTTATGTTAAATTATGTTTTTCAGTCAAATATTAAGGTATACACAAGCATCTAGAACAAGAATTTACAGAAGAAAAAAAATTCTTCTAGAAAAAAATAAAAGAGGCCTTTACACTATTTTGTTTGAAACAAAATATTCAAGAGTGAAATCAATGTAAGAAAATATTAGTTTACCTCTTTCATCACTCAACACACTCAAAGTTTAATATTTTAAAGAATTATATTAAATAATATTTCGCTAATTATTCAAAAGTTCAAAAAAAAAAGTATTAAATTATGAAGAAAAAAAAGCACAGTAAAAACTTTACAGAGAAAGGAAACTGTACCAGGATGAAATTTTTTAAAATTTCTAATTTTAAACATTAATAAACAAAAAATCTTCACAAAAACAGGTTATATTAAAATTCAATAATAAATAAAACAGAAAACCAAATGCAGTTGTGAAATATAAAATACATAAAAAGGACTTGTTTTAACCTACCCATGCTTCAACAGCATTTAAGCCCCATTTGTCAGTGATGAAAATATCGTTTTGTAAGCCTCCATTAAAAATTGAATCACGATTGGTGACTGAAGATTTTGGGATGCCAGCTGCTAGTTCCAGGACTAATTTTTGATTTTTGCTCTTCAGCTTGGAAGTGAAATTTTGAAATTTTTTACCAGTGAAATTTTCTATAGCAACCTTGTCAATAATTTCTTGCCTCAACACAACAGAATCCTGAAGAAAAAAAAACATACTGTACAAATAAAAATGTAGTTTATAAATCTAATTAATCCCCCCCCTAAAAAATTAGTTAAAACACCTTTGAAATTAAAAATAACTAGCAATAATGCTCAAACAATATTTTAACATCAAGAAATTTACACTATTGTTGTAGTGATTCATATCAACTGATTTTTTTTTAAAGAAATTATTGACTTAAATAAATTTATAAATTAAATAAAATTATTCATATAGTTTTCTTTAAGAAAAAAAAAAGACTTACCTTGCAAATTTAAAAATATTGAACAAAGGAAACTGTATACATATTTATTTGAATAAATTTATGTTATTAATAACTTTATAATTAAGAATATTTTGAAAAGATTTCATATCAATTCCTTATGAATGGCAGAGATTTATCTTATAGTCATCAATAAAACTGATCTAATATCCTTCATCTCTTTAAAAAAAAATGCGAAAGGATTCTATGCATAAAATAAGCTGCAGCTTCAAAGTATTTTAAAATTTAATGGACAGAACATGTTTTCATATAATTACTACAACTTATAAAGGCATCTTTGCATTGTTCTCAGCTACAAATTTGTCTTTCATGTCTGCCATTGGAAATAAAAAAAAATTAAAAAAACTTATAAATGCAAGTTTTTTTTCATTCCAACCAATAAGTATTATTGATTTGTAGCTTTTCTTTTCTTTTTCCATACTTGCGGCAGCTCGGTAAATACAAAAATCACTAAGTCATAGAATGAAAAATTTTAATCAAATTTAATAAAGTAAGAGTTTTTCCTATTGATTTTTAACATTACTTAGTTTAAATAAATATTTATTTGATTATAAGAAAATTTATAAACAAATTATGTGATATTGTAATTACTATTTCCAGCATTATAACTATGATATGCTAAAAAAATATCTTTTAAAGAGTGATACTGTGAACCAGTGTTTACAGTGGACATATTGTTGGGTCCATAGATGATTGATCAACAGCACGGTTCAACTGCACATCAAAAACTAGTTTCTTTGCTATTAATAATGAGAAGAAAAAAAACCGCTTGTTTTTCCAGCAATATCATTATTAATAAAACTTATGCCTCGGTAAATAAAGTATAATAGTTAAAATAAAGCATACCTAAAAAAAAACAATAAAAAATATTAAATTATAATATCTACATCAAGAAAGCTGTTATGGATACTAACAAAAGGAATATGCTTGCTTCTAAATTCATCCACAAACTTCTCAGTGTCGTTCAAAGAATGTTGTTCAGAAAATCCAGTATGTAATCCAAAAGCCCAATAGGGGGGCATAACAGAAAAGCCAATAGCCTTAAAAATAAAAGACAAAAATGTCACCCTTTTATAACAAACAATGGAACAATTAATAATGTTTTAATGCATAAGATTATTTTTTAGATTTTTTAAAAATTTTAGATTTAAAGTACATAATTAAGAGGTAAAATAATAATAATTTTTTTATTTTTACATTGATCAACTTTATTTCCATCTTCAACTTAAAGATATCTTAAGTTTTATTTCTATTTTGTTGATATCAAGTAATACACTGATAAAATATTACAACTACTCACGGGTAACTAAAAAATTTATTTTCTTTAAATATCAAAAAAAAAAAAAAAAAAAAAAAAAAAAAAAAAAAAANAAAAAAAAAAAAAAAAAAAAAAAATTAAAAAAAATAGATTAACAAACAATGAATTTCAAAAAAAATTTAAATCACTGAAGCATAAAATTTTGAAATAAAGCACACCTTTCTTAAACATAACAGTTTTTAATAAACTATTTAACATTTACTTGATTTTTGTTTCTATATTTTTATTAATTCACTTTATCTCAGTGTTTTATTCAAAGATAATATTTTATTTGTAAATTGATTCAGTATAAGTGTTAATGAGTAATGTACAAAAATATATTCCTCAAACTTTTTAATATTTAAATGCAAAACAAGAATGTTTATGAAATAAATATTTTTTAAGATTAAGCAATTTCATTTTTTTAAAAATTAACTTTAAAAATGAATTCATACCACTAAATTAAATTGATAAATACAAAAACTATTTATGAAAAGTGAAAAAAAATGGTTTAAAAAATATATGTATCTATATTAGGTAGCAAAATACCAATATATTTTTTTTCTCGTTTTTAACAAAAAGATTTTTACATAAAACAATTAGTTATTTAAACTTGTAATATTTTTCACATAACTTGAAGTGAATTTGTGTAATTTAATGTGAAAAAGTTATTCATTTTATATTTTTGATATTAACATTTACCAGAATTTAATCATAAAGTTAAAAGGTTTCACATATAAAAACTGTTTCGCAACTATGAGAAAATAATTTTTTGTCTAGCTAATGCATTCAATTTGATAAACAGTTTAATGGCACATAACAAAATTACACTACAGTAATTAAACTTACAATTAGATTACAACAATAAATTTCTTTTAACAATGAAATCAAGTTAAAGCAATAAAACTTAAAGTAATTACTGCATCATAATAATAAAAATAACAATTTACTGACAGGTAATGAAGTCTATCTAATAAAACATTTACTTGAGAATTCATAGAAAATCACAAATATATTAGTCTGTACTGAATCAATTGTAAAAAGTAACCGAGAAACTTTTTATTCACTTAAATTCTTATGACTGAATTAGACAGAAAAATAAAATGGATCACACTTAAATTAGAAGATTTACATTTAACATTTTTATACCTCAGTAAATTGTTGCCTAACATCTTCAGGAGTGGGGCCTAGAAACAGGTAAAAATCTAAAACTCCACCTATGGCACGAAATGTAGCAGCAGGCAATGGGTGTAGTTGCATTTCTACAAAAAAAAAGTATTAATTATTTTATAAATAATTTATTCAGGATTGAAGATTACAATGAATATTTTAATTACAACAGATGGTTAAACATTTTTCTGTTATGCTTTCGTGCAGAGTTATTCTTTAGAAACATAATATCAGAGATAAAATTTCACTTTTAATCCATCAGATTTTTAATGCAGTCGATTTTAATACTCTTTTTGTATAATGAAGAGGCTATAATAATTTTATTAAGCATTTATTAATGAAAAGAATAAAGAAAACTATTTACAAATATACATGGAGCAGAAGCTCCTGGTGACAAATTCACTACATCGTTTTAAAAAGACAAGTGCACATTTTTTCCACACACACCATAGTTATTATTTTATGTCATGTGATCCATAATATCCAGACTCCTTTATTAGGATTGATGCCGAAAGAAGTAATCATAAGACCAAATGACGATATATTAAATCTCAAAATATTTATTAAATTGAATGGGATTTCTGCTTCATAGACATTTTACTGCATAGTATGGATTCAGTTTATAAATAAAGATTACATTTCTATTTAATCAATGATAATATATACGTGAAGTGCTTAGTTTATTATGTGAAAGAGATTATTTAAAGTTCCCATCTGTTAGAAGAACTAGTCTACAATTAAAAAGTATAAGTCTCTTTAGGTTTAGTTTTAAGATCCCTTTATTCTACTTAGTTATTATTTTAGATTATATATATATACATATAATTTAACGAGAATACCTCTTTATATAAAATAAATAATGATAATATCCTAAAGAATATGTTTTGTTTTCATCAGAAAAAAACACTAATGAAACAAATGAAAATATTTTAATATGTATATGAAAATGGATAAAAAAATCAAACTACAATTTTAAAAGAAAAAAGCCTTTTCTAAATATCTTAAACAAGGATAATTAGACTTTGTAATTTATGGGAAAAAAGGATCAAAAACTCCAAGCTCAGCCTTGTTTATACTTCATACAAGACTTTTATCTTCTTCTAAAGTCAAATTTTTATAACGATATACAAGAAAAATCATAATAAAAAAGATTACTTATACATTTTGGGGGTTGTAAGAACGTTGTCAAACTATTATCCAACACCAGTGATGCGTAATTGCCTGTGGTAATTGGTACAACTATTGTTTTAATCGGGAATAGGTGCTGCAGTAGTAGATAATACTGATATTAACGTAATAGCATAATATCCAATATTTGAGAATTTTGCAAAACGATTTTTATTTACAACAAAAATTTATTAATTGTTGTAATTAATTACAAAACAGCAATTACAACAATAACTTTTATTTACAAGAATTAGAAATAACAATTGTGAACTAAATCAGAAATTCTTAAAACAAACAAAAAAATATTAAAAAACTTTTATCGAAACTTAACAATGACTTAAACTTATAAAGAATTTGACCATTTGTACATCTGACCTTTTACATCTCTGATCAGATTACTTTTTCAACCATAGGGGCTATGAAAATTTCGTAGAAGACCTATCATACTAATAATGATCCTTAACAGAGGTAATTAATAAAGGTACTGACAACAGTAATAAGTTTTCGTACGGCCCACTCACATGGAAAAGTTCAAAAGAATTATTCAAAATATCAATAAATATGTATATTAGGAAACTTTAAACTATTTCAAAGACAAATTTAATAAGAAGTAACCAAACTGAATAAAAAATTTATTGTTACTTAAAAAATTTATGAAAATTACCTAGTATATTGCTTGTTAATAAAAGAACACCATGAGCATTACCATCTTCTTCTAAACAGAGATACATGGGATGTGATCCAGATTTAGGATTATTCTGTAATAAAACATCTTAATTATTATATAGTTAACTAAATATAGGCTACAGTCTTTATTACAACCCTTACATTGTAACATCCGATGCAAACAGTCCCATTTGTTATTCCATTGATGGAACACCATTCTAAAGTCATTTAGAAAATTCATATTGAAACATTCAATTTCAAACAACGAATTTTATCATTTGATTTAGCAAAAGTTTCTAAGAAATTATTTAAACTATTAAGTATCTTCAATTTCCTTTGAATGAGTTTATTAACTCTAAATGTAATTCAGAACTTAAATGTATCAATCCTTATACTCGAGAATATTTTAGGCTAAAACATGCAGCAAAACAGAAAAATACAAGCTTAATTTATCAATCATACAAAATAGTTTACATCAATTCTGAAATTATAGGCAAATATCCTATTGTTAATCATATTTATTCTAATGTTTTGAAAACAATATTTAAATATTATTCAGCCAAGGGCTATTTATATTTTGAAAACAAATTTACATTGATTTAAAACTATAATTAAGAAGAGTTAATAATGTATAAAGTCTTTAAAAATTACAACAATATTAATTCTAAAATAATGTTTATTAACTGTCTCAAATACAAAAGCTAACTAGACTGCTGGTTTTGAGAATTAATTTAAAAAAGAACTTTTGAAATAAAATGTCAACAACTTTAACAGTACAAAAGACTTTTATAGGTATCAAAGGTACATAACTAAATTGAAAACATTATTCAATACAGCCTTAAAGCAAAATGGGATACATTAATACTGTTGAGCGAGCAGTACAAAAATTAACCTAAACAACAAAAATTTGAAATTGAGATTTTTATATCTTTGGTGTTCTTATACGATAAGCTAAAGCAAAAAATAGAAGAGATTTCAAAATCTCTTTTTTTTTATCAAGTATCTGAAAATACTTTTTTAGCATTTACAATATTAACAAATAAAAGAAAGTAGTTTACACGCCAGTTTTCTTGAAATCTATCTTTTGTTTTTAATTGCACACTAGATAAAGAATTGAAACTCTAACGAAATACAAAAGCAAATTTTAATTTTAAAGATATGTAAGCTATAAAGTTTTTTAAGAAAAATAAAAAACTTTAAAATAAATCTATTAAACAAATACAGGCATATTTCCATAATGACACCTGTTTACTACGAATAAAATTACTAAGTCCCACTGCTCACTTGTCACATAGGTACCACTGGTGATGCATTAAAAATGTATTAAGTATAGTTGTGGCAATCACTTAGATATAATTAAAATATATTTGCTTTCCTCAAAGTGGTAACAAATTTTACCCTATTTTAAAATATGCCAATGATTTTGAAGCAAATAGTAATAAAAAAATCTCCTTCAAAATTCATATTAGTGTTCACTAAATAATTTAAAATCTATGCACAAAATTTTTAAGAATACAAACCTTTAGTTTTTAAAGAAAAAAAAAACTCCCTTATAACAATAACATTTGAAGAGGATATTTCTCTATTGTGATCTGCCATGCCAATTATAATCACCAAGACACCAATGAAATTTAAACTTGCAATTTTTTTAAAAAAAACATACAGAGGTTTGCACACGGAGGCTACGAGTTATACTGTTTGAATTGGAAGCCTTCAGTGATACTTCTTTAAGCAACTGTCGGAAAGTTGTCAAGACTCGGCAATTTTTCTGCTGCAGATCACAATAAGGAAATCTTCCCCATTTTTAAAATAAATATATGAACTTGATACTTACTTTAGAGGAAAACAAGCTGACTGTTTCCCAATTAAAATCTTCCCTATTTGTTTTAAATGAACGTTTCTTTAATCCAAATAAATTGTGTGTCGACAACCGTGTTGTTAGTTCTAAAAACTGATTGGCCATAGTAAGGGCACCTACAGATGTATCGAATCTGAAATATAAAGATATAATTAGTTATAAGAAAATATTTTGAATTCAAAGTATCAACTAAAAGGAAGTTTGCTTACATAACGGCATCAGTACTGGCTCTTCTAACTTTAACAGTAAAAGGTTTGTTGATAGTATCATACGTCACAGAATATAGAAAAACTTCAGGTTCGGCTTCAGATGTTTGTGATGATGTATGCATCGGTATATTGGGCTGTGGTACTTCATAACGATAATTTCCTGGGTCATAAAACTGTAGAAAAGAACAACAGACTGTATAAAATCAAAATTAAAAGCTTTCTTGACTTGTATGTCCCTTTATTGTCAAAAATTCAAGTATTTAGAGCGTTCAAATAGATATGGAGATAGATACCAATATTTAAAAGCAAAACAATTAATACAAAAAAATACAAATAAATATGAAGACCCATCTTTATTTTCATTCAAAATAACACTTCGACCAACTCTAATCTATTGGGAAGCTAAGCGCCGCACTAATTGTATACTATAATAATGAAACTATGCAATTTTTTCGAAATTTCAGCTGATGACAGTTTTGAGCTCTTTTTGCTTCGAAGTAAATTGTGCTTATAGCTTTCATAGATAAATGGGGAAAAAAGAAGTTGGTGATGATGTCAGTAATGAAGCCCCTCCCCTAGCACGTCGAAAACAAACTAAATTTCAATATAGCGTTATCGTTGAACCTGAACCTAAAATGACAAACTTTCAGGTGAATTTTATTTACAAAATTCTTCATTGAACTATATTAAAGGAAAGGTTTCTACAGAAAATAGTCTGTTTGATGCAATAGCACCAATTATTTTCAATTTAGAATTTGGGGGGGGGGGAGNTTGGGGGGGGGGGGGAGGATGAAAGTTGGGCATGTGTTTCGGTTTGTTATGTGATTGATTTCGAAAGGTTGTTACAATTTTTGAAGTATATTGTCTTTGAACTCCTTGTTCTGGATCTAGTTCGAAATGGGTTTTTAAGAAAATGTGTGTATTAAATTATGTGATCAATACAATGAACATAAAAATGCGTGTTTCAAAAAAGGAAGAATTCCTCTCGACTGATGTTGTTTGCTGATATGGAAAGAGTAAAAAAATTTTTCTGGAAAGGTTAGTACCCAAAATTTTGTTTTCAAAAAAGATTTTTGTCTCCTCATAAGTGATGAAACTAAAATCCCCTGTAAGCTTCCCCTTTTTTTTTCAGGGAAATAAGGATGATTTGAGGGGGAAATTAAATTTCTTCTACAAAGACGAGGTATTGTTTCGAAAATATTATTTCACGCTGAACCGAATGAAACCAATAAATACGTAACGATCGGACCAACAGTTTAGAAGTCACAATGTTGTACTTGTACCCATTTATTCATCAGACTTTGCTATCTAAACAAATGGTGCATTGCTTCCTACATATTATATAGAGTCAGTAGAAAATATAGTATATAGTCAATCCTTCCTATATAGTCAATAGAAAAATTAGTATGAAGTTACTTCGCTCCTACGTATATAAAGTACGATTTCCTGACATGCAAATAAGTATACACTTTTTAAATTGTTAATGTTCCAGGATCTGAACATGTAAGGTATATTTTTTCTGCTTCATTTTAGTATACTAAATATAATGCAACCAATCTCGAGCCTAATGTATAAGAAATTATAAAGACTAATATTAAGTTAAAAAACATAGTTTGTTCTGATAGTCTAGTAAAATTAGACATTTTAGTCGGAAAAATAATAGCGAAGATTTTGTTTTTTCATGGAAAAATTTTTATGCCATAATAAAAGGTGGCTGAAATCTCCTTTACTTTCCCCTCTAAGCCTTATACTTCTTAGAATGGAAATGGGATGATCTGGGGAGGGTATAAATTGAATATCTCTCATACAGGTAAGTGAGGCATTGTGATTGATATATTTTTTACGCTGAATTAAATAAAATCAATCATGAGACGATGCAATAGTTTAAAAGTTATAAGGATTTAATGTACAAAAAACTTTGTACTTGTACCTATTTTTGCATTAGATTTTCTTACCTAACCAAGCATTGTAAGTTTTTTTTCTTTTTTTTTAGTCTTAGGTTTCAATTTTACTTTACTTTACTATTTAGGAAATAATTCATTAAGAATTGGAATGAAAGATTTGCATATTATACGCTAATTTGAATGAGATTAAGCACGAGACAACAGGACTAATAATTCAGTAATTAAGACTAACAGTTTCTTTCAGTATCAGGTTTAAACTCTTTGTTTACTGTTTTATTTACGAAATTATGCATTATAAATTATAAAACAAAATAATATTACAATTTAGATTAAAGTTAGATGTATTCTGTATGTTAAAATAATAAAATGCCAATAAAAATTTCTCAGGCATCTATTATTTACAATTCTGATATACTTTCAACTGGAACATCGCAACGAAAATCCTAACTTCCTTCATCCACCTGCATCTCTACATCCTTTAGTAGAACACCCTATTTGCACCCCACACGAGTAGAAAATTGGATTTAAAAGGGAATCTGAAGCGGGTGGTACCTAAGTTCTTACAAGTATGTAAATTTTAGTAACCCATCCCCATTTTTCAAGATTAAAATTATGACCAAATCAAGTCTGTACTTAGTCTCAAAGCAAATAGTTGGAATAAAGAGTAAAGTTTAATACAAATTTGAAGCAATAAAAAATTAAAAAAAATTATTTGTATAATGTCAAATTAATGCATGCTTTGACTACCTAAAATAATTTTTTTTTTTTAAAAAAAACATATATAATTTTTAAACTATAGGTCCGATCGTCTCTTGATTGGTCTCATCCGATTCAGTGTAAAAAAAAATTAAAAAATACATTGTAATTAATGCCTTATACATGTATAAATGATCTTGTATGGAGGATCTCGTGCAATGCTCGTATAACAGATATTCAGTTATCTCTCTTAAATCACCTACTTTTGTCCTCAAAAAAAAGGAAGAAAAAAAAGAAGAAGAAAAAAAGAAAGAAAAGGAACATGAGAGCCACCGTTTATTACGACATAACAAAGCTTTCTGTGAAAACAAATTTTTTTTTTATATAAATTTTCCTGAAAAATGTCTAATTTTATTAGACTATAAGTAAAAAACTGTGCTTTTTATACTTATAAAAACCTTTATAATTTCTTAACTATTAATCCGAATAGGTCTTATTCAATTTAGCAGAAAAAATTGCTTCAGAAAATATACCCTTCCTTTAGATGTTCACATAGTCTCTGGCAAGCAATTTAAAAAGTGTACCTAATGCATGTCAAAAATCGTACATTTTATAGATAAAATGAAAATTAGCTTCTGAGTTATGAATTTTATTGATTCACTTATTGTCTCATTTGATTCAGCGTAAAAAAATGAATTGGAAACGATGATTCACTTGTTTAAATAGCAATATTTTATTTTAGTTTATAACCATCATTGAATAGCCGACCTAATTTTGGGTTTACGACAACTAATGTTCAATTCCTTAGCCTTGTAATTTTGAACTCAATCCGGAAGACAAGGAAACTCCTGGCTCAAGTATTGGGAGAAATTTTCCCGTCGTGGAGGACTTTTTTGGATGTAACTAACCAGCTTTTGCGTTACATGGAGAAGAAAACCACGAGAATCTCCCATGGTTAGGTTGATGGCAAAGGGACTCTAACCCATGATCCGTCTACCACTGAGGATATTTCACGTCAGCGCTGTGGTCAATGCAAGCCGGATGCTGATTCGTATCGACCAGCCATCGCAGGGATTCGAACCCGGTTCACCTCATTGAAAGATGAGCGCTCTATCCCCTGAGCCAGCGCGGCTCTGATTGAAATATTACTCATTCGTTTAAGTATATGAAATCTTATTGCAATATTCATTCACTCTCGGGGAGGTAGCTTCCTCTCAACTTTTAGCACTCACCATGCTAAAATTGGTTAATAAAATTAAAATTGTTATACTAAATAATGCTACTTGCTTTTTTTCATTATCTGATAATTTCTAAGTCGAATCCTACATCAAAATCTATATTTCATGTCAGGGCTTGCAGTTTCCCATGCAGCTGATTAAGTGCTAACCATATATGTAAAAATCATAACTAATCGCTGGAGAGAAAAATTCGGTTGCTAATGACTAGATAAAGATGCGCATGATTCAAGCTTAAAAAACATTGTTTTTGTTTGTGAAAATGACCGGATATGCATTAAAGGAATAAATAAACAATTAAATTTCCTCTAATGGCGATTGAACTCGTCTTCCAGGTTCATTTAACACTCAAAATATTTTTGTTAGTACTGCGGATGATGTAGAACGGTAAGCGAATCCACCTTAGACTGTCACGTTTCCATTCAAACCCAAGTCACGTCATAATCTACAAGCATATCAAACCTAAATCATTTGCAACAAGCCTACATTGCTTGATTAATGAAACATTATTCTAAAGTAGCGAAAAATTAAATTAAAACAAACGATGAATTTATCGTATTAATATTTACTTACTTATCAGACTAATCCGTAATTTTTTTATGGATTTTATTTTATCCAAAAAGTTTTTTTTTTAAGTGTGTGTGTGTCCATAAATGTCTCTTTAGAGCAAACAAATTGGACAAGGCTTGTGAATCTTAAGGTACAGAAACTAAGCTTTCATTCAACGTATCAAATATATCTTTATTTGGCGAGAAAAGGAGAATTGTTGCCTTTTCTCGCATTCGTTAAATCGGATAATTTATTTCGTAACATCAATATTTTAAACATACATTGTTTCTATGGGGATTTTGGAAAATATTCTATACTTTGAAATCGTCGTGATTCTGTATTCCTCTAAAATGGGATTTTATTGTATTCTTCTTGTATCAACAGTCTCGTCGGGCCAATTTTGACCCGCAGACCATGGGCGTGCTTCCCTGCTTTACAATTACTGTTATGTAAAGTAACACACATTTTGGATGCATAAGAAAAGTAAAACTTGAAATAAAACATGAATAGCTGGCACGATTATAAAGTGCTCGTACAAAGAAAGTTATATAAAAAAAGAAGAAGAAAACATTTTAACGCCTTAGATCCTGAATATATTAAAAGTAATTCACGAAAAAATAAAATATTAATTTCATTATACATTACATTTGGCACATTTTCGCTTATATAATCATTAGCAGTTATGAAATCATCGCCAAACATTGCTTCGATATTTTTATTTCCCTTTTTCAAATTATGAAATAGGTTTTATTCATGATTTATGAAACTGTATCAACAGGTGCGGCCATCTGTAAAGGCTTTATTTAAATAACTAAATAAAATTTACATATTGCTCATATTAATGTATGAGAATATGAGATCATAGCTATGATTGCAATAATAGTCTACCTTTGGAATGAAATTTATTTAAGTAAGTTTGTATCTCCATAAAAGTTGGCTTCACATAAAATTTGTTGGGGATAATTTGGGGGCTCAACTTTGCGATCCATTAAAAAGATAGTTTTCTCTTGCTTGCAGCTAATGAATATGCTTTTTTAAGTTTAAACGATATTTAATGTGATGAGTTTTATATTATAGTATGTGGGAGAAATGAAATAATCCGCAGTAGTACCCACAGTCCATAATTATATATAATCAGTGAAATTTCAATTATTTTTAAGATTAAATGGATTCTTTTTAATGGACTTGAGAAAATGCAAGTAAACTTTGTATCCCTCCACCTTAATGTACTTAGTTTTAAAAAAAAATTCACGAAGATTTTTTTTTTTTTTGACATAATGAGTTTTAAAGTAAACTCGATTTCTTCGTTGAAAATTATGGGTAATTTTATTTTTTAAAATTTCTATAAAGCGAATTTTTATTCCTTTCTTTCTTTTTTTAATTGCTTCACTACTTAATATCCGGTTGAAATTCGTCAACATGGCAAAAATATGACTACTATTATTTTCACACATTACAACTGAAACCGGCTGGGGGTTAAGCATAAGGCTAACTATTTCATCTTGTAAAAAATAAAAAATAAAATAAAAAAAATTAAAAAATTATTAGTTTTGGAAACACCACAAGATAAATCTGGATAGACTTTAAAGATCTCCTACTGGAAGATCAAGGTCAGGGGACAGAGCAGAGCTGTCTGGAGAAACATTGTGCTGCAGAAGGCCTGCGTTGGACTGTAGTGCCAATAAAGAAGATAACTGAAATTAATATTTAAATACGAAGGAATAATAATCTTATAAAGATGTGACGAAGCTTTATAGGGTTCAGTTAGACTGAAGATTGAATTAAAATCCTCAAAACCCACGAACCTTTTATCGACTACAGTAATTTGCATTAAAAACCGTTTTTAATTTCAAAAAATAAATCAACAGCTCTGATAAACGAAATGACTCTGATGATTCGAATTTGTCTTCGCTGAAATTGAAGAAGATTAAAAAATTTCCATTTATTTATATATATTTTTTTTTACTTATTTTCTGTTCCTCTGTCATTTAACGCTTAATTTGCCGCCTCAGTGAGCAAGTTCTAATTACTTCTATCTTGGCAAGAATACAACTATATATATATATTAAATGCAACAGCTTCTAAAATAGAGATAGCATCATAAAGTAAATGAAAGTGGTTAGCATGATTAGCTGAACACTGGCCCACTCTTGTAAATATATCCGCGCACGCCTATGATCAAAAGTTCACGCCCTTGATAAGCAAATTCTTCACAATTGAATATCTACTTTCGAAACAAGGCGGTTAAAATGCATTATATCAATAGACAATACATATAAATTAGGACAATTCAACTTTTTAGGTAGTAAAATACTAGCAATAATAGCCGCGATGGCTCAGGGGATAGACCGTTCGCCTTCCAATGAGGTGAACCGGGTTCGAATCCCAGTCGATACGAATTCCGCATCCGGCTTGCACCGACCATAGTGCTGACGTGAAATATCCCCAGTGGTAGACGGATCATGGGTTAGAGCCCCTTGCCGTCAGGCTAACCGTGGGAGGTTCTCGTGGTTTTCCTCTCCATGTAACGCAAATGCGGGTTAGCTCCATCGAAAACTCCTCCACGAAGACAAATTTCTCCCAATACTCGATCCAGGAGTTCCTCTGTCTACTGGATTGGGTTCAAAATTACAAGGCTACGGAGTTGAACATTAGTAGTCGTAAACCCATAAAATTGGGTCAGCTGTTCAACGACGGTTATAAAATTAAATAAAACATTAAAAAAAAATTATCGTAAATGTTTGTCTTTGAATTCTGCATTACCTACAAGTGTGTGAGAGGGTTCTGTGGCAACTTTAAGGCAATTTTTTTTTTAAATTCGGCTTTCATTCTTTAAACATATACCTCAATTTCCCATCAGTTATTTTCTCTTTAATTACATGCTTTTTTTTTAAATAAAAAAAAGTCTGAGATGTTAATTAAAAAACATTTTCTTTATAATAAATTTTCAGATACTTTTCAGTAAAAATATTTTTCAGACATTTTTCAGATTTCACAAAAATTTAAGGTACATTTAAAAAATTTCACATTTTCGCACCTGTAAATTATACATTCAATAAAAAAAGTGCATTTTTTTAGAATTATTTGTGTGTTCTGTTTCTTATTTTTTTTTTTTTAAATTTGAAGGGGTGATTATCGAAATAAATTTAAATCCAGATACTTTCGAATTTTTCACACGCACTTTATGCAATATAATCTGAATTTATTTCGAAATATGTTTTGATCAATATTAGATGTACTGAAAAACATTGAACATTACAGGTTGACCTGATCACTATTTATGCACACATATAAACTGCTGTTTGTAGAAAATGCAACACCATGAAGGAATCATCAGAATCAAATGAAATATTATTTTAATAATGGATATAGGATATTATGCAAATTAATAAAGTTTCAGAGCCATCGCGCGTGCGTGGCGCGCGCAGCGCCCTCTGAATTGATGCTGAAAGCGTATAAATAAAGTGCTGTAGCGGGACGTTGAAAATAGTCTATGATTATTTGTTAGTGGCAAACGTTTAGTGAGACCTGAGTATGCCTCCACGACGGAAGAATAAGAAATTCAAGCAACTTACGGAGTTTGAACGAGGGAGGATAATCGGCCTTCGAGAAGGAGGATTTTCCTATCGCGCAATAGCAGCTCGTATGCAGCGGAACAGTTCCACAGTGATGCGAGTTTGGAAGCAGTGGACCGACGAGCACCGAACAACTCGAAAAACAGGCACTGGACGACAGAAGGTGACGTCAGAGCGCGATGATCGACACCTGCTCCGCATGGCGGTGAATGATCGCACAGCTTCCTCCAGGCAGCTGGCAGCACATTGGTCTACTGCTACAGGTGTACAATTGTCGGCTTCGTCAATTCGTCGTCGTCTGCTGCGCCGTGGATTGCGTGCAAGGGTGCCATTATACAGGATTCCCCTCACGGCGGATCATCGACGGCTGCGTCGGCAGTGGGCTCTTGAGCACAGAGACTGGCGAGCTGATTGGCACCAAGTTGTCTTTTCAGATGAATCACGCTTCAATTTGTGGACCCATGATGGCCGTGTTCGTGTTAGACGTTATGCCGGTCAACGCTGCCTTCCTGAGTGTATTATTGAACGACATAGTGGTCGAACACCCGGAGTTATGGTCTGGGGTGCGATTTCGTATCATGGACGATCCAATTTGATACGAATTGAGGGTAATCTCAATAGCAACAGATACGTCCGTGAAGTGCTACAGCCCGAAGTCGTTCCTTTCCTTCAAGGCATCCCTGGAGCTATCTTTCAGCAGGATAATGCACGCCCACATGTTGCGCGGACTGTTAGAGACTTCTGTTCAGCACAACGCATGCAACTTCTTCCTTGGCCTGCTTATTCGCCGGATATGTCGCCTATTGAGCACGTGTGGGATATGGTTGGTCGGCGTCTCACTCGTGATCCGCGTCCTGCAGTTTCCAAAGACGAACTTTGGTTGCGCATACAAGCGATATGGAATTCTCTTCCTCAAGCAGATATTCAACATCTGTTTGACTCCATGCCACGTCGTATAGCAGCACTTATTGCAGCGCGTGGTGGCTGCACCAAATACTGATTTCGGACGCTTAATTTGTTTCTTTTGTTTTGAAAATTTCATCATTTATTTGTATCAGTACAAGTCGTTTCTGCATTAAATTTCATTTGATTCTGATGATTCTTTCATGGTGTTGCATTTTCTACAAACAGCAGTTTATAAAATATATCGTTTAATACTTAAAATAATAATATTTAATCAATTTTTCAATTTAAAATACAATATATGTTTTTTTTCCTAATGAACATAAAAAAAACTTTTAAATACTTTCATAAAAAGTTTCAGTTTTCAATATAGTTATTCAAAATACGAAAGTATTATAAAGGAAATAAAAAAGAATGTTAAAGGTGGGTGAAGAAAACTTTTTTTGTCTTGGGAAGTGAACGTTTATCCAAAAACGTTTAGAATCTATGGTGACGAATAATCAAGGATAAAACAAATTTCCAAGTATTATTGTAATAATTTTTTTTAAATTTATCCCACTCATAGTCCAGCTGCCTATAATCCCATTTCACTGCGCTAATAAAAAAAAGTAAGTTTCGCAAGAATAGAGAATTCATTTATTTATGATTAGAAGGTTTCCGAAAATTATAGTTTTCATATGCAGCAACATGATTTTTTGGAAACTTATGTACAGGTGTATTGAGAGGGAGGGACTACATTTATGTTGGCGCGCCTAATGTTATTTTGGTTATTTACAGAAGGAGTGAAGAGCTTTAGTGAAAACCAGTTCCTTAAGCTTGAAGTAGAAAAAATTAATTACACGTTGCATCATAAAGTGTAGTGTTTTTTCTTTTTCTTTCTTTCTGCCAAAAAAAATTTAAATACACCTTTAAGTCAACCCCGTCGACAAAACCAGGGTGTTTTTTAAACAATTGCATGCAACAAAAACTTGACATTTTTATTCATTTTTGGTGAAATAAATAAATATTTGACAAATAATTATTTTTCTGTCCCTAATTTTTCCCATAGATTAACCCTTTGGCGTAGGTGGGACACCGGTGTTCCTTTTATGCATATACATTTCAACTAACTAAAAAGAAAAGAAAACTTTTAAATTTAATTTTAAAGCTAGCAAAAAAAGGTAAATAATAATTTTATTTTTGTTAGACTCAAAATGATAAATAAAAGGCGAATTAATTTCGTAATTCTTCTAACACTAGAGAAAATTCTGTTTACGCTTTTGGAAAATTATGCACCTCATGTATTAGATTTAACAAAAATAAAATTATTTTCACGTTTTAGTCTACCTAAAAACAACGTTTTTAAAATTTTTATTTCATATTACTATAAAGGGCAACTCATTTTCACTTCAACTTATGACAGAGCTCATAGGACTTTATATTTTATTATAGCAACAATATTACAATTTATTGATTTTCTCGAAGTTCTAAATCTGTTTCCAATCACAAAAACACAATCGTTATAGATAAATTTTTTTCAAATATAATTTTTCCCTTCATTGAAATAAAAAGAAACTTTTCTTAAGATGCAAAATGACATTTTTATGACACATATATATTAACTTGGTGTAACAATAAACAATTAGAATAATCGAAAAGTAATTATTATGCCTAAAAGAATAAAATCTAGGAACCTAAATTTATCGATATAGAATCCAGTCATTTAAATACTGGAATGTAATTTATGCATAACTATCAAAACTAGGAAAACAATAGCTTATAAATAACTAAGTAATGTCAACATTAATATTTCTTCATTGTACTATTTATTAATTAATTTTATAAAGGAAATATCTTCTGAAAAAACAACTATGAAAATTATTTTACGATGATCACAAGGCCCTTACCTTCTATTTATCAAAGTATATAAAAAAAATTTAAAAAATAATAAAAGAATTATCCTTATTATTAAAAAAATAATCTTAAGAAGCTGAAACCGTAAGACATTACTTGATTAAAAATTTTATTCAAGCTTCATTATTTGAATAAAAATTTCAAAAATACTCAAATTAGAAATAACTTTCAGCATGTTTCAAGCGCTCAGAAATAGGCGCCCATTTTCAAGATTTGCCAGACGTGAATGAGAAGAAACATAAGTGATTTGAAGTATAAAACCCGAAGTTGTGAACGTAAAATGGAAAATAAAGGTGAGAAACAAAACTAGAAAAAACCTCAGTAACCGAGAGAATAAAAATAAACATGAAGAAAAAAAATGAACATTAATTCATCACGACCTATCCATACCGCGTGGAAATGCATTTTACCTTTATTCGCCCCTCTCGGCCACAGTGGTTTTTCCTGTTCGGTTTATTATAATTATTATTATTTTCTCACGGCTACTGAGGTTTTTTTCTAGTTATATGTCTCACCAATATTTTCCATTTAAAGCTGGCAACTTCACGTTTTTTATTTGAAACCACTTTTGTTTCTTCTTATTCACATCTGGCAAGTTTTGAAAATGTTCGTCTATTTTAAAGCAGTTGAAACATGTTGACTTTTATTTCTAACCTGTATATTGTTGAAGTGAATGAAGTTTTTTCATCTTGTAATATCCATATATCCTAAAATAACATAATATCTTCTAAGAATATAAAACTTAATAGCTGATAAGTATTCCTAATTTTTTAGTGTAAAATTTGTAATAAACAATAATTAATTTTCGTCTGCAGAAAACTTAATATAAGACAATGCATAACGCAGATAAGAAATGAGACAGAAAAATTTCCAGCGATGCTGCCGTATCAAACATAGCTTACACTGTCAATCCCTAAAATCTGAATAGCCTACTATTATAGGCATAAAGAGAAACAGGTTGGATTACTCTGTTTTACATAAATGGGAAAAATCTTGGCGTAGTGTTATCAAAGGAATGGCTACCAAGTAAGCGTTCTAAACCCGAAAAACAATTGATCAATTATTTATTTATTTTATATTTCACAATACTATCAGAAAGTAAGAATAAACGGAAAATTTTATTGCTCAGCTATTATATTCAAAACTCATCCTAGCATTAAAAGAACACAACAAGCGGCATCAACAAACAGCCTCAAATTTGCAAAAGCCATGCAGTTCAAAGTATGGCAGATGATGCCACATAATAAGGATAATGAAACATCTGCGCTTCTTTCTTTGAGCAAGGAGCTTGCGCAATTGATGTTCATTGCCATAATAGATCAAGATTAAATAGATGAAAGTCAATTGGCGTGCACCTCGTTAAATAGGAGAGTTTTGGGTAGTTTTGAAGTAAAGGCGAGCTGGAAAAGGAAAGGATATATCTCATTTGTTTTATTCGAAAATTGAGGGCATAAGGTGATTATGGTACGGATCTGCATTAAGCTATAAAAACTGGAGCAATTTTCCTGTTCAACTGAAAGCAATCTTAAACGATGAGCATTATTTATGTCCTTTTAAAAACATATTTTTTATGTTATTGGAGGCGAGGAGTAGAAAATAATTATGAGGTTCAGCTTCAGGTTGCTTTTTTAACTTGTTAAATAATTTACAAGGAAGTTAGAGGCAATTTTTTTTCTTAATTTATTGCGTTTTCTTAAAATCAATAATTCTAAGTATAATATTCTCAATTGGAAACAGTAAAAATAAAATTATTATCTTGTTTTTGAATCAACAGTTTTTGAATCAACAGATTTAACAGTGAAAAATCAGCAACAGAATTTCTGGCAACAACAACTTACTTTTGAATAATTTTTTCTAAACGTTACAGTTATTTTGTGAACATTATAGTATTTTGAGTTGTTTGGAAGTCAATGTTTATCATTAAAGAGAGTTAAGGTTACATTTTTGAAAATTAAAGGAAATCTTTTGATTTACCACGAAACAAGAAAAAAAAATATAATTCAAATTTGATATTTTTAATTTTCGATTTAAAATATTATGCTTAAATCTTATTGGTTTTTTTTTATCTATCTCAAATAAAAATGCACATAGTCAGTATTTTTTGCAATTGGCATTTAAAAAAAATTAAGTTATACTTGAATTGTTGTTTACCTATTTCAAAAACTGCAAATCAAAATCTGAATAGCATTTTATAACATAATCGTAAAAGTATAGCATTTAAAATTTATGTATTCAAGTTTCATGCATTCTTAATTTTTGAAATACAACATTTTAAAGTAGAAAAAAAATTAAATAAAATAGGATGAAGAAGGGGGATTTTTTGCACCATTTAAATATCAAAACTAGGAAGAAACCTAAGTTTATCATCTCGCATTTCAATGAAGATGAAAACATAATTTCTGAATAATAATCATTATTTTTAAAAATAACACAAAACCAATACTTACCTTAATTCGAAGTCTATATTTAGTTTGCATTTCAACCTTCATGTGAATCAACTGCAGATCGTCGCCAAATCTTGATGGGCTAGGTAATCTATATAAAGGTATTTCAAATCCACTAAATGTTGATTCAACTTTACCAGAGGAGATATACCCATAGTTCTTTGGATAAACACATATCGGAGCACTCTCCGTATCCGAATGATTGGAATACGAGTCTGAATTTGATAATCCTAAATAGCAGCATCCCCTTGATTCACAGTTTTCTTGATCTACCTTTGAATCTTCAGGATAGCAATCAAAACGTTCTTTTGGCATCGAAAGTTCTATCGGACAGAGTGGTCGCCAATCTGTTATTTTGGAAAGTGCCAAGACACGTTCTGGAAGAATTGGTTTTTTGGTGAGCAAAAAGTAAAGCAGGACAGCGGCTGCAGCAAGTAGCAGAGCACACACAATGACCATGCACCAGACTTTGCAAGAATAGGTGCAGATTTTTTTGCCAAAGCAGCAAGTCTTTTTTTTATTAGTTTGAGAATCTTGTGCAGATGTGGGAGTTCTTGTTCTTGTCATAGTGCATCGATATTGCTTTTCACGTCACTGATAATATTCACATAGCTTACGTGAAAAGGCAGCTAAAATATATATAAAAGAAGAAATAAATATATAAATCGCAAGTATACTATGTTTAGTAAGAAACTAAAATAAAGTGCTGATTTGAAAATGAATAAAACAAGAAGATAAAATTCTGAAATCAAGTAATAATATAGCTACGAATCATATTTGACCAGAAATTACATACAACTTCATGGTGAAACGTTACTTACAAACAAAAGTTTCAGGTCAAAAAATATCTATATAGAACAAAAATATTATCACATTACAAAAAAAAAAAAAAAAAAAAAAAAATTTCCAAAAATATATTGAGAATTCGAATTTTTTTTAAATGACATCAATTTGTTTCCTCAAAAATGGAGTAGAATTTTCGAAAATTTCTGCAAAATAGTTGAACGATAAATGTAAATCAAAAATTATTTTAGTTTTCTAAAACCTCAAACGACGCCCAGTGGCTGAGTGGTAGCGCGTCGGGCTCCCGTGCCAGAGGTCCTGGGTTCGATCCTCAAACCCCTCTAATATTAATGAACTTAATGGTTAATTTAAAAGAAAATTTCATGTGCTTCATTTATCTTGAGGTTATGAAAACTCTCTTTTCCTTAAAAAGGATTTACAAAAGGTTGTCCAATTCTAAACCTGAAAATAACCACTAGCCGCTCACGACTTGGCG
Source organism: Parasteatoda tepidariorum (assembly GCF_043381705.1). Lineage (NCBI taxonomy): Eukaryota > Metazoa > Arthropoda > Arachnida > Araneae > Theridiidae > Parasteatoda > Parasteatoda tepidariorum. Next base: position 18,313,455 of record NC_092206.1, read on the forward strand.
AGTCAACAAAAAAAGTGACGACTTAAATAATTAGAGGACATTTTTTCCCTTTTTAAAAAAAAAAATTCTTTAATGATAAAGGAAGTACATCAGTCCAGAATGACTCTGAAAAACAGAATTTTCATTGTTCAATGTCTCGATTCATAATTTTGATCCTTCAGAATCCATCAATTTTTGATTGAAAGATTCATGGTGAAGAAGTGCTTTTCAACATTTTACATATTTCAAAGTTGTAATGCATACATCAATATGAATTCTTTTTAAGAGCAAAATATAACTTAATCCAAGCAACAACAAAAAAAATTGCAAAAAGAGGCTATTAAATGAAAAGGACTTATCAATATCGATCATCGACTTATTAGGTTTGAGAAAAAGTGGCTACCAAGTAATAAGGATCTAGCGGCCACTATTTACTAACTGAGAGTTCAACTTTTCAAGTCTATTTCGTACTAAATACAACTCATTTGTATATAACTTTTAAACAGTCTGATTCGTTTCAAACGTTCAGGAAATAAAAAATTTTTGACTTAAAAAAAATATTTTTTTTATAAAAAAAATTTATAAAAGGTTTTTTTAAGCATTTTTGATATGCTAAATAAGAGTTCAAACGTTTATAGGAATAATTTTTCAAGTTGTATTGTTATACATGCAACAACTAATGAGTGAGAAAAAAATATCTTATCAGCTTAATGTCATTTGCATTTCTCTACTATTTTCAAAACTGACCTAACGTAAATAGAAGAATTCTAATCTTATCTTTAATCTTCTCATTATCACTCTTGCGAAAAAGACTAATGACTTCGAACAAATACTTCCGGGAGGTCTGGAGAAAAAAAATGTGGGACAATTTGCATGCGTTTCAACAATGAAGGACAAAAAACTATTATAATAGGTCAAGTTTGGAATTTTTAAAGATCTTTCAAAATTAGAAACTTTAAGAATTGTATAGATTTATTTGCATTTTAAAATGACCTTTCCTGAGATTTTTTTTTTCTTTAATTGGCTTTTTTATTTATTTTGCATATGGAATAAAAACATTATTCTTTCTGAAATTTAATTTTGAAAGCAATGTTAATAATAAAATAAACTATTTTATACTCGGAGGTTAAGCTCCCTGTTAGCTTCCCCTCATCATCTTCGCAATAATTGCTGTTTCATAGAATAAAACAGTTTTTTTTTCTAAAAAATATTAAATAATTCACACTTGAGCCGCGATGGCTCAGGGGATAGAGCATTCGTCTTCCAATCAGGCAAACCGGGTTTGAATCCCAGTCGATACGAATTCCGCATCCGGCTTGCACCGACCACAGTGCTGGCGTGAAATATCCTCAGTGGTAGACGGATCATGGGTTAGAGTTCCTTGCCGTCAGGCTAACCGTGGGAGGTTGGCGTGGTGCCCCTCTCCATATAACGCAAATGCGGGTTAGCTCCATCAAAAAGTCCTCAACAAAAGCAAATTTCTCCCAATACTCGATCCAGGAGTTCCCTTGTCTTCTGGATTGCGTTCAAAATTGCAAAGCTACGGAGTTGAACATTAGCAGTCGTAAACCAATAAAATTGGATCGGCTGTTCAACGACGGTAATAAAATGTAAAATAAAATTATAAAATTATTCCCACTTAAAATGACTTAAAATGTAAGCACTTTTATAAATAAAATTTTTTAAAAATATTTAAAGAAATTCTGTTTGCTTACGCTTGTGCCTCACTTCTCACTTCCAACATTCTTTTCTTCAATTTAAATATTTATTTTGAATCAAATTTTCTTGGTAAATAGTATGAAAGATTTCGTATGTTTCTATTTACTCCCTTATGAATCTATTTAGAACTTTCAAGTGAACATAAGTAATTTTGCTTAGTAATCATTCTTTCTTTCAAAATAACATTTAAAATTAAAGGTATACTGTTATAAGAAATTTGAGGAGTTCGCAACCGTTATTTTATCAGGCTGATTTTTATTAAGTACGATTTGTGCAGACCCCACATTGTGCATGAAGGTAATGGTTAAGTTGTAAATCACTTAAATAATCTCTTTAACTGTAATTTATAATAGCAATGTAACGTAATTTACACTAAAAAAATTAACAATTGTAAAACGTTTAGTAAGTTTTGATACCGATTCAAATAAGTATATCTTAAAATGCAACGTAATTAGGTTAAATTATATAATTAGGTTAGATTATGGAATTAGGTTATAATATAGAATTAGGTTTTATTATAGAATTACCTTATAATAAAGAAAAAATCTTTTATTTCTAAGAGAGTAATTTAATTAAATTAAAAACGTTATAATAGCAGAGTAAAATACTAAAAATAAATATTACAGGTAAATATCTTTAAATTTGGGATACAAAAATATTTTACAGGAAAAAAAAACCTTATATGACATATATTCATTTTCTGAGGCAACCAAAAAATATGAAAATTAATGTGGAAAAACTGTATCCTACCACGTGACTTTTCGGCTAATCAAAATGCGCTAACAACAATGGAAAACTGCGACACCGTTATTATTTTCGACAGAATTAGACAGATTGAAACAAACAATTTACATTGATTTAAAAAAAGTTTTTATTGATAATTGAAGTATCAGTTATGCAATTTATTATGTACCACAAACAACTGCCTGTTGCTGCTAAAATTTTGTATGACATTTTGACATAATTGTGTCTCTATTTCATCAACAACACGAATAATTTTATCCTGGAATCGATAGTGGATTGTTTTTATAAACCTGGCTTTTCACGTAACACCAAAGAAAAATGTCCAACGGTGTTAGATCACACGATCTTGGCGGCCAAGTAAACAATTCGTACAATAATTCTTCCGCGAAATATTTGTCTCAATAAAGCAATTATTTCATCAGCAAAAAGATGTTAAAACCATGTATCCTCTTGATCGATATCATTCAGTACAGGGCAAAAAAACTAACATATTCTCGATATCGAACACCATTCAAACTTACAGTCAAACTTACCATTCAAACTTACAGATTCACTCTTACAGCAGCATTTTCAAACAAATATGACCCAATTATACCACCAGACCATAATGCACACCAAACAAAACAATTTTTATCAGTGGTCTAAATGATACTTCTAAAATATGTCAAGATCTATGTGGATTCTCAACATCATTTGTGTTTTTTAAGAAAATTTAAAAAAAAAATTACCGAACTTAAAAGATTTTTTAGTAGGAATCCTCCATTACTCTGTTGGTTATCAAATTGCAGCTAAGAAAGTCTTACTTAATATCCCCCCCCCCTTTCCTTATATTTATTTTAAGTACATAATATTATTTTAACAGGTATTATTTTTGTTCCAAATATTCGTCAAACTCCTTTTTCGTTTTCCTCAATAATAAGATCCAATAATGAAGGCATTACAATGAACAAATCTGAATTTTTTTAAAATTGCATTTATTCCATTGGAAGGTTTGTTTTCTGCGATACAATAGTACAATAATCATACAAAATTTGTTTAAAAATCTTTCACTTAAAATTTATTATTTTTTTAAAAAAAAATTATGCAGTATCGACTAAATAACTCGAGAAAAAACGCTTCAGATCAAATTAAAGTGGGAAAAATTTTCAAACGATGCATTAAACAAAACAAACTCAATTCCAATCTTACCTCACCCTTTAGGGTGGGGTTCGCTTTCAAAATCATAAGTCTAAACCTTCATTATTTTAGTTGAAAATTCGGGTTCTCCAGAAAAAAAGAACTTCAATTGAAGTTTTTGTATTTTGGTTTTTTACATGGAGCTAAAATCGAAAATACATGAAGCTGAAAAAGGGAGATAAAAAAACAAAAATAGACATATTTGACATTTTGAAAATACCTGTCATATAAAAACGATCCCGAACTAGTAGTGATGGTAAAGTTTTGTATTATTAAATGCATCTTTAAAAATTAATTCTTACTTTCATTTTAAAATTTTTAATCCGTATCTCTAGAGATATTTGATCATCTCTGATGTTCTCTTAAAGCACTGAAATTGTTTGATAAAATCAAACAATGGAGCCAAAAATAGGAACTCTTTAAATAGAATTAGAATACAACTCTAAATAAATGATCCATCAAACACATTTATATCCGGTGTCATTTTACGTACTTTAAACTGATTACACTGATTGAGCTATTACTGATTGAACTATAGTTCAATAAAAAGAAGTTGATAAAAACCCATCTTAATCATTTGATGCAGAAATTTTATTAAACATATTTTTTCATACTTTTTTCATTATTTTGTACTAATTTAGGTCAAAATAAGTTTAAAAGCGTATTTAGCCTTTTATTAATTTTTAGTTATGAAATACAGCCTAAAACAGCAGTGACTTTTTCTGCATGAAAGTAAAATCTTCCAAACGCGGCTCACTTTCAAATAATAATTTTTTCAAATTTGCACTTATTTGCAGTTATTTAAATCTTCTTTTTTCTTTTCTATTCTTTTTTTTTAATGGCGGGCACTTAGAACTATTGTCCATTGGCCACAGAAAGTGCCAGAACTGCTAACTCTCTTGTCGTTATCCAGTGGGCACCTGTGGCGGAGCAGTGTCGCCCACGTCACACTACCACAAACCCGTTTATAGTGCGGGTCACATTCACACACAAAGGAGAAAGGACATAGAACACAGATAGAGAGAAAGAGACATCAATGCCTTGCCCGGGATTTGAACCCAGAACCTTTCTGATGCAAGGACAGTTCCCTGCCCCCTACATAGGTCGGCAGTTATTTAAATCTAAGAGAAACTGTTATTTCTCATTTTTTTCTTTTTTTAATTCACTGAATCAATTATTGATAAATATTTGATTACGAATAAAAACAACTTTGAAACTACTTTTTTTGAATTTTATATTTTAGTACAAATAAATTCCTATAATCGAACAGATTTTGTTAGTAACTATCAGACTGTTTTTTAACAAAAAACACCAGAATATATTTTTACTCGTAATTAGAGCGTTATAAAAAAGACATGAAAGGAACACGGTGTATCAGAGGGTTAAAGCCCTGAATTGCAACGAATAACTATTTTGTATCAACAACAGGGATCAATGAATACGAATCCTTCTAAGACATATTGCACTTGGGTAAAAATTTCCTTCATTAATTTAACAATAAATAAATTTATTCATTAGGTCTTGTATTGGAGGCATCAGATTCATTATTTTGATTTTAAAAAAAGTTTCAATCACAAAAGAAATGTAATAAAATTTTATGAAGCCTGCTGAAAATTTGAAAATAAATATTTTTGTAATTATGAGTATTTAATTGGGCGTGATCAGCACAATTGATTACTATACAATAGATATATGATATAATATATATATGATATGATATATAATACAATAGATATATGATTTATAGTAGATCTGGGTGAAATATTGAGATATACGAATATTATTTAAAGGGTTTATTTTAAAAAACACTCTCACGATATATTGTGAAAGCCATGTCTTACAATGAACATCAAATATACGATATAACTATAAGCTAAATCAATGTCATTATCGAGAACGATAAATATCGAAAATGATAATGTGGCGAGTATTATCGAAAACGACAATTATCAAATAAAATAACATTGAGATCATTATCGACTGCGATCAATATCGAGTGCAAATACTATCTGTGTTTGTTGATGACTCATGAGTAACAAAACTACTGATTAATGTATAAATTCTATAAAATAAACAAGCTGGGCCTGGTTGGTAGGGCACTGGGCCCATGTCCGAGAGGTCGTGGATTCGATTTTCTCCGGCCAAAGACTCCCGGTGTAGTAAATGGTAACTAATGCACGTTAAATCTGTCGAGTCACAAAGTCCTCCATGTTCCCATAACAAATCAAACCTTTGGGGGTACTGATCAAGGAGTTTCCTTGTCTTCTGGATTGGTTCAAAATTACAAGGCTACGGAGTTGAACATAAGTAGTACTAACCCAAAATTGGGTCGGCTGTTCAATGACAATTATAAAACAAAAATAAAAAAATCAACAAACTGGGAAAAAGTTTCAAGATATATCATAAAATATTGATATTTCCTTAAAATATATCCGATATAAAATTCCGATTTCAGCCAGCACTAGTTTGTAATAAAACTAAGTATGCAAGTAATACGTGAATATACACTATCATTTATACACAGTGTCAAGCATGTTTTCTCGTTAGAGATAAAAATCAAACAATACCCATAGTAAAAAAATATGAGCTCCTTTGAATTAAATTAGTATCCAGCTCCGCTTGAATGATCCATCAAACATATTTATATCCGGCGGCGTCTCACGTGATTAAAGAATTTTACTGACTTAACTATAATTCAATAAAGAGCGATAAATGAAAACACTTCCTTAAGTCCTGATTTACAAGGAGCGAACCTTTTGTAAAAGCAACACAAAGATCAATAACTACAAGTCGTCGTAAAACAGATGAAAGCTTCATCAAATTCTTTGATCTTGAAATGCTTTCATTGTGATGTAGATGAGATCAATTATAAGATTACTCTCCTTGACGTAAAACAAGATAATTTAGGTGGCTGGTTTGATTGTACTACTTCGAAGAAGGCTATCGTGGCTACTGCTGCTTTTTTATGAATGAAATGATGGTAGTCGGTTTTTTTCGGTTACGTTCGAAATGGGATCTTTGTAAACTGTTTTAAAGGACGTGAGTTTTTTCAGTTGAAAAAAAAAATGCTTCTAAGGGTTCCATTTATTAATGTGCATGTTAGCATTGAAGTGCAGAATCTAGTTATTCTACAGATAGTTTCTGGGAAATAGTGTTTTGCATGGAATTTAATTTTTACGAAGACGAGGTTGAATTTTTTAGTGCATTTTTAGAATCTTTTTGATTTACTAAAAATCTAAAACAATGTCAGTGTTCAAAATGTCGTTTTTGGTCGCCATCTTCGAAGAATGTTAAAATTTGTAATAGAAACCTGTTTAATAACTAAATGCACTGCATATCACGCTGAAAAATAAAATTTTATTTTTCCGTAAAGTGAATTTGGTGCAGACGTTTTTTTTTTTTTTTTTTTTTTTTTTTTNTTTTTTTTTTTTTTTTTTTTTTTTTTTTTTTTTTTTTTTTTTTTTTTTGAAAACATCAAAAATTTTCTATGTAGTAACAAATTAAATGATATTTTAAGCAAAAATATAATATAATGCTGATCTTTAAAAATTAATCCTTCGAATTTAGAACTAATAATAACTAGAAAAATTAATTACTATAAAATTTAATATTCTCTTAAAAAATTTGTCCTTTTTGTATGTTAAACGTCCCAGAAAAGTGCAAACAGGGTTTTTTTTTCTTTTTGAAAACATCAAAAATTTCATATGTAGTAACAAATAAAATGATATTTCAAGCTAAAATATAATATAATGTTGGTCTTTAGAAATGAATCCTTCGAATTTGGAACTAGTAATAACTAGAAAAATTAATTGCTTAAAAATTTAATATTCTTTTAAAAAACTTTTAAAAAATTTGTCCTTTTTAAAGTTACTAATAATTTGTTCTTTACAACAAGACATACACATAATAAGCGCTGGTATAGTTCAAATTGTGTTTTTTTACTTTGCAAATGAGTTTTGCAAAACATATTTATAATGAAGTTACAAACGCGAATCAGAACGAATAAAAGATAAAAATCGATCATTTCTTTCACTTAGCATAAAAATAATTGGAAATAAAATAATTATTTATGATTATAATATATTATTTCAACAATAAAACAAGAAAATAAGTAGTCGAAAGTTCGTGAGAATACATCATTAATTCCTGAAGTTTGTCGTCTACAAGTTGTCATAATTGCAATTTTTTTAGTTCTAACGCCAAAAACTTAGTTCGTAAATCATTAAGTCAATTCGAATTATACCACCACATATTCTTGCTTTTGCATGTAAACAAACGGCCATTAGAATAATTGGCCTTTAACAAAGAATAATATGTTCAGAGCAACAAACAATTATTTTTCATTAGGGTTACCAACTAGGGCATAGAATATTCAAGGAATCGATTAATCAAACTATATTATTGATAAGACTGGTGAGCAATGAAAGTACTAACAGAATTTACTAGGAACTACGGCACTTATTTGGTGTTATGATTATTTCGTACAATTATTCTATATATCAATCTATCTATTATTTATTTATTTATTTCACCTTTTCTTTTTTTAGAATATTTTTGTAAAACATTTAATTCTATAGAACTTGAGGTCTAGAATATTTAGGAAACCGCTCTGTGGTCAAAATAAAGGAATAAAATTTTAATTCCTTGAGCATGGCGGAATAAAGTTCGATTTACACCATAAATATACTTACAAAAATTATAATAGTGCTATGTTATTGATTCTTTGTAAAGATGATTATTTGTAAAGATGATTATGCTTTAATTGTAATTACACACAATTAAAGCATCCATTATCTAAAAATTTAAAGCAGTTTTTTTGTAGATAAGTGTTATTAATAAAAGTCTATTTTATTACAAGCATAAAAAATAGTATGATTTTGTATAATTATGAAATTCTGGGTTATGGGTAGGGCTTTTTGTATTAAGGGGCCCCTTTAGGAAAAAAATAATTTTACTTTAGCCAATAGCCTAAAGTATACGCTATGTTCCTTCGAGAAAAGCTTAAAAGATTCGGAAAAGGAAATTTAGATTTTAAAAAAAATAACGCATAAGCATGATGAAAGCTTTTGGAGCAATAAAATGATAAGCCGCATTCTAAGTTGCTTAAGAGAGCATTTTGTCATTTTTTATATCAAGATTTCAATGAAAACAAAAAAATATCTCAGTGTATTAGATTTTATAGAAATCCTGGAAACTCTAAAGATACTTATCTGTAAACAATACTTAGAAATAACAAAAAAAGAGAAAAATTATTGACTGCAATTTTGATGTAAAATTGTGAACTTTGGAAAAAGAATGGTTAAGTATATAGCCCCAAGTCCCTCATACATCTACTAATTCCTGTATAGATTAACAATTTATAAAGGGCTAATTCACTTAGGCTTAATAGGAAATATTTTTGAAGTAATAATTTTACATGTCCCTCTGAAGCAGTCTAAATCTGCATCCTAATTAAATAATTTATTAAAAATTAAATTAATTATTTAATCAAAAATTAAAATAAATAAAAAAAAACTTTTACAATAAAACCATTAAACTTTAATAAACAAGCGCATAAGCTGCCGACGAAAATTAAAGCATAAATATTATAATATACGAGAATGTAATATGATAAAAGGGGTTTGTTTAAAAGAAATTAGGGTCCGTTAACGGACCCTTCACAAAATATTTTTTCTCAAAAAAATGGACCCTTCACAAAATATTTTAACTTAAAAACGGACCCTTCACTAAATAATTTATCTTTTAATCAGACCCTCACAAAGTTGTTTATCTTTATTATTGTTTTGTTAATGGAAAAAACCCTTCCCAGGGGGGTGGAAAAAAAGAAAGACAGATGTAAACGAACTAAGCTTTGTCTTCAGCAAACGCTTCTGCTTTTATTAGTCCGCAATGAATATTCTGCGTTCAGCAATATAGGCTAAATACCAAATATTTGTGTGTTGCATCTCTAATTTAGTAGCAGCAATCGCTATTTATTTTTGAAAATTTAAATTTTTTTTATTATAATTTTACAGTGTTGAGCATAAACTTGTATCTTTTTACAATTTAAAAGCTCCTTGAAAAAGTTTTTTGCAATAACAGGACCCTATTTGCACAAATTCACAAAAGCAGGGCCCTGGTTGAAAGAATGTGACTTAACGTTTGTTTTATATACAAAAATTACGAGTAATTTTTTCACAATTTTACAAAAACGGACCTTTTACAAAATGTTTGGACAGACCCCTGGAATCGACATAAATAAATGAATCCACATAATAAATCCACATAAATAAATGTTGTAACTCATCAGCAACACCACACCTTTGACAGAATTGCTGGATTTCTTTACAGTAATATCTTACTATACATAAAAATCAAATGATGGTGTTGCAGTTTTCCACTATTATCGGTGCATTTTTATTGGCCAAAAAATTTGCATCCAGTTTCCCACATAAGTTTTCGTATTGATTTGGTTATCATCAGAATAAAATTGATAAGTCATAAGCATAAGTCATATTCACCAGCATAAGTCACTTTATGTCCACTTATAGATCTTAATAGTATCATAAGAGAAATATTTGGATGTGAAAAGTGGTGGCACAAGTGTTCTTTTTAATACATATATTTTTGGTTAAATATTTTCAACTGTTTTATGCCAAGAAACACAATTATTGTGAAGCAATCATCGGGGTTGAGGAACGTCAGCGAGCTGGGGGCTTAGCCCCTAGTATATATATTATTAAGAAATTTTCTAATTAAGTTTGATTTCTAGCATCAGGAGTTTTAAAAAAAATCATCAATTTACAAAAAGAATTTTAACGAGACGTTAAAGAATTGAATTTCTTTTATTTGGAGCCGAAATATTTTCCCCGTGAAAAGAATGACTTGGCAGTTGAGAAGTAAAGAATGCGTCGAGAAGAAAGAAAAAAAAAGAACTGTTCTTGGAAAGATGCTTAGGACCATTTGAAAAATTTTATTTAATAGCTGGTCACACGACACCAAGACTAAAATTATTACCGTCATATAACAAATTTTAGATAAAAGTTTTCACCTAGGAACTTTTACAAAATTAAATACAAGATATCATATAACGATCTTTCTTAAGAAATATTTTTTAGATTTCTTATCAGAAAAGTAAACATAGTTGGGTCCCCAGGGGGGTGCTAAAGTCTTAATATGTTGAGGCACATTTTTTGTTTAAACACCCCCTGAAAAAATGAGTATTAACTGTAGCAGGAAAAAAAAAATTTAGTTTAAAGAAAAATAACATTAGGACCATTCGTACTTATAAAAACCTAAATCCATATTTTAAATCCATCATGTAAATGTAAAATTATTCATTGGTTAAAAAACTTTTTTTTTTTTAAATATTATTCTTAGTTTTTTTTTAAATTTAAAAGAAAAAATAATCAAACCTCAATAACCTAAAACTGCATTATTAAATTACATTGAAAATAATGTTTTTTTCTTTATGAAATAATATGCTGAAGCCACATATTTACCTAATAAAAAATTTGATTTACAACAAACATCATACCAGTAATAGATTGTTGTTTTACAGTGGAGAATTTGATTTTGAATGTAGCTTTATATCGAATAGATAGCTCGTGAAAATATATATTAATGCATTTTTATATGTATATAATTATAAAATACACATAAAAATGCATTGTTGCAAATGAAAATGCTATTTGTGATACTAGAAGAGCTAGGGTTGAAGGCGAATAACTGCCCAGGCAACCCACCAATTGGCTTTCAGACACAAGCTGTTATATAAATTTTTTGCTTAAAAAATCATTTGCGACCCCTAATTTTGACTTCATTTTTTACAACGATTCTAAAAATACCTATTCAATAACTTATACTTTTTATTATTTATTTTCACTTTCAGGTGTTTGCTAAAGTTCAGTTTCTAATTTAAAACCAATTTATTTTCTTAAAATAATAGGTTTTTTTTCTTCATGAATATCTTATTTCCATAGCTGTCGTATTTTGTATCACAAATTTTTAAATTTCTTCTTTGTAATAAACAGCCAGGTTTTTCTTCAAAGATTTTTTGATTTTTTCCACAGAATAGATTTTATTTTTTACCATTTAAATTATTTTCCCAAAAATAACATTTAGGAAAATTTGAATTAGCAGAGGCATCTGAGTATGCAAAATTTTTCTTTATAACTTCCTAATATTTTATAGTGTCTGTCTGTTGAGCGACAAGTAATAAAAGGAAATTCTTTCTCGTTTTTTCGATCAACTAAACTTTCGATCACTCGATTGACTACACTATTCAGACCATATTTCCAGATTACGGTGAACCCCCATATTTTGAGAGACTAGAATCCAAATCAGTTGAAAAAAAGGTCAGAGAAATTATTCTTTTGTATTTGACTTCGTAACTTAAAATTTCGACTGCAATATTAAAAAAGCATATTTAAGGTAAGGTTCTCGGACCATTAAGATTGTGTCTTAATGCGCGAATATCCGATCATAAGATCAAAATTTATTCATGGTGTTCACTTTTTTGTGCCGCTGGCAAAATTATTTGATGCACAAACCGGAAATATACTTTTTCAATCATTTTATAATATTAAGTATATTTTAAGATAAATTTTATTTAGAAATTGCATTCTCTTTTCATATTTTTTTTTTTTTCTTGACAACCATATGTTGAGATAATATGGTACTTCTTGTTGCATGGTTTATGCAATATTATGAATCGTATACATTTTGTACTCCAATGTTTTACATGCAATATTAGGTATCGTTCACTTATGTATTTTAAATATTTTATTATTACATATGTAGTAATATTATGTAATATTTTATTATTATCATGTCTTTTATGTATTTTATATCGCACTTATGTAAATAAATATTTATTGTATTTTCAATCACCAAATTTTAAACTTATAGCATAAAAATCGAAAAAATATTTACCAATATTAAAATTTTAAAAGGGATTTTTAAAATTTTAATAAAGACTTTTTAAATTTTAGTTATAAGCAAAATATTTATTAAATTCACACTCATCAACTACTTTTAATTGCAATAAAAATATTCAATTTATAGGAAATTCTACACTTTTACGTTCATTTTACTTCCTAAACTGTAAAAAATTTATTAATTTTGTTCTGCTTTTAAGAAATTTAATGCAAAATTTAAACAGCATGAAATGAAAAATTTAGTTAAAGCTTTTATAAATCACTCCAATTATGAATTTGTTGAGAGGGACAACAACAACAATTATTTGGCTTAAATAATTTAAAGTCATTAGCTTAATAATTATAATAATAATTGAGGTAATTAAAAACCGCATTGTAACATGATTCTGAAAAATAAATCTTTTGATTCGAAATAAAGGGCAAGTTTGAAAACTATTATTATAACTATTTATAGAAATAACGAATACCGGATTATATTCTTTCTTTTCTTTTCCTCTTCTATTTCGAAACGAATAAAAGGTTTTAAGCATTTTAAGAAACTTTTACAAAGTGTATCAAATTTCATAATTCATTAAGATACAAATAATGAGCGTAAATTTATTACATAGTTTTTTAATAAATTGAAAAATATTATTAAATTGATAATAAATTCATTATAATTAATAATATATCTCATTGAGCCGTGGTGATTAAGGAAAAAGGCGTTCGCCTCCCAAAGAGATAAACCGGGTTTCGAATCCCTGCAATGGGTGGTTGATACGAAATCCGCACCTGGCTCGCACCGCCCACAGTGCTGACGTAAAATATTCTCAGTGGTAGACGAATCATGGGTTAGAGTCCCCTCACCGTCAGACTGACAGAGGGAGGTTTTCGTGGTTTTCCCCTCCATGTAGCACAAATGCGGGCTAGTTCCATTTAAAGTCCTCCACGAAGGCAAATTTCTCCTAATACTTGATCCTGCAGTTCTCTTGTCTTCCGAATTGAGTTAAAAATCACAAGGCTAAGAAGTTAAACATTAGTAGTCGTAATCCCAAAATTAGGGTGTTCTACTACGGTTACAAAATAAAATAAAATATCTCCAATTGTGTTGGTCTATGAATTTGATTACAATGATAATACACTATTATTAACTGAAATTCATTTTAAGTTTTTTCATTTACAAAAAATTTTATGATATTTTTAACTGTTTATTTGAATTAACCTATTTTCATCAACTAAGTATTTAATAACAAACATTATTTAAGAAATTGTAAGAGCTTCTAGTACTCTTTTAATTTCTTTAAAACATATTTTTAAACGAACCACTTAACAAACCATTTATTAGCAACTAATTTTTTGAATAGACATCATTTTAACGTAATGTAAATCACTTCTACCATTCATAATTTCTTAATATTTCATTTGAACAAACCAATTTTTATTATCAAACTAATCATTTGAACTAAGATCTTTTAACGAAGGTAAATAATGCGGACAGCGTACACCAGAATGTAGTAAATTTTCCTTATATAGCAGTATTTAAATCAGTAAGTAATAAGTATTTCATAAGTATTTAAAGATACACATACCGCATAACAGGGTAAAAAAAATATATAATAAATTTATAAAATATTTTTAAATTGTAACTAAGAAAAAAATATTATAATATAGTCTCATAATTTTATCAATGATGCTATATTTGGTTTTCTTGATGTATATTTTAGTAACAAAACTTAAAGTAAATAAATGATAAGAAGCACTTACAATTAATCTTCTAATACCAGCAGCGTAGCGAGACGGTCAACCGATCTGTAGCACAGCTTTTATTGCTTGTGCGGAATAGTTCTCTACCAGCGACGACAAAAAAATAACCAAAATAAATCGACTCCAACCATCAGAGTCCGATAGATGAGTGTTAGTGGAGAACTTTTTCGCGCTTCTTCAAGCATAGCTCGACATCTGCGACCACCAAGATAGAGGGGGAGGAGAGGGAAAAAGGAAGCTGTGGCTGTTCGGCCACCCCAAATGGACCGGAACACCCTTATTATTTTGGAAGAGAACGGTTATAGAACAATTGAAGGATTGACTCCTCCCGCGAGCCGAGATTCTCGGACTTCTTTTGGAAGATGTCGAGGGATGGTAGGGAGGTGTTTCCGGACGCCTGTGGAATAAGGAATCGTTTGGAATATATTGTGAGGTGAGAACTTTTCTCGCGGGGATGTGGGGATTCATTTGAAAGGGGAATTTGTTTGAAAAAAGAAGTTCGGAAGAACTTTCTCAAAGAAAAAGAACGTTTAAGTGGTTGCTACTATTATGCAGACCGGGAAGGAAAAAAATTTTAATGTAGTAATTTTTTTAAACTTTTTAATAAAACGAGGTTCGATAACTTAGATAAGACTAATCACGTGCTATTCAAACTGAAAATCATTTCTTCTACTTTGTTAGGAATAAATCATGAGGTAAAATCATTTTTCGAGGATAAATATAATTCGCAAAAAGTTGTAATTTGCTTTGGAAAATTAAGTTAAGGAAAGAAATCGAGCATTTTATGAATAATCGAATCACGGTGACAGAAGCGAACATTCTATTCAAGTTATTTCTTATCTGTCAGTCTCATTGCTTCTTAAGCTCTGGTATAAATGATAGAATTTTTGCTTTATGAAATCAATTAATAATTGGAGTGAGATCATTTATTGAGGAATTATAGAGTTTGTTCAAAAGAAGAAACTGTTCGAACAAATAATTTTAGAAAGAATTTTTTTTTTCTAAAAAAAGAGAGAGAATAGAACATAATTACAATGAAGAAAAACAAAAATTTTCGTATTTTCAATCGATAAAATGCATGCTAGCTGCAAAATAAGGCCCATTTTACTTAGATCAAAGATCAAATTATAATCATTACTTTTTATTAAATGAAAAATCATTTCTTTACAAATATTTCATTCCTCTTTTTATTAAACAAGAAATCATTTTTTATTTTATTTATATTTTATTCATCGTGAGGGGAACGCTATTGAAAAGGTGAAAGAAAGCTTTTTATTCAATAGTGTCTCCGCCCCCAACTCACTAGCGCTCGCCAACCCCTGAAACTGATGACGCATTTCCTTACAGACTCGTTACAGTTCCTTTTCGTGATCTGAGTTGAATTAGCTCACATTATTCTATGCCTTGTTTAATACCATTGTTTTTGCATCTTTGATTTATTCTAATTACATTAACGACTACGCTCTCTTCTTTTTATCACTCATTAAATCTTGGAACTGTTTTCTCAGTTCTTTTCAGATCGCTTCACTTGCTCTTTTTCACCTGCTATGGGAAAAAGTACTGATCTAGCGGCAACGAAACAAAAATATAGCAGTGATCTGAGATTCATTCTTTAAAAAAACGTAACTTTACTATTTAATTACTCCAAATAAATTAGAAATTTAAACAAAGTTAAACGTATCATTCATTATCAGACGTTGTAATTAGCCTCCATATTTATATATTGCTTTTTCACGTTGACAACAAAGAATTATTAAAATATCAAGTGCGTGAGCAGTAGTAAACAAAGCGCAAACGTTCATTTTTTACAAATTTCTGAATGAAAATTCTTTTCTCGTGTGGACAACGAAAAACTGATATAAACTGAAAGTTGGGAAGAATTGAAAAGAAAGTTAAAAGTAAATAGTTCATTTCAACAGAGTGTTCTATATCATGACTTATACTTATGCAGGTTCAATCATAATGACTTTATTTATTTTTATTGTTATTCATTGAATAATGAATATTAATCGCGCGTTTTTTTTTAAATAATTAATAACTGTTTAAAAGAATAATAGTTTTCTCAAGTTTATTTTTACAGCATATTATTTATTTAAATATAATTTCCTAATAGCTAGGTCATTTAGCAGCTTTACAGTGATAGCTCCAAGTTCTGAAATTTATAAATGTGCCTTTAACAAATTTGTGACATAACAAATCAATACCTCTGGGGGTACTGATGCAGAAGTTTCCTCGTCTTCTGTATTGGTACAAAATTACAAGGCTACGGAGGTGAACATTAGTAGTCGTAAACCCAAAATTGGGTCAGCTATGCAACGACGGATATAAAATAAAATAATTATCAAATTTATTTATAAAGCTCTCGAACCATTAAGATTGAATCTAAAAACGTTAAAATCCGATCATTTTAGGTCAAAAGTTATTCAGGGTGTTCGCTTTTTTAGTTTGCGTACTGTACAATAACCATTACGATGATTATTAAAATGTCAAATATATGATAAAATATTAATAAAATGCCAATTTGAAATGTTTCGTAGCATGATAGACTCGAACTATTGAAAATATATAATCTCATCAGTTAATTAAATAATACTGAATAAGAATTTTTTTTTCACTTAGAAGAAAAATCCACAAAATTCAAAAGATTCTTTCCAACAAGTACTTATAGTATATAAGGATAGAATGAAAATTAATACCCTTTTCACTGGTAGCTAACTTACAGCATCAAAACAAAGGTTCATGCTATTTGCGTTTATACTCAACTTCAAGCTAATAGCCACTTCTGCATCGCCCAGCCTTTATCTCATTATACTTCTCTTGTGACCTCACCTCTAAGTGCTGGGAAAAATCGGTGGACCTTTCGTCTTTGTCTTTGGCGAGTATTAATTAAGCCAGATATAACATGCGATTATAGCACTCGATCAAAAAAGAAGACAAGTTCTCATTTATAAGTAAATATAAATGCGATTTGTTCAGTTTTATTTTTTTTCTTTCGTTGAAAATAAGGCTTGTTTTGTTAACGTAGGCTATAGACACTAAATTGTGAGGAAATAAAATTCGAATTATAAAGCATTTTTCTGATTGTTATCTCCTATGGTAAGGCAGTGATTGCTTTTAAAAAATAATTGTTTTTATTACGGAAATCAAAATCAAGAAATTGAAGAGGGAAAATATTTACTCGCATTAAATCGCAAATGTTACATATGCAAGTTATTATTTATATCTGTATATATATATATATGACTTAAACATATTCGATGTTTAAACAATAATTATAAAAACAATTGATTTTAAAATAATATTTAAAATTGTTTGAACTTATTTTAAACACTTTATCAAATTGTTATGTAAAGTTTCAAACAAAAGAGTTTCTCAATTATTCTTTTAATTTATTCCTTTATTGTATTTAAATAATTTATTCATTTAATTCAGTTATTTATTGTTTATTTATTTATTTTATTTTAAACACAACCGAGTACTCCTGGATAAAACATTGAGACAGACTATCTTTTGTGGGGGATTTTTTTTTTTTTTTTTTTTTGATGCAGCTAACAAGTCGTTGCGTTACATGGAGAGGAAAATCTCCCACGGTTAGCCCAACGGCAAGAAGATTCTAACCCATGATCCGTCTACCATTGAGGATGTTTTACGTCAGAACTGCGATAGACACGAGCCGGGAGCAGGATTCGTATTAACCACTGGGATTCGAACCTAGGTTACTTCATTGGGAGTCAAACGTTCTTCTTCCTGCTGCTCTTATGCTCACTGTTATTTTTAATTTTTTTTACATTTTTTATTTTCCTTTAACTCTGTTTATTGTTTAATTCTATTATTAACAGAATATAATGGTAATAATGCTTTATCACCAAGCATTTATGTTAAAATTGTAAGAAATAACACTGATCAATATTTATTCCTTAAAAAATTTTAAAATCAAAAGGATTAATGGTATAATGGTGCTTGTCAAACATATAAATATGTATTTTATTCAACATACATATAAGTTTAAGAAAACGAAATTTAAAAAGTTCAAATCAAATCGAATCTTCTGTAACTGCAAATAAAAAATCGACGTTCTTTCGAAAAACTATTTCAAGGTCGACTTCCTTTAAAAAACAAACATCCAAGCATTTCATGAAAGAAAAATAATACAAATAACCAAACAATTCAAGAAAATTCTATAAATTCTAATCAAAATAATAAAATAAAACAATGAACTCAACGTCCAATCAATAGTTAGGCTCAGTTCCGCAGCGGGGCGCTATATGCGAGGGTATGAAAAAGGTTGCCTATTTGCCGCACTTTTGTTTTTAAAAAAATGCGATGCTTCTTTCTGTGCAATACTGGAGAGGAAACTCTCTAAATGCTCCTCAGTAGTTTCTGCATTAATTTTTAATTTTTTTTCTTCAAATTATTAAATGTTTAAAACAAAAGAATTGTTGTTTTAAAAAATATAAAGTAGAAGTGTTTACAATATTTTTTTTTAATTAAATGTGTTTGATGCATTTATTTTAAATGTTTAAAAAAAATCCTGATAAAGCAAAAGAATTTCGAACTTACATTTTCTTTTATCATTTTGAAATATAAATTGCGAGTGTTTAATATTCAATTAATTTTTTCATGTGATACAAAAGTGTTTAATGTCGAATTTTAAAAAAAAAATTTTTTTTATTTAAAACGATTGAATTTAAAAAGGTTTGTACAATGAGCAAAATAAAAAAGATATCACTCAGAATAACTTATCCAATTACGGGATTTTCACGAAATAAAGTAAAAAAATTCGATTTGTACTAAAACTTTCCGATATGTGGCTCAATGCGTAGAAAGTGAATTTAGCATTATGAGACAAGTTTTTCGACCATTTTTTTTTTTTTTTGCAGAAACGTTTGAGACCATATTTTACAGATTGCAGTTACACCCCATATTTTGATGGCTAAAAATTAAAGTCTATTGAAAAAAAGTTAGAGTGTATTTTTTAGAGTAGTAAGAGTATGTTTTTTATGTAGTTCAGTAAGAGTATGTTTTTTATGTTTGTATCTCTAACTAATAAATTAACCAGTACTAATTTATTAATCATATTTAAGATCGTCCATTTAAAGTTGTCACCTAGTTTGTGAAAATCTATTTATTCGCATCAAAATGGTGACATCTTTCTTACTTTGTGCACTTAACATTTATTTTTAAAATTAGAAATATCGGTATTATGGTGAGTTTTTCAACATATTCTATAAGATTAAAACCAAACTATATTTTTGCACTTTTTGAAATTAAAACGAAATCCCCAATCTGATTTAAGCTAATGATCATTAAATACTTTACCAGAATTCTGATGGAACCCTAAACTACCATTAACAACTGATTATCGATCAAATAATTTAATTAAAAAGTTAGAGGAAATATTTGCGAGGGCCTCATGACGATCATCAATTTTCGCCAAATTTGATCTTCACTTCATTCATTCCCTTCCAATAAAGAAAAAAAATGAGGAATGGTGGGCTTTATGATGTCATGGGAAAGAAGATATCTGATTGGTTAGTTTTAGAATAAAATGAGGAAAAATTCATGAGCTTTTAGTTGATGTAATAAATATGTGTAACGTTATTAAGTTTTTTTTGTCTGGAATAAAAGGCGGTGAAAAGGTAGATCTAATGTATCTTTTACTCACATTATAACATAAAATAAATATTTATTGACATTATATTTATTGGTAAAAGTGGATAATTGCCAATCGAGGAAAAAGTAGCCATTTTGTTTTTTCCGTTGAGTAAATCGTTTTCATGATATTCTTCGTTGTTCAAGAATCGTTTTTTTTTTTTTTTAATAATTATTTTTTATCAATCGATGACAATGAAGTTGAAAGAATTTTTCTCAGACTCAATAACAGGAATGATACCCACTTCACATTTTTTTTAAACAAACCAAATTAATTGAAGTCTTTAAAAAAATTCCGGAGTGACATGCAAAGGTTATATGTAACAGAGCATGAATCAAACGATAGCCAACAATAAATCATTGGAGAAAAATTATTATTTATGTAGTCATTTTTTTTATTTTTTAAATGAAAATTTTTGAGATGAAAAAAAAATAAATATAAAAATAAAACTAAAAAAATTTCCATTTTTTTTCTTTGTAGTTCAATAGAATAGGAACAGTTTGTCGTTGATTTTTTCTAAGAGGGTATTCTTTTGGTAACGTTGGGAGTTCCGTAATGTTAAATCTTAATATTTGTTCTTAGAATTCAGAAAAGTGCATGCACATTATAAATCGTAAATCATTATTTAAGCGTGGAAAAGAACAAAAACGGTATGTAAATGTAACACAGCACTAGTTATAACTAGTTATCGAAAACATAAAATAAATAAGATTATAAAAAAATAAAATATATAATTAACTGTTATGGCTTGAAGATATTACATGAATTACCTCAAGTTCATGTTTCCAATGGCAACCAAACACGTTTTGATGTTTATAGTCCCGTCTTGATCAACAGTAGTTTAGTAGATTTTGATTGTACTTTTAGTTTTTCTTGTGTAAGATATTAGTTTTTCTTGGGTATCTGCGACCTCTAATGCACTTATTAACTTAAATTTTATCATTGATTTTTAATATATGTATGTAATGTAAAAGTAAGTTCAATGCACAATGTATAAAAAAGTAATTCAATGCAAGTTATAATGTAAAAGTAAGTAAAAGTTCAAAATGTAGAAAAAACATGGAAGAATTACAGAACAATCAAAAAAGGGAAAAAGAAAAATAACAATAAAAATAATTAAAAAAAATCCGGAAAAAAAATTCCGAAAAAAGTTTAAAAAAATTATAAAAATCCGGAAAATAAAATATGTAATCTTTTCATCAACTCACACGATTATATCCGCAAAAAGGAGTGCTTTCTAATATTGTATCAATATAGCAAAAGAAAATATATCAATACAATAGGGTGAGGAGCACTCTAAAAAAATTTAACAACGAATAAAATATAACACATTGAGTAAAAATATCACTCAAAAACAGAAAATAAAATACAAAGAAAAAACAGAATAAAACATAAAACGAAATCTATAAAGCGAGCAGCAAATTCAAGTGAATTTACATGAACGGGAAATTTTTCAAAAATGATTTAAAATATTTTCGTAACCAGATTGCCGGATTACAAAATATGAAAACAGAAGCGCAGATTGAAGTAAAAGCGTTAATCGAGGAGTTTTGTTTTATAGTGCGTTCTTACTGCAGTACTGAAGTGCGTTGGATTTGTTAGTTACCAAGGATGGGCGCGAAAATGGATGTGCGCAAGGTAATATTATACTGGATAATTTAAAAAAGAGAAGTTTTAGGTGAGGTACAAATCCAAATTTTCCCCACTTTTTTTTTCATCTATTGTGTCTAAATCTAAATAAAAACCTAAATGTGTGTGTATTATTATTATTATTTTTATTATTATTTTTTTTATTTATTTATTTTCTGCCTTTTTACGTTTTTCAATAAGAGTAGTTGTAGGAATTTCAAATACGACATTGTCTTAACATTGTATATATTCGCAACTCTTTCCCAAAATTATTATAAGTTTTTTTTTCAATAGTAATGGTGAGCTTTACAAATATACAATACTATTTAAATAATACAACAGGGTGTTACGTCCTCGATATATAATTTTGAAATCCTTATCAAAAATAAAGTCTAAAAGTATGAATATATTAGGGTTCGCAAAATAATATTAAGGATAGGGGAAAAACCAGAAAATGCAATTGAATTTTAACACATCATTAATAAGAAAGTTACGACTAAAAATATCAAAACCGTTTTGATTTCCCGATGAAATTTGAAGGTTATTCAAATGAAGATTTTATTCAACATAAAAGTATTTCAACTCTTTTTCGCCAGTAAACCCAAAAATCAAAATCGATTTGTCAAAAGCGGAATTAAAAATAGTAAACCTTGTTTGATTCTGAAACCTTGACAATTAACAGAAACACCTTCAAATTTTATCCTGCACTCAAACTATCTTTGATGATTTCAATCCCAGCTTTCTGGGCTGAGGTGGTTCAAATGATAGAGCTCTAGCATCTTCATGAGATAACCCGGGTTCAAATCTCAGCGATGAATGGTCTATACGAATTCCGCACCCGGCTAGCGCTAGTCGCAGTCCTGACGTAAAATATTCTTAACAGTAAACGGATCATAAGTTAGATTCCCCTTGCAGACAGGATAACCGTGTGAGGTTTTCGTGGTTTTCCTCTTCAGGTAACGCTAATTTGGATTTGTTTTATCAAAAAAGTCCTTCTCAAAGGCAAATTTCTCTTAATACTTGATGGTCCAGGAATTCTCTTGTCTTCTGCATTGGGTTCAAAGGTACAGGTGTATGGAGTTGAACATTGGTAGTCGTAAACTCAAAAATTGGATCATCTGTTCAACGACAGATAGAAAAAATAAAAATCTCAGCTTCCGCAATTCGCCAAATTTTGATAATATTTCCTTTTTATTTCCTTGCTTGAATATGAATTTGCTGGCCTTGGATTATTGGCACATAACTTGGATTTAATTTTTGACAAGGATTCTAAAAATATATGTTGAGGGTAGTCATTACGAAACACTCCTGATTTAGAGAATAGAGGAACTCCTGGTCTATTCAACTATTAAAGAACCTGTTCAAATGCAAGTCAGTTTCACTGAAATTAAAGTTTTCCATTGAGGCGAGTTTGTTGCAATGCCTTAGCTGGGTGTTGCTTTGTTTTCTGGGTTAGGTTCAAAATAATATGGCAGCTACACATGTGTGGCGCAACTACCACTACGAAAATTAATTGAACATCAGTTCTCTAGTATATAAGACATGCTAACTTGATTCAATCATGAGGTACCTTCTGATAGATGAAGGTTGGCATTGTCGATATTTACTCTCCCCACATTGGTGACCCGGACGTGATATGATCACGCCTATCTTGACGGTAACGCCCACCTCGATCTGATAACGCCTACTTCGATGGATGGTCCACATTGAGCAGTTGACTTGCTAATTGTGACTGCAACATTATCCACCTCCTCACACTGTTGCTACTCGGTTTCATCTCGATCATACACAACGTAAGCCTGTATACACTCGACTGCTAAAAGCAACACAGGAGTGACTACGACCGTGAAGTTAATACACATCTCACATTCAGCACTAAAAAAAAACCCGGTGACCTTAACCCAGTTCTCCCGATCTTTCACAAGTACAGCAACTAGTGGTATCCGTTCATCGAATTCTATCCCTGATAAAATTCTGGTGGGGGAGTATTGTGACGTAACTACCACTGCAAAAATTAATTAAACATCAGTTCACTAGTATATAAGACATGCTAACTTGATTCAATCGTGAGGTACCTTTGATAGATAAGGTTGGCATTGTCGATATTTACTCTCCCCACAGATGCATTATATGAGTAGGATATTTAGCGGTTATCTACTCTGTTTTATATTATGTAATTTATTAACAATCACTAAGTTATTAAAGAAGATACACAAATTCTATTGAATTATGCAACCTTATATGCCAAATAGTTTTCAAAAACAAGAATTTGAGTAAATTGACTAACTTTTTAATCGTTACATTTTTAAAAATAGAAAGAAAAAAAATCGCAATCTTGTTTTTAACAATACTTTTGATTCAGTATAAATTTCCACATTTTCTAATAAACCACAAAATAAATAAAATGAAGCAATAAAAGATTCTCTTCGGGGAATAATAGCGTGAGCAAAAAACACAATCAAATTGGTACAAAGTAAAACAAATTTAGCACTATGAGAGAAAAATAGGAGTTATTGCGTTAGAAAGATCCAAACTGCGTCTTACCTTCCGCTACCACTAATTGAAATCGACTGTTTATTTGGCAGGTTACAAAAAATAAGGAAAGAAAGCAAAGGCACAAGAAAATCACGGACTGTAATTCGAAGAGACGTTGAAAAACTAGATGGCAACTTCCAGCTTTTACTTCAATGTGCAATATCTTGCTAATTTCTGCGAGAACGAAGAAAAAAATAGAGAATTTCGTTCATTAATAATACATAAACCAAAAACGTAGGATCTGATTACATATTCCGTTTTGGAAGAATAATGAGTCAAATGTAATTCTTCAAAACAGTTTGGGAGTGAAATATTTATGTTTTAAGAAAAGTAAAGAAAGAAATCAATTCTGCATTCAAGAAAAAAATTATTTTCAAGTTTTGAGGAATCGGTTAATATATTATCCTAAAAGTATTACTGAATATCATTAATAAATGGTGAGCAGACGATAACGTTCACTTTTGTTTTCTTTTTTCTTCTTTTTTTTCAGAATTAATATCGTTTGCTCAGATTTAATCCTAAGGTTGCAACATATAGATATAATATTCGATTATTCAAAGAAAAAAAAGAATGATTTGAAAAACTTAATGATAGAAATTATTGATTTCTGCAATTCATTAAATAAAGTCTGAGGGATTATATTTTTCATAATGCCGAAAATATTAATATCTGGAATTGAGAATAAAGGAGCTGGTGTAAGCATTTTTTCTTATCCCGTACCTTACCCTAATACCATTGATTTCTAATACATTTTTCCTCATAATATGAATGGGGCTATTCTTAATGGACGTTTTCTGTGCCTTCTCGGTTTTTAATGAAATAAAATGTTACTTTTAGAATAATGCTAAAGAAAAAAAAAACATAAGCTTTTACAAAAAGGCTTAGTTTTAGAACAAAGCAGAGTAAAAATAAATTCTAATATGGAATTTTATAAAACTTCATATTAGAAAAATTGAGTTTTAAAATGATGACTAAAATAGGGAAGAGGTAATAAAAAAAATACTTTTCTTAAATTAAATTTTAAAGAGAAATGGAGCACTGCACGATGATTCGTTAAGCTTAACAGTGACAAACAACGGATTTTTGAAAGGAAAAAAAAAAAAAACGAATTTAGTCATCCAAAGAATCCCATTACCTACTTAAACAATATTTATTGTTATGTTCTTTTTTTCTATTTTTTTTCTTTCTTTTCCTTGCTTTTATTTTTGCTAATTTTTAAAACAGAGTTGAGTGATCCGACTTTGAATAATCCGACTAAACCATTTTTAAACTATTTTTATAATTAGATATCTTATTTAACTGCATTTAATGTTGCTGAGAGAATAATATAATTTTTAATTTTAAATATTAATAAAATTTAGTCAATTTGCAGTGTAAAAACCAGCTTTTTTTTGTTTTTTACCATGAAAGTGTTAAAAAAAATCCAATAACTCATAACAGATGTAAAAATAAAGACGCGGGGCATTATAAATTAACTTTAAATGGATCAAACAAAAGGAAATCGAAAATGTTTTATCGAAATTTATTTATAGCATTTAGAGCCTGGCTTTATTTAGAAATATGGGATATATTTAAAAATACAAATTATATTTTGAATTAAATATGGCAAATAACTGATTTTATACTAGATATCCCATAATGAGAGCTTAATGTGTATGATTATAATCTTTGTAAAAAGTGAAACCATAAGAAAAGGGAAAAATCTGCGCAAATGGAATCGCAAATTAAATCTCAGCGAAAAGAATCGTTATCGAAATTCATCGAATTACTAGTGAAGAAGGCGATCTGAAAAACATCACATTCAGATTCATTGCTAGGCAAAATAGGGAGGTGTTTCTAATAATCCCTCTCAACTCATATCTTCCTGTAGAAACCAAACATATTTTATTGTTTTCCGTCTCACTTTCTTCAGTAGTATTTCGTTAGATTTCGATGATTTTAAGAATATATGTTAAAGATGGAATTTATGGAACTCACTGTATCTCTCTTCAATAATTTGCGTGAAAATTTGTTTAAAAAAATGCTAAAAAAATCTACGAAAATTATAAGCTAATCATAAAGCTATATAAATTACTTCAAAAGTGGAATAGAAAATAGCGTGAGCATAATAACACAAATCTACCAAATTAACAGTGCTGCATTTCTAACGTTTAACAACAACAAAATATCGTCGCTTTGAAACTAAACCGTGGTAACTCAAAAAAGCAAGTTTTTCAGGAGAGCGATTTCTAACTTTTCAAGATAGTGTATCACGCCTATGCGATAACGATTTATCTGCTCTCTAAATTAATTTTATGGAACTTAAGAAGGTAGCACGTTGTTTCACTAAAAGGGTGATTTTTTTTTTATACAAAATGATTCAAATATCTCATTTTTCGATTTTTTTTTTAAGTTACTACGGCTTAGTTTCAAAGCGACGATATGTGAAATTAACATTTAAATCAATGTAAACTTAACTGTCAATGAAATTCAAAGAAAACTAAATGTGCCAAAAAATTCTTAAAAAAGTCTTTAAAGAAACTCAAACCAATAGAAGTTTAAACCATTACCCTCACGCACTTTCAAATTGTATTTGGTCAGTCAAACTTGAACGGTAAATTCGATTTACTCATTTAAGTCTAGAAGAAGCGAAAATCTTAACTTAGTTTTATTTTCTACCTCTTCCGGGCATCTCTATTTTGGCAGAATGTTGCGCGTGATCTTCTTTATAAAAATATCAATGAAATCATACAGTTTAAAAACACTTTTATTTTTAATGATTCAACAAAATGAAGATTCAAACATACAAGATGCTTCGATGCAACAATAGCTTTGATGCATATAATCTATATATATATTTCTCTTACATGGCGACAAAAAAAGCCTCATTGCAATTCCCCGAATGGCAACGCTAGAAAATCGACCAATGATTGCCGCTAAAAATGTCACAAGCCAAATCTAGTTGAGGTGGCTCAACATATAGAGCTTTTAAAAACGGAAACTGAAATAACCTTAAACTAGTGAATTATAATTTCTCATACTTTTATTCATTATTTTGTATTAATTTAGGTCAAAATAAGTGAAAAATATTATATTTAACATTTAATAATTTATGGTTATGAAATACAGCATGAAACATCGGTGTATTTTTTGCGTTAAAGGTAAAATCTTTAAAACAATTTTTGAAATTTACACTTATTTACAGTTCTTTTAGATCTAAGAGAAATAAGTATTCATCATTGAAATGTTTTTAATATACAAAATCAAATACTGATAAATTTTTTAACATGACCGTAAAAAAAGTTTCAAACTACTCTTTTTTTGGATTTTATATTTTAGTACAAATATAATTCCGATAATGAAACAAATATTTTTTTAGTAACCATTAAACTGTTTTCATAATTAAAAAATACCAAAATATATCTTTGCTTGTTATTAGAGAGTCAGAATAAAAATATGCAAAAAATGTTTACCGCTGTGAATTTATATGTTTATTCACCGCATCAACATCACAACCAAATATTCAAATAAAACGAAAACATTAGTAATTGTGACCTGTTTATATATTTTCAAAGTGATAATCGATGGCCTTAATTGAGAGCTGTAACTGAATCACAAAATTTTCAGTTGGGGACCAAAACTCTTTTGTAACGTTCTTGAACAAGGATATTTATAATCACATTATACAAACAATTTACTATAGCATATAGTCTTTATATTAAATTGTTTTCTTATCTTAGAAGAATTCTGAAGTTGCAAAAAAACATGTATGTACTGCATATTTTCTCCTTATTTGCTATATAAACCAACGCCATAAATCGCAGTAGTACCTCGGATCGGAATAAAAACGAACTGTTATATTCTTCGTCTTGACCCTCATTAAAGCACGTTGTCATGGGGTTTCAGCATTTATTAACTCTTGTGTAGGCGATAGATTTGCAGACAACTTAGGAGGCACGGTATAGCGCAGCATGGGACCTTTTAAATTACACCGATGTGAGACTAAAAAAAGGCCAAATGCAGCGCACGAAGCAATAAAAGCTTAATCCTAAAGATAGCATTAGAGGAAGAAAATATTAACAAAAGGGTGCCATTTAGATTTGTTAAGTTAAACTCTTATTCTGAGACTTAATGCTAGTCATGAACACTGAAAAATATTTTTTAAAAATAATAAAGCGTGGTACTTTATCGCTTTTGAAAAATGGTGTTTAATATACTCACGGGAGTTATGACAAAAGGAAGAAAAGAAACTTTTTTTTATTTTTGTGAGCACATTAAACATATTCTCAAAAGTTTAAAACTGCATTCTCACGGCCAACCTAACCTTTAAGCATTGTATGTAGGGGAAAGTTAGCGAAGCAGCGTCCTTATAGTTTTCTTATAGTATAAACCTATTGAATTTTTTTTAGTAGACTTTAGTTTCTGAGAACTTTTTTTTTTAAAAAATTAGCAAGGAGGTTGTCTGAAAAAATATTTTACCTACGGTTGAATTTCTTTTCGCTTTTCGCTTTGTATTAAAATATTATAGGTTAATATTAGGGCCGATATCGGGCCGTTTGTGAACATTGAAAAGTGTCTTCGAATTTACTTGTTCTAATTCACTATTTTAAATATAAATAATGTGCCCCTGTGGGGTCTATAATTATTTCCTGTTATAGGGTACACTATTGCCCTGTAATATAATACGTGGTCCAATCAAAATATTATGGGTCAATATTAAGGTCCGATATCTGGCTTTACGTTAACATTGAAAAATGACTTCGCGCTTCCTAATTTTAAAGAGTTTTAGAAGACGAATTTCCTCATTTTAAGCTCTACCGAACACTTATTTTAGATACGCATGCATAGTAAGTTACAGAGCCCCTTTGTGCACCCCCTAATTGACCTATAATTATTTCCTTTGGTATGGTACACTATTACCCGGTAATATAATACGAGATCCAATTAAAATATTATGAGTCAATATTAAACTCTGATATCGCTTCTTGCGTTATTTAACTTGGAAAAATGTTTTTGAATTTTTAAAGCTCTTAAGAAGGCGAATTTCCTCATTTAAAGCTTTTCAGAAGACTATTTTAGATATACATACATAGTAAACTACAGGGCCACATTGTGTACCTGATATGAAGTCTATAATTATTTCCTCTGGTAGGGTACACTAATTATAGGCCAATTAGGGGGGTCACAGTGGGCCCTTAAATGTATATTGCGAAGATGAGAGGAAAGAGCCTTTGAAGAGAAACTGTGGTAGGCTTCACGTATCACCGTGGACTGGATGGTAGGCCACCAGACAAGAAAGTTCCCAGCTGGAGGGAGGGGTCCTGGTTTCAAATCCCAGGGACTGACAAATTTTCAAAAAAATTTTCTTTTTTTGTTTTGTTTATTTTAAATTATATAATTTTTTAACGTGTTTTTCGATATTCTGGAGGGTCCTGCATGTAGGAAATAATTTTTTTTATTCGGAAAATGAGAAAAAACTGGAAAAATCCAGGAAAATCAGTTTATTTGCTCTTTTTCGACTTCTTTTGTAACATTTTGGATATTCTAGCATGCATGGGGTGTTTTCTGTGTGTGAAATCTAGCAAAGAAAGTGTAAAGGAATAATAAAATAAAAAGAATAAAAAAATAAAATGGCGAGAGTAAGATTCAAATTTCGAGACCCCCTAGCTCCCTTTAATACCAAGGTATAATTTTCAAACTCGGACCCTAAGTAGGGGTCTATGGTCTAAACATGGCTGAAGAAGAAAATTTTTATAGGCTAATTAGGGGGGTCACAGTGGGCCCCTAAAGGTATAATGCGAAGATGAGAGGAGGGAGCTTTTGAAGCGAAACTGTGGTAGGCTTCACGTATCACCGTGGACTGGATGGTAGGCCATCAGACAAGCAAGTTCGCTGTTGGAGGGAGGGGTCCTGGGTTCGAGTCCCAGGGACTGACAATTTTCAAAAATTTTTCTCTTTTTTTTTTTATTTTAAATTATATTATTTTTTAATGTGTTTTCCATATTCTGGAGGGTCCTCCATTTAGGAAATAATTTTTTTTATTGGGAAAATTCTAAAAAACTGGAAAAATCCAGGACAATCAGTTTATTTGCTCTTTTTCGTCTTTGGTTGTAACATTTTGGATATTCTAGCATGCATGGGGTGTTTTCCGTGTGTGAAATCCAGCAAAGGAAGCGTAATAGAATAATAAAAAAAAAGGATTAAAAAAATAAAATGGTGCGAGTAGGGTTCAAATTTCGAGACCCCCTAGCTCCCTTTAATATCAAGGTATAATTTTCAAACTCGGACCCTAATTAGTGGTCTATGGTCCAAACATAGCTGCCGAAGAATGGCTGCCGAATATGAGAGAGGAGAGTTTTTGAAGCGAAACTGTGGTAGGCTTCACGTGTCACCGTGGACTGGAAGGTAAGCCACCAGACCAGCAAGATTCGCTGCTGGAGGGAGGGGTCCTAGGTTCGAATCCCAGGGACGGAAAAATTTTCACCAAAAACCCTACCAGATACAAAAAAACAAATGTCGGTCTATTAATAGGTAAATCGATCTATTTTTTCCATTGGACTTCGTTCTTAAAAAAAAAATTTTTTTTTCAAACAGCTAACTGAAGAAAATACTTTAACGTCATTTTTTCTCTTACCTAGTTCTATATCAGGGGTTTCCAACTTGCATGAGGCCGGGGGCCGCAATTGAAACCACCAGTCAAAGAGCAGGCCGCAACTTTATCAAAATTTTATATAGGACTTTTTAATGTTTAAAGGAACATTAAATATTAGAGTCAGATTTTTATCATGTTGTACTAAACAAAAGTATTGAATTACAAATAATAAATATTTTCTTGGATGCAAAACCTGTGGAATTTTTTTTTTTTTTTTTTATGCTTCGTTGGTATATTAAATTTTACAGAAATGAAGAACTCAGGTTTTTTTAAAGAAAGAAAAGTATTTTAAACCCATATAGATTTTTTTACGAAAATTGTTCGCAAAAAAAAAAATGACAACTAATATATTTTAGTTCGCGCGCCACAAAAAAAGGCTTCGCGGGCCGCCAGTTGGTCTATATTGTAATCAATTTATTTTCTTTTATTATGGAAAATTATGCGTCAAAACTTTCTTGCTTCCGCATTTGAATAGATTGATGCGCACAAGCAAAACTGTGTTGTAAAAATTCGATGTTGCGTTTCCACGAACGAATTTAATTTTTTTGAAGGAATCGGTTTTTCGTCACCCTAACTAAAAACGGCGTTTCTTTCTCCCTCCTCCCCTCCCTTATTTGACTTTCATTCTTCAAATCACATTGATTTTTGATTTATTGAGAATACAAAGTACTTTTCATAATCAAAAAATTAATTTTTTTTACATCGTTCACCGTTATTTATTGATGCATTTTTTTACGCAGAAAAAGTTGTGATTACACGGGGAAAACTCAGGAGTTTCAAACAGGATATTTTTTATTATCAATAGTTATATTGTTTAAAATGAATTATAAAAACTATTAATTAAATATAAAAAAATTAAAAATATAAGAAGTTTCCATTAGTTGGGTATAAAGCGAATTTGAGTTGAGTAATTCAACATATCACTCAAATCTATCATTCGTTACTGCCCTGGATAGAATAGACCTTTATCTACAAAATTAAAAAATATTCGATCTAAAACAAACTATATTATGAATAGTGAATTATAATTATTTTTTGAAGCATACTAAAACCGATTTTATCTTATTTTATTACCTGCGTTGAACACCCGACCCAATTTTGAGTTGACGACTATCGATGTTCAGCTCCATGTCCTTGTAAGTTTGAATCGAACCCACAAGACAAGGGAACTCCCGAATCAAACTGGCCTTTGGGGAGGATTTTTTGATGGAACTAATGGTGAGGAAAACTACGAAAACCTCCCACGGTTAGCCCGATTGTAAGAGGATTCTAACACATTATACGTCAACAGCTAAAGATATTTTACGTCACCAATGTGGAATGTGCAAGGCGAGTGCTGAATTCATATCAACAAACCACAGCTGTGATTCGAACCTGAGACACCTAAATGGGTGGTGTACGCTCTATCCCCTGAGCAACT
This sequence comes from Parasteatoda tepidariorum, assembly GCF_043381705.1. Classification (NCBI taxonomy): domain Eukaryota; kingdom Metazoa; phylum Arthropoda; class Arachnida; order Araneae; family Theridiidae; genus Parasteatoda; species Parasteatoda tepidariorum. The sequence continues at coordinate 18,345,602 of NC_092206.1, forward strand.
GTGGCTTTATCCGGTTGGACTAAATCAGATTTATAATGGGAAAAAAATATTTTTCTCCTTTCTGAAACATTTTTGCATAGCAACAAACTAATATTATGGCTCTCTAAACTGAGAAACTTACAAGTTTATTAAAATCAAAGAACACAAGAAATGTTTCTGGAATTTATAGTAAATTAAGTCAGCTAACTAGCTTTAAAAACATAGAAATCACAAAAAAATCTTTGAACATCTTTGTTAGCTCATCTGAAACATTGTTTTTTTTTATGCTCTTTTGCAAAGAATAATAAAAAAAACCACAGTTTCAGCGCCTTACATTTGAAGGAAAGATGTAATTTTAAACAGTATGTGTCATCTTGTAGTAAGAATTATCTGAGTTTTAGAACGAGCAAATAAACTAGAATATTTTTAAAATTTTCACACTTTTTTAAAAAATCGTTAATTTGGCAATATTTCTCCACTTAGATGAAAATTATCAAAATCAATGCCTAATTTCAATTTTTTGAGCTTAAATAATACAGCATACGAGTAAGTTTTCAGACATTAAAAAATTAGACCACAAACGATTCTTCTAAAAGTGTGGCTTTTCTAATTATTGTCATTCTTGACCTTACCGTCATGAGTAACTGTTTCAATCTCACATCACTTATTAACATAGCATATAATACGCAAAAAAGCATAACTTCATAGGACTACAGTTCCTTCGATTCCAGGAATTTGACTTGGAGTGTTGGGAGCTATGTTTTAAAGAATATTAAAGATAAGTTGTGGACTTTAAGAGTATTTTTTATGAAGTATTTTCTTATTTCCATCACACACATCTATCTATCTATCTATATTATATAAGGTCGTCGAGCTACCGAAGCGGGGGTGCCATCCCCTCTGCAGAGGATCAAAATTGTGATGGCATGTCTTCGGATCATCCTCCGGGATGTTTCCCAGACCGTCGCCAATAGCCCATTGTGCAGCTCTAGTGCGACGTAAATTAACAACAACAACAACAATATTATATAAAACGCTAATACGTACGTACGTATGTATCAATAAAACCGATGATATTTCTTTTCTCGCGCTGGCAACAGTTTTCATTTTTAATTGATTGGATTCGGCGCGCAAGAGCACGTAGTGAGCAACCAGATAACAATAACCAGAGTGAGCATTATCAGGTTGTTCAATTCAGATTCATGCACTAAAAACATGACAATATTTAATTTAAACTCAATTAGGAATTAATTAATTAATTGAAGTGAGAATGCTTTAAAAGGCCGCTGTTGAATTGATATTTTTCTACTGGGAGCTACCTAAACGTCTAAAAAACGTTTAAGTGTTTGTATTGAATGCATTGAATTTTTTTATATTTCGCGTTTATTTATGCATTGAATTTTCACGCTTTAAAATGCAGAATATTAGTGAAGCAATATTTGATAATTTATTTTGCTAATATGTTTCTTATTTAGCTAATGTTTTGATTTTTTCACCATGTACAATCTAAATAGCTAATATACTTTTTTAAAAGCCAATAAGAACATTGGTAGAATTCTTCTACATAAGTACAATACTATGTCTTTGATGATAAAATACTATGTCTTTGATGATAATATATTATGTCTTTGTGCTAGAACATTGTGTTCATTGGCGAGCGAGCGCAGCGAGCCATGGTTCACGGCGTGAACCACATAGGATTGCGTAGCAATTCTCGGGGGTTGGCGAGCGTTAGCGAGCAGGGGGCGGAGCCTCCTAGTTTATTAATACTCTTCTTAACTGAACAGAACTACTCTTAACTGAATGTGTATAAATTAAAGGAACACATTTAACTTACTTTGTTTTACTAGTTTGCGTCAAGTAAATTTGAAAATTTAAATTTTCCTAATAAACTAAAATATTTTAAAAATTATTAAACATTTTTAAAAATAGCTAATTTGGCGATATTTTTCCTCTTAGATGAAAATTATCAAAATCAATGCACTATTTAAAATTTTATGAGCTTAAATAATACAGCATTGGAGTAAGTTTTTAAACATTAAAAAATTTGACCACAAACGCTAAACAAACAGGCTTCTTCTAAAACAGGCTTTCCAACTGGCAGCCCGAGGGCCGCATACGGCCCGCGAAGCCTTTTTTTGTGGCCCGCGAACTAAAATATATTAGTTGTCATTTTTTTGCGAACAATTTTCGTAAGAAATCTATATGGGTTTAAAATACTTTTCTCGTTCATAAAAACCTAATTTCTTCATTTCTGTGAAATTTAACATAAAAGAAATTTAATTTTCAGGTTTTGCATCCAAGAAAATATTTATTCAAATACAAAAATAATCGTGTATGTTGCTCTTTTTTATTTCATTTTTTTCGTATTTTGTAAATATTGTTGTTGTTGTTACTTTACGTCGCACTAGAGCTGCACAATGGACTATTGGCGACGGTCTGGGAAACATCCCGGAGGATGATCCGAAGACATGCCATCACAATTTTGATCCTCTGCGGAAGGGATGGCACCCCCGCTTCGGTAGCCCGACGACCTGCGCGCGAAGTCGAGCATTTTGTAAATATAATTTAGCATGTGCGTATCAGAAATTTTCTCGAAGAAATTCTCCGATTTAACTTTTTGAAACCACTCATTTTGGAACACATATTTGTAAATTTTAAATGTAAATATCTATTCTCTGGTAGTTGCAGCAGACAAACCTCAATTTTCTCATTGAATATTTTGTGTGCATGTAAGTTTTAATACCTTAACAATTAGATATCTGTTGGACATTAATTATTAATTACATAGGTGCACACTTGAAAGTTATTGTAGCCCGAACTTTTATTATTTACTCAATATTTTAAAAAATATTATTAATAACAATTAAATATTTTTAAAAATCTACTTATTTTGATTTGTAATTCAATACTTTTGTTTTGTTCAACTTGATAAAACTCTGACAGTAATATTTAATGTTCCTTCAAACATAAAAGAGTCCTACAAATTTTTTTTATAAAGTTGCGACCCGCCATTTGATTTGTGGCCCCCGGGCCTCATGTAAGTTGGAAACCCCTGTTCTAAAATGTGGCGTTTCTAATTATTGAAATTTTAATACTCTTTTTTTCACATTTATTAATACTTTTTTTAATTGTACAGAATTGCTCTTAATTGAATGTGAGCAAAGGTTTTTTTTAGTTTGTTTCAAGTACATTTGTTTGTGAAATTCGATTTTTCAGATCATTTGACACCCATGATTTTGCAAAAAAGAGACGTTAACCTTTTGCTTATGGCGGGTACATGTGGACAACAGGTGATGGTACAAGGTACTACATGGTACCCCGTAAGCAAAGGGTTAATTTTAAATACATATGTGCCACTACTTTTTACAATTAAATGTATATTCAATTACAGACTTAAAAAAAAATTATCATCAAGAAATTTTTCAACACAAAATATATATATTTATTTCTTTAACCCATAAAATACATCTTAAATAAATAAAAAAAAAAGAAAATATAACAATCATAAATACATTTTATTTTACAAAATTAAATTTTTAACTTGTTCTGGCGTTCTTGGAAGTAATAGACTTGGATCAGGATAGTTGTTGTTCGGCATATTAACAGCTTCAAATATTTGGCTATAAGCATTGCAGAGAAGCCCCATTGATCTTTTTCTAAGAGTTTGCCTTAAAAAATACACATATTAATTCATATTCCAATTTAAAAGAAAATAAAAACAAGAAATGTTTAAAATATTTACCTTAAAGATGCAGAGAGGAGGAGAATACTTTGTGGAATCGTCAATGAATCAGGAGAAGAAAGAAAACTTTCAAGTTTTTTCTAGAAAAGAAATAAAATTCATTTTGAAATAATATAATGAAATACATTTAAATTTCTCAGACTAATCATCGCTGTGTGTTCGAGACTTGAAATTAAAACTAGCTTTCTCTCATAAACAATTAAAATTTTAAAATTGTAATTTTAATTTATAGATATTGCTGGAAAAGTTGTCATGTCTGATATACTGATTTGTGAGAAAACTTGAACAAAACAATCAAAGAGATATATTAATCAATGAATATTGAAATTGTTCAACTTGTTTTTGATATATGACTTAAGCACCTTTTGTACGTACAGAATCATATAGTTTCATCTACAGAACAAACAAAAAACCCGCTCAAATCTGTCATACAATGATAAATAGAAAACAACTTACAACAGCAGCTTGAACAGCCAAGGCATCACAACCAGGAAGGCTAGACAAGGGTCCATGCTTAGGCTGGAAATCTTGAAGAGAAGTATACAGGGCACCTAAACCTAATTGTCCCACAATTGTTGAAGCTTGCTCACTCACTAATGTATCTAAATGGGCATCCATCTAAAATAGGTGGGAAGAATTTATTTTAGATATATATGTAAATATAAAAAAAAGTAATGATGAAAAAAAAAATTGCTATAGCTGATAAAAACTTAAAAAGCAGATTTTTGAACAGTAACTAATTAAAAAATGTATAAAAATATTAATTAATAAAATCCTTTCTTACAAAGTTACTAATTAATCAAATTACATTCAATGTTTTAATGCCTAAATTATAGAATTCCTTTCACTCTATATACATAATTTTCAACATTAGTTTTATTTATACATACTTTACTATTGAAGACCCTGGAAATCCATTATTGTTTTTCAGAAACAAATTAAAATATTTCCTTTTGCAGATCTGAAAACACTACATTTTAAACTTAAAAGAGTGTTAAACTAAGAATATATAATGCTCACTTATGCACGTTTTTGTAAATTTCTTACAATTCAATTAACCAGTTAATCTTTGTAAGATGTTCACAAATAATAATAAAACATTTTCAATAGCATTTTATTATACTCCCTGATTGTGCATTGAAAGCACAACATGGTATCAGATGGTTTAAAATAGAAAAGAACTATAAAATTAAAAAAATAAAAATAAATGAACCTTGCATTCCGTAATCTGGTGCCAAAATATTTCACAATATATAACAAATATATCTCTCTTAATTACAGATTCTAAGCTTCTGCTTGTGATTTTTCACCAGCACAATTATTTTATGTAAGTTCTAATAAGAAATTGTGTAACTAATTGAGTATTTTAACATGTACATAGATAAATACATATAAGTTTTAAATTTTTTTTTCTTCAGAAAGTTGAAAAACATGCTTAAATCAGGAAATTTTAAACTATCAAAAATAACTTAATCAATTAAATAAAATAATATTTAAAATGTCAATATTAAAAAAAGATAAAAGATTCTCAAAAGTATATAGAACTTTTGTAACAGGGATTGTAAGTGTATTTTTAACTGACCAAGTATTTCTCATTTGAGTGAATTTGAAAAGAAATTTCTCGTCAATTCACAATTTGTTCAGAAAATGTTGTTTTTTAGACAGATAAAATAGCAGATGAAAAATTCATTTAATCTAAACTTAATAGGGCATAATGAAGTAGGTTAATTATATTTGTCTTCATATTTAATTTTGACCATATTTTAAGAAGCTTTGGTTTGCATAACACTTTTAAAATGTTTTTTTTTTTTTAACATAAAAAGTTTATTTTTCATTTCGAGTAATATTCGAACAACAATTTGGATAATTTATTTAATATTTTCTTCTTTATAACTGCTCTCAATCTGAACTTACTTTAATAACTTTTCTTGAAATATAGTGAAATCTGTTAGTTAGGCGAACACTTTTGCGACTGAAAAAATTGTCTGTCTATCAGAAATGCACATTTACGGGAAAGATACATTGATAATAATTTGAGAAGCTACAATATCTATAGAAAAAATACTTTTGAGTTTTCAAGGAAAATATAAGGAAGAAAAAAATTGAGCTTTAGAAAATTCTCTAAGTTTTTAGAAAATGTATAAACTCTGATAATAATAATAAAAAGAATCAAAGCAAATGAAAGTATTGTAAAAAAAAACTAATGACACGTAAAAAACCTTTAAAATAATAAAATATTTTCTTATTTAAAACACATAAAATTACAGCGCAGCGCAAATTATAGCCTAGGGAAAAATATTTTTTTAATAAAAAAAATAAGTTAAGAATTTGGTTTAGCTTCTTACATATATATACATAAATACATAGTAAAAATCTGTTGTAACAACAATTTAAAATAGCAGGTGGGATTGTCATTGTAATGCATTTGTCGTTAAAAGAAAAAAGACATATTTATTGTTAAATTAGCAATACATAAATAAACTAAAATATGAAATAGAGATGTCTAAGCCAAATTACTGAAGCTGTATCGAACAAGAACACGCTGGGCATGTGAAATGTTTGTTTAATCTAATAAATGTTTTCTTTAGTTGTTTATTAGTCTCAAGTCTTATTACCGGAACACAGGATAGTTCCAGAGAGTTCACCAGATAAAACTACATATATCACTTGAGTAGAATAAATCAATCAATTGCCTCAATTTTGTGATTGTGAATGGCAACCAATTGTTCACACTATTTCCGTTGGATTATTAGTACTCCTGTTCGAATTCCTATTGGTTGCTACTAGTTACTGATTGATCAATGATCATTTTTCTGAAGATAGTGAAGTGATGTCAGCTTAGGCATATCTGTTAACACATCCAGAGTAGACTACAGATAATAGACAGGATTACTAGTTCTGTATTTAATGAATGGCAGCAATTAAACCTGAGAAGAATGTTGTGGAACTATAAAATTATCCAATTACAATCATTGCTTGAATTAATTTTTTTTTTATGAGGGAACTCATCGATAACTTTGTCAGACTCCTCTTTATCTGTTGAACTTCACATAGAACTCCTTTATTTGATACTTGTAGATAAGAATATCGAACACCTACGTCTTTGACTTTTCAAGTATTTTTCAGAATCAGTTCTTTCAGAATCGATTCTTTTCATGATACTGTATACTCTGCTACACATAACACTTCAACTTGTACTTAAACTCAACTAGGTTAGTAACGAGCTGCCAGATAGCTAGAAGATCATTAATGAACCACTAACCTACACATCTATTTTTTAATCATACAATTTAAAAAATTTTAATAGTTTCATGGTTCTTACTTGAGCTTGAAGCATTTCAAGATATTTGTCAGTGTATTCAAATAACATCAGAGATGAATGGATTAAATATATACAATTGGCAAGATATGCAGCCATATCAGCACTGGCAAGCTTTGATGCTGAAACATGGCACATCTGAAGTAATGGTTCTATAACAGCAGTCAAAATCTGCAAAATGGTAGAATAATGACTTGAAATCTGAACAAAACTAAATTCATAAAGTCAAACTGAATAAAGAGCTGATAACTGATACCTATTACTATGTTTAGATACTTAATTTCAAAAATAATGTAATCAAGTGGCTATAGGAAAAATAGTTTAAAACATCATTGTTATTCAAAAGAGACATATTTTTGTTATTATAGCAATTTTAAGCTTACCATGCATAAAAATTGTGAAATATCTGAAAGCTTTGATTGTGATTTTCAATGTATTATAATTGTTTTGACATGCAAAATATTAAAGAATTTTTGAAGTGAAAGAAAGTGTTTAACTTCTGAAAGTTAATTATGGCAGAGAAATTAAGAATTAGTTTATCACCAACCTATGCATTTGTTTTAAACATTATCTGAGTAAAAAGAAAACTATATACAAAGAATATACAAGGATATAAAATATAAATACAACTTGTATTTCCTAATAATTTTTTAGCAGAAATTAAACTAATGCAAAAAATTTATAGTGATTATTATAATTATTATTATTTATAAAATTTATATTACATTATTTTTTGTTATTTATATAAATTTATTTATAAATTTATATTATCAAAATTCAGTTACATTTTTTGTATTTATATTAGCTGTGTAACAATGTTTCATAAATTAAATCTTAAAAAAATAATAAACTTTGTACAAAAAAGCATGATAAAATATGTTTCAATTTTAACAAAATAGGAAGAAAATGTTATTATAAAAAATTTCATATTTTACATCTTATTAATATTTTAGATATTATATGAAAACATTTTTTACAGACTGTTACAGTTACACTTTGTGTAATGTTACAAATTGTTCTTTTATTTAAATCTTATCTTTAAATTTTTTAAAACCTTTATGAACCCTTAATTTTATAACAAAATAAGTTTATTTTAAGCACAATTTTCAAGTGATTTTTCTTAAATTTAGGAATTATTTCTCAATTTAAAAGTAAATATACTGAATACATTTTTTATTTAATATAATAAATAAAATAAAAATTAAAGTACTATGAAGAAGCCATTTTTAATTGTCCTTATTTTTGAGCTAGCTGTTTTATTTCTCTGGTATACATCGAGCACATTTTTAATTCGTCGGCATACATACTTCTAACTTGTGCAGTTGTTGAAAAAGATTTCACAAAGTGGTAGTAAAGCAGCAATTAAGTTTGAAAGAATTTTCTAAAAACTATTCCATTAAGACATCCATGAGCATAATTAACAAACAACAATAGATTTACTCATAAACAATACAAACAATAGATCCTACCTACTTATTTCTTTAAATTATTGAAGCGTTGTGTAGTTAAAAAATTTTTTTGAAACTTAAAACTTCAAGACTTAATGATTCAAAGCACTAAGAAAATTATTTCTCAACAGCCGAACAAGTTGGCAGATGTATGTATATATATATATATATATANATATATATATATATATTTTATTTGAAACATCCTATCACTATGTCATCTGCTATGTTTGCATTTGGATATGGCGAGTCATTGTCTTGTTTGTTTTTTTACTCTGAAATCAGTAATTGCAATTTTTATTCTATGGCTAATTCATATTCTCTTCTATATTCAATATCCAAATCCAATTTCATTCTATTCCAATTAATATTATTAATATTGTGAAGTATCACCTAATGTTATTCCGAAACCATCATTAAATCAATCATCATCAAATAATCATTCATTTCATCCATTGTTGTAATAAACATATTTAATTCGCAACAATATATAATCAATTATATTTTTACTTATAACAGAGGCATAGAAGTTTTATAATTTCTTTGAAATTAAACATATAATAAACTTAAAAGAAAATTCATAATTAACAAATATGTATAATAAACTCAGTATTTAACTAAATCTAGATATACCTGCGGAACATCTTTTTGCCTGTCATCAATAGTAACAAGGCAGGCATCTTGGCAAGATAAAACTTCACGTAATAGTGTTAAAGTTTGTTTAAGACCTTCAGGTGGACCTAAATCTGCCGGTGGGAGGTCAATCTTTTCTAAAATTCTATTACAATGACAAGACAGGCTGTTGTAAAACATTTTTTGAGATAAAGTGAGCATTTCCTCTAATGTTGTCAAAAGAGCAGCTTCAGAAGTCATAACTTGTCTAGAAAAAATAAATAACAATGTATAATTACAAATAAAAAACACATTGGTAGCTTATATTTGTATGAAATAAAATATAAATAATAATTCTACAGATATGCACCTTTTGTCAAACTAGATATTAGTAATATAAAGCCCAAAAATACATTAACAAATACACTTATAGTTTACAAAATTCAAACAACTGCAATTTTAAGGTGTATATACAACTAAACTCCATGTAGGTATATAATACAGTCTACACTTTTTAGTGCAATCTTTCCGAAAGAACGACCGTTACATGAAATCTCGTTTGCTGTTCCCTAAACGCAATGTTCTTTTAACCCCCATTAGAACGTCCAAACTGAACTTTTCAATCCAATTCAGCAACCGAAATTTTTCTTTTTTATTCTTAGAAAATAAATCAAAAATAAGTGTTAGGAAATTTTTTTTTTTGTGCTTTCAAATTTAACATTTTTAAATTGAAAATGAGTCAATAGAGAATAAAAGTCATGAGACAAATATTCAAACTACCATTTCTTTTGATGTCACTGCTCAATAAACATGAAACATCTTTAATTCTCTATGAATTAAGAAAAAGTTATAGGATTACCTATTCATAACCGAAGAAATCCTAAGCGTAAATGGTAAAAAAAATTAACTATTTTTGCGAAGTGGTTTATTTGATGTTAAAATACATGGTAAAATTTGCTTTCTTCTAGATTTTAGTTTTACTTAGATTTCTAGACATATATTATTTAGAGGAAGTGACTGTTTCTATCCAGTGCAATGTTTTATGCTTGGAGAAGAAATTAAAAATTTTAAGGGAAGTAGATAGAAGAATAACGTCAAAATCAGAAAGTGTTAAAACTATTCTAGATCATAAAAAACATTTTGCTTACAATAATTAAAAATCACGACGAAATTTTAAATTCAGAATAACAAAGTGTTTTAAATTCATGATAATGCTTCAGTGAAACAAAATTTCACAATCTAGAAAATGCACTGAATGACTGGCTAAAGTTTATGCGCAATTTTTAAAAAATGCCATTTGGAAAAAAATTTAATGTAATTTTAACTTTTAATGTTCAATATTAAATAATACTTGTACTTTATTGACATAAAAAAACTGCACATTTTTCAGTATCATAAATCAACTTTAAAGAGTAGCATGTTTTTGAAAAATCAAGTACAGTATTTATGAAATATAAGTAAACATTTTAACTAATTTTATGTTACAAGACAGTGAATTAATGACATAATGTCCGTTTTCAAAATTATACAACACTAAAACTTTATACTTCATTATAAAAGATAAAATCATTATAAATGGATTACTTTGGGATCAATGTTTTAGTTTTTGGTAAAATTGAAACACATCATCCTGCATTTAAGCCACTATAAATCTTTACTCACAATCTTCAGATTTGAGTTTATGTTCTTTTTCTTGTCTATAAGGAGGGAAAATTATATTTTATAATAGATTGTTCAAATGGGGAAATATGAAATTTCTCTGCTTTGTTTCTATCAAATTGATTTGGTACTAATTTTAGAATTTCTTAAGGAATAGAAATGAACTATTAGTTGCAAACAACATAATTTAATATTTTTTGGTGATTAAGAGGAAAAAGAAACATATTTTGAATAAATAATTATGGAAAATATCAAAAACTGAAATTTTCATTTATCCTGTAATGTTCACTGTGAAATCATAACAATTACTGATAAATTGTAATAGTCAGCACCTCTGGTTTTATCACTTATTTACATTAAATAAAAATATCAATAAAGATAGTACAAACCGAATAGTATGTAAATAAAATTTCAAAACAGATCCAAGTTTAAAAAGAGTCACAGCACCCTGCTCAGAAACAATGACTTGCTCAACTCTCACTTTCAGTGGCCTGCAGAGTCCTTCGGTGATGTGGGAAAGAGAAGTTTGTATCTCTTTACTCAAATCTGCAATAACAAATTTTTTATAATAATATAAAATTCATGTAATAAAATGTTTGTAAAATATCTTCATATTTTTAATAAATTTAGGCATTTAAATTATATTTTTTTTAAATGAACGTTTACTTACACAGATTTTTATGAAAAAATTAATGATACCTCCAGCTGTTAAAGAGCACATTTTTATAATAGATAGATTGTCTTAAATTACTTCAACCAAGTCAGTTAAATTTTTTTAGTGTTTTAAATAATTGGAAGACTTTAAACTGTTTAATGCCATAATCTCTGCTTTTAATCTTAGAAGTACTAACTGATGAGCAAAGCTAATTTAAACTTTGCATTTTTACAAAACTTTAGCATATGTTCATTATATTAAATTAGAATAGAGCTTTGATTAGCTCAGGTATGATATATTTAAGTTTATGAAACTAATTATTAAAATATCCTTTTTTATGAACATCAGAAAAAAATTGTGTTACATTGGAAATAATAGTTCCTGTAGAGATTAAAAAACAAATTTTTATTTTCTTTTTAGAACTATTCATAATTTGAGAAAGTGTGTATGATATATAATGACAAACAGTACATTTTAAAACAATTAGATCTCTAAATTTACTTTAAAAAGAAATTAAAAACAACAAGAAATATTTATATTCAAACTTTTAACCGATCTGCTTGCTGCATTTGCGCAATAACAAAGAATTTTCTGAAATATTATGTTGAAATGATTATTGAATTTCAATTTTTAATGTACCTTTACACGTGCATTTCTTTAAAACAGTTTCCAACACTTCTTTTTCTGAGGCTGTTGCTTGATGCAACCAAGCTAGCATATCTCCAACATACCGTAGAGGATCATGCGAATGCATCTCTATCGGTTTAGGAGTTCCACTTACACCTTTTTTTTTAAAAAAGAAAAATTATTAAACAATAAATAACATTAAACATATATATGTATAATATAGACAGTAAAAATGACTGCAATATTTATTGTCAAATATTTCAGCAATGCAATCTCACCATAAGGTACACAATTTAGTCTAAAACCTTAATGTAATGGATGTGTACACATTATTTATAAAATTAAATAGGAACAATATTTTTCTACCGAATTAAATAGGAACAATATTTTTCTACAGAAATTTAAAATCAAAAACAAATCTAAAATTTTTTAAAAAAAACTGCTTTTTTGTAACAATATGTTTCAATCTAATTTAGATCAAGGTAAGTAATAATATAATTTTCACTCTTTAGTGCAACCTTTATTACAGTGTTTTTTTAAAACAACTTCCAAAACATTAAGTCCCATTTCCTATTCATAGGCAAGATTTATTTTAATCTTAAATCGAAGAACTGCACCAAAACATTTATTCCCATACAAAGACAAAAAATTCAGTTATTTAATTTTAAAAATATTTCAAAGAAATCATTTAAACCACTATTTCTTTTGATGTTATAACACATTAAATGAGAAACATCTTGAACATCCTAAGTGAGAAACATCTTAAATGATAGAAAAGTAGCATAACCCAGAAAATTCTTATCCTAGGTAGTCATGATCTATGATCAAAAAGTTAGTGAAGTATGCATTAGTTCACATTTTCAATAAAAAGTGTTTAGTGCACCATTATGAAAAAATGGACGTGAAGTCTCATATGCATGCATTAGATTCATATGATGAATTCATATTATCAATAAATTTCTACAGAGTACAATATCAATCATATCTTTTTTGAAAAACGCATTCATTCTTATTATGAAATGCTAGACCCCTCGAGTGATTCATTTTTAAGTTAAAACATGTCTTGGCATTTACTTAGAAATGTGTTATTTTCGAAAATGATTGTTCTTAACCAGTGTAGTATTTTCAACGTATTTTAGGATTTTTCCTTTTTAATGTGTTTAATGCCTTGTTAATGACTTTTTTTTAAATAAACTATTAATTTTAAAGGAAACTTTTACATGCTTATGAAGAATAAAAAAAACAACTATTCTGTTAGTTATTAAGTAAAATATTGCTTTGCAAAAATTCCGTTAGTAATTTTCCTTTTTAAGAGGAGCGGTTATTAAATGCTTTAACACAGATAAAATTTTGTTTTACAATTAATAAATAGAGACTGTTGAACTTTTATTATGATATTATATATAGTATGAAACTAATATACTAATAACATGCATCAAAATGATCACTATTTTCCCTAATTATTTTATTTGATGATGGTAGCATGAATTACTAAAATTAGTTTGAGTTATATTGAACAGTATTTAGTAAACACTTTGCAATGTAAAAAATGAAAAGTAAAGTAATAAAATAATACCTCCTCTAGTTAATGCATCAATAAACGATCTCACTACTGCTGCTCTACGAGCAGTGGCATACTCGTCTAAGGAGTATTGAAAAAGAATAGGACGATCTTGCAAGCTTTCCATAGCTTGACATAATAAAGGATTCAATTCTGGAGAATCGATGTTTAATAATCTACACTCACCTAAAATATTTAAAAGAAAATTTTAGTAACAGGATTTTTAAAATACTAACTTTTTTAATGCTATATATGCATCCTTAATAAAACAGTAATGCAGAGCTGTGTAATCTTTGTTATAGTTTAGACAAATTTGGTTTCCCTCAATTGCTCACAGAGCATAATACCTTCCAGAAAGAAAAAAGCAAACAAATAAGAACAAATTTCTGAGTACAAACACAACAACTAACATTATTTAGTAAATGGAAGATCTTTTAAATGTAATAGAGAACTACTCGAGTTGGAGTAGCAGAAAAGTTATATAAGTAAGCTAATTTACATCATTAACATTAAAACTGAAAAAGAGTAGCCATATTATAAAGCTGTAAATTTTTGTTGCATAAATTTAGGAAGTTATAGAAATTTCTAAAAAACTATCAGAATAAATTCACAGTTGAAAGTCAATTTAAATATAATAATTTTTATTTATTATTCCCCATTAGAAAACAAAACAAATGCAGCATAAAGAATGAGCACAATTTTAAAAGAATTACCAACGGAATGAAACAAAAATAAATAAATAAACTATAGGCATTCAAAAAAATTTATACAACTATTTCAAAATTAAACTTTTAAAATTGGATTTAAAAAAAGGATAACTTGAGATTATAAGCATCTTGCACTGTTTACTACTTTAAACAAAATCTTTACAGCAAAATTTTAAAAACACATAAGGAAAAAACTTGCTTACTTTGAGTCCAGCGATATAATCTCTCATAAGCAGCTTCTTGTTGTAATGCCATCGATTCCATAATCTCTATGCTTAAAGTAGAATATAGTGTTAGACAACTGCATATCATAGTAGATAACTAAATTACATTAATTCACATTTAAACGAAATCTTACCCAGCAGTTTGTTGGCTACTTCTTAAAAGGACTTTGCAATTATTATGTATGGTTTTAACTCTAACAAGTGCCTTGAAAAAATTCTAAAATAATAATAATATAGCCATTACTAAATAAGCAAATTATTAAATACAAAAAAAAATTATTAATATGTATTTCAATTGAAATTATTACCATGTTTTTGTAGAATAGTACATTTTAATTTCTATGAAATTAAAATGTTTCAAAAACTGACATTATTGTAACATTTCATTTTTATGGTCTCCACCCATCTAAAATGAAAACTGACTTACATGCCTAGAAATATCATATGTACCCAAAATCGGCATCATTCAGAACTGTTAACTTTTTCAAGCTTCTGGCAATATAAATGAGATAACTTCATTCTATGTACTCTCTTTAGAGGTATAGATTATAAATTTAATTTTATTAATTTCAGTTAAAACTCAGTTTTGTGTATAACATTTGTTGTATTAGAACTGAAATCTGAAATCATAAGACATTTTCCTGCCTTCATTTTATTTGTTTATCATAATATCTAAATTTATAAGTTACCAGAACTAAAATAAAATATTTATGAAGAGCCCAAATATATATAAACGACACTACTATTTAAGAAGGTGAAGTAACTCAGCCCACTAACTGAGAGTAAACTTCAAATAAATGTAATCATTAAAATGTTGTTTAGATAACAAGAAAAATACATAAGAATTAACATAAGAATTAACTCAATTCACTAACTAAAAGAAAACTTCTGATAAATGTATATTTATTGAAATGTTATTTAAATAACAAAGAAGATACACAAGAAGTAATTCAGTTCATTGACTAAAAGAAACTTCAAACAAGTGTATTCATTAAAATGTTGTTTAAATATCGAGAAAGATGCACAAGAATATCACATCTTTAAATTAAATGAAATTCAAAAGAATTTTGATAAGCAAAGTGAGTTTAAAAAATTAAACATAAGTGAGATTTTAAAAAAATTTCATTACTTCATCTAAATTTCCATCTCTAGTGCCTCTAAGAACTTTAACTTCTTCAGACTTTAAATGAAAAGTATCAAGAAAAGCTTGAGTTACTTCTTGCTTCATCTGTATTTTTTGACTGAAAAAGTTCCTCTCTTTATTAAAAATGTTCTTAAATTGAATAAGGAATTCAAATGCCAATATTACTTCAGAAAAAATGAATAAAATTTTAATTGATAAAATTTTAAAAAAAAAAGACTTTTTCATAAAAAATGTTTACAATGTAAAGAAAAAAGATGAGAAGAGTAAAATATAAAACAAATTCTTAAGTATTTTTAATATTAATGCCATTCAAATAAAAAGAATAATAAAAATTTAACAGTTAAAATAAATTTTAAAAAATTTCCAAAATCCTTTAAAAAATTACTGTGAAAAGAACCAAAACAATTTTTAAAACTATTGTGAAAAATATTATTTAATTTATTCATGTTGAAGAAATTACATTCATAAAAATAAAATAAAAATACACAATGTGTATTCCAATATTCCACTATGATTTAATATGTCAATAATTTCTTCAATAAAGAGTCAAATTTAAGTTTTAATTGAGTATAACAAAATATTGAAATAGCTAGTTAAAGTAATGAAATTAATCGAAAAGAATAGAAAATGATAGCTCATTGCTTCCAAAAGCTTTTATAGTTTATAATATTGTACACAATCCAACTCCTGATGTTAAAAATTTACCACAATTAAGCAATTTTTTCTGGTACTTATTCCTTTTAAAGGCCTGTAAAAGATCTCTTTCTATATTACTATATTAAAACTGCCAATTTTACCATAATATAAAGAGAGCTTATTACCAAAATTAATTAAGTAATAGTGGCTTCAATAATAGCATGTCAATTTTTTATGTTTTACCTAAATAAATTAGAATCATATTCCCATTAATTTTGTTTTTAGTATATAACTTAAAATTTGGCTTCAATAATAGCATGTCAATTTTTTATGTTTTATCTAAATAAATTAGTATCATATCTCCATTAATTTTGCTTTTTAGTATATAACTTAAAATTTAATTTTAATTAGAGTACCTATTACCAAAATTAATTATGAATCATTGGCTTCAGTAATAGTATGTTGAATTCTTTTACTTACGAATTAGTACTATTGCTCTATTTATTTTGCTGTTTAGTACAGAGTTTACTTTTTTATTTTCATTATAGTACCTACTAACAAAATTAATATAAATAAAAACCATAATAATAAAAAAAAAATAAAAGAATGAACATAATAAAATAAAAACTGTGAAAAATAAATGTAAGTTGAATAAAGTTAGTAAAACATACCTTTCAGCTTGCAATTTAGTAGTCTCGTTGATCAAGTCATGAGTTTGAGATTTTGTAGTCTGGAGAAGAAAAAATCCATGAAATATACAAGTGAAATATGAAGTGATGAAATGAAATATGAAGTGATTTAACAAAAATCATAATTAGTGGTAGGATAAAGGCACATAAATTATTAAAAATTAAAATAAAAATTATACAAAATAAATATATTACAAATAAAATGAATTATGGATACTATTCAATATTATTAAAATAAAATGTTTTTTTTAGGTAAGAAATATTGCCTACTTTTACAAGGAAATGTCTGCTTACATTATATAAAATAGTTAAATATCTGATGAAAAATTGAATTAATATCTCAGAAGAAAACTAAAACCAAACATGCTATTTCCATTGAAATATTTTCGGTTTTAAAGATTTAATGAGTTTTAAAATTAGGAAAGATAAAAATTTCTAAATTTAAACATTAAGATTTAATTTTTATATGTGAGAAATACCCACTAATAAATACTTAATATTCGTTTAAAATATTTTAAATCTTAAGTCAGGTTTTTTGCTTATGCAACAAAATATAATACAAGTTGATAACAAAATATCTAGTGTTATAAATGATTTAATTAGTAATAAGGTTAAGAATAAGTAAAGAAAAAAAATTACCTGCAACCGATTCATCATTTCCCCGCAACAATCATTCATTGCCATAACATCTTCGTAAAAATCATCTAGAGCCTAAATGTTATATTAAATATACATTATATATCAAATTTGAAAAACTAAATGGATGTACATTAAAAATATTTGTTCAAATTAAATAGTTTGTACCCATTTAGTTAAACAAATACCTCTTTCATATCTCGAAAGGAATCTAGGAATTCTTCATTTACACGTAAGCTCCTCTTTTCAATTTCACTTCGCAAGTTTCTTCGATTTTCAATATTGTTTTCAGTGAAAAAGGTAGACAAATCTCTAAGTGCATCTAAAGTTTCCTATTTCAGAAATTTAAATGTGTATAAATTACAAAATTAAATTAAAAGAGGAAATAAATCTTATAAAGTCATTTATAATTTAATACCCATTAAATTGTTCAACTAAAAAATAATAATAAATTTCAGAAAATCAACATGGAAAAAAAATTTTATGATAAAATGAACATTTCAAACAAAAATAATGATAAATCTTAAAAGTGAAATAACTGCTAAAAATTGTAGAAACTACATTTTCAAAGGACAATTTCAAATTTTTTAAAAAAATCTTTAATTGCCAAACAGAACTGTGAATTATGTATTACACAAAATGTAAAGAAGGACAAAAAAAACCTCAAAGGGCAATTAAACGTCTTTAATACAATATGTATTTTCAATACTTTCAAAATTCAGAAAAAAATATTGTGTAGTTGACGAGTCATACATTTCATGGTCCCCCAGTTAGTTTCTCATGTGTTGTTTTGCTGCCCCGGAAGTCCCCAAGACTTGGAGATTATTTTAGCACAGGTACCAGGTAAGGAAATCTTCCCCAATGACACAGTATTATTTTTATAATAGACCATTATTATTACTTTTATACTATTATTATTCTTATACTAAATTTTTTACAATATTATTATTTAAGCTTAGTGCACGTATTTCTGAATGCAGATATTTCCTGAATGCAGACTAATAACGATACTAAAAACTTAAAAAGCAAACAAAAAAAACTTTCGCAGCTTAAATATTAATGAGCAGTTATTTTTTCAGCTACACATTGTAAGAGTAAATGATAAGACACATATATTTATATAGTTCACTAACATGAATGAAATTAAATACTTGATCATATATAAACAAATTACAACTCACTTTATCAGAATCTAAACGGGCTTCTAAGAGTTTATTCAGTTTTCTCGATAGTGGATTTGATCTATCAGCATTAGAATCAACAATTTCTCGAGTTAAATCGGAAACACTCATTTTCGCTGAAAATTATATAAATAATACAAGAATAATAGTTTATTATTGTTAAAAAAAATCATTTATTTTAAACACGGCTTATAATTTATCGGACAAACATTCTTTAAGCTCTAGATCCCGAAACGAAAGCACATAAACAAATATAAACATTAGGTTTTCTAATTTATATTAGGGATTTGCATTGTCTGCATTAAATTTTTTCAACTTTTAAGTTTTAACCATTCTCTGGTATTCTTTGCAACATTCTTAAGCTTTTAGGAACGATAACGCACTATAACTTTTCAGAGCGTTGAACTCGTTCATTATTTTGAGAATGACAGTTTAACGAGTTGCTGCCAGATTTTACTTGGTTGTAACCGCGAGCTACACATTTATCCATCTTAAAATGAACTAATATATTGATATTAAACTTAACAAAAATCATATAGACTGAATAAATTTTACTTCCTTTGATTATTTCCTTTTTTATTTTGCACAGAAAATAGCAATTTCATATTGTTTGAAACTTAACTGTACTTTTGACTGTTTGGGTTATGTGTTTGTCCAATTTGTTTAGTCACTTGTTTACATCGGTTTTTTAATTCGTTTTATAAAGAAATCCCACTAGTGTGGAAATCTGTAACAAGGAAATTTCCAAATTTGTTGTGCTGCCTTTTGCCATTTAGTTGTATTTATTTATTATTGGTGTTCATTTAAGAAAGTAAAATGCCTATTGAAAATCTTGAAGCCGAAAGCTTAGAAAAGAATCCAAATTTGGAGTTAGCACAGATGAAATTTTTACTTTCCTCTGTCGAATTTCAAGGAGATGAAAGTTTAAAAAATCGACTTCTGGAAGCTATTAAATTAAACAGTAAATATTTCTTTCTGCCTCTGCATATCACTGTGATCTTATAATTTCAATTTCGCGTCGAAAAATTGTGAACTGTTATTGAAATTAAGTACCTGGCATGAAAACAGAAACAATTCTGTTTATTTCTATGTTTTAAGTTCAGGTTTTAGGTTGAATATGACACTATAATAATATCGGGACTAATGAAAACTATTATGATTAAATTATAAAAGTTGACGTTTCTACTTGACCCCTTACAGAATGTTCGGCAATGTTCTCCAACAAGCTTATAAATGAATAAAAATGTCCTTCGGATTTTATCTTTTATATCTGAGCAAGCTTACAAAGCTGTTCTCTAAAGATCTTTTAAAAAATGAGGGGTTAAATAGTATACGATAATTTATGAATATTACTATTGCACAAATTATGAAGATAGAATTTTCTCATGAAGAGTGCTTTTTGTTCTCACCTTATTAGTTTTTACTATTCTAAAACTTTAAGAAATATCTCAAAAAAATAGACTGTAACATTTAATAATTGAGAACAAATAAAAATGTACTCAAGTATTAATATTATGTTCAAACGTCAGCAAAACAATGCAACTTATTATTACTTTATGAGACATCTTAGTTTTAAAATTTCTTACCTTTTATCGCAGATAATAATTTATTTGTAGTATCATTGTTGATAATAATTGAATCTTTTTTTCCAATTAAGATTCTTTTTCTTGCAATAATATATGTGTCATTTCCGCAATTGTTTCTAGTGTTAATATCAGGATGAGGCTCATCTTCATTGATTCTCGTTGTTTTTATGGCCATCATATCCAAATTAATATTTGACTATGATCTTCTATTTGAATTTAATATACTTCTTTTTTTTTTTAGAACAATGTCTAACAGGTTTATTGTCATGAAAATGTTGATAATGCTCTTTCAACTTTTTTTAAACTAGTATGTGTCTTGCTTTCAGAGTAAGCTAGTTTCTTCTGATCAGATATTTCTAAAATACTCCATGTGCATTTAGTTTTAAGGTTTGTCCTTCCTTCTCGTTGACTCGCGCTTTGACGTTATGATTTATAAAACTTCTCATTGACATCAAAAGCTGATCCGGAAATGTGCCTTTGCAAATTAAATGGTAGCTTGGAACGTAATAATTTAAAGAAAAATATTTTTAAGGAATAATATTTTTTAAAACTATTTTGTACTCTACATTGTTCTGCAGAAAGAGCATTTTCTGTTGCACTTTTAAGCAATTTTAATATGGGGTACTTGCTTACTTGGCTACTTAAAATTTTATTAATTCTTGGAAATCTATCCAATTTTGTGGAATGTTATTTTTTTTTACCCTAGAAACTGATTTATTAATACGTATAAAAATATATGTCTGTGCAGTAAAATTATATTTTATTTTGTAATTAATTATAATATGTAGTATGATTTATAATTACCTATAATTAAGATAGTTTGTTTAGTACTGTATTGAGAAAGCAAGAGTTTAGGCATATTTTTACCTAAAGGCTGTTACCGTCCCTGATTAAGAATTATAATTATTAATGTATAAGGGAATATTTCCATATTGATACTTGTTCACCGTATCAAATATTTTATGCATACATATTTTATACATAGATAAAATTGTGCCTAGAATAAGCTTTAAAAAGATATATATAACAGTTTATCATGTGGTGGTTATATGTATTACCCTTTAAGTTTGCTAGATTCTGATTTTTTTTTTTTTTTTCCTTCCTAAATTTAAATTTCTATGAACTTAGTAAAAATGCCAAATTTATAATTTAAAAATTACAAAATGTGGTGGTACTAAATAAAATATTTTTGATAAAGGAGAAAGTGATGTATTAAATAATGAAAAGGAAAGTAATGTGTATACACTAAACTATAATATAAAAAAAATTATGTAAATCTAAAATAATAATGAAATGTAATTGTTTTTTTTTTTCATGACGAAAGAACACATAAAAGAAGATTAAGTTTGTTTCATTTCAAATGTTTTTTGATTCGAACATTATATCCTAGTTTGTCTTTTAATTAAAACAAATAGAAAATTATATCCTTGTTTGTCTTTTAATTAAAACAAATTGATATTGTCCATAATACTCTTGGGAATAGATAAATTGCTATTAATTAAAATAAAAACTAATTCAATGTGACCTATGAAAGCCAAAGTTTGTTCTTCAGTGTCCTCCATCCAGGAAAGGTTGTGCAACCCCTTTGTTAAAATATCTATGAATGTTACCATATTTTAAGAGGCAATATTTTAGCCAGAGAATTTTTATGAACTGTGAAAAGCTATTTTCTATAGTAATGCTAACAATTAACTTTTTCTGGGTTGAAAAGCTGTGATTTAAGCACTAAATCAGCTTTCAGTGATATAATTTTGATTTAAAAAAAATTACTTTAAGAATTAATTTAACTATATAAATTTTTTTTGTTTTTCACTTTTTTTAAAAATCTATTTGATTTAAAATTAATATTTTTTATTCATTAATCATTCATTTTCAGATATGGCTCCTTTCTATGAAGAAGTCTGCAAAGATCTATCTTGGCCTGTTGATACAGTTCTTCTAGAGAGTATGAAAAAAGTGAATGAAACTGAACTAAAGAAGTTAGATGACGCTATCGAAGATGCTGAAAAAAATTTAGGTGAAATGGAAGTGAGGGAAGCTTTTCTTAATAAGGCAGAATACTTAAGTAAAATTGGATCAAAGGTAAAATTAATAATCCTCTTGTTTTTTTTGTTTTTGAAACCATATACATTTTTAGATATCATAGTTTATTATAACTTGCAGAGATTTAGTGATTAATTTTAAATCAGGTATGTGATTTTTTTCTGAAAAAAGAAATTTTTTTTTTATCCGGAACACTGAACGAAACTAGTCTAAATGAAATAAAACTTTTTCCCTGTCTATATTTATGTATCTATTTTTTTTCCTTTTAATTTTTACAGAACTTTAATATCTAAATAGATTTGGTTTGAATATTAATGCTTGTATTTGATTATATTATGTAAATTAGTATGCTATTTGTAATTGTTAATTCATAATGTGATTTGAACTATATGTTTGATATATGGTTTGTTAACTTAGTAGTTTTAGCAAGATCTCATTATATTTATGCAATTCTTTATATAATTATTAAATAAGGTTTTACTATTTTCTTTTATTTGAAATATTAAGCTGTAGTTATTTATTTTTCAATTGTTGCTTTTTAATTTTCACTTATTTGAAAATCATATAGCAAATAGCTTGTATATTTATACTATTATTTAAACTGTTTGCAATTTTGACCTGTATAAAAATCTTTTTAATATTAAAAATTTATTTTTAAAAAAAGGTTTTTTCATTGTGATTTTTATGCTGTTCCCCCCACCCTCCAATATGGAAGAAATTTGCCATCCTTCTTTTGATTGTGCATTTTAAAATTAGAAATGCTTAAAGAATTTGATCTCTTGGATTATCATGTTTTGTATTTTAAAATAAAACTTAATCTTTTTTTATTGCTTACAAGGAAACGTTTCTAAGCTAAACTCATAGAATTCATTGAAATTTTTACAGATGTTCGAAGAACTTATAAATAAATTGTATCTGAAAAGTTAGCTGCCTAATTCCATAAGGAATAAAGTAATATTGAAAAATAGAGAAATAAAATAATGCTGAAAATCAGGTTGTAGTTACTAAACTCAAACAGTTATCGATGCTTGGTGAATTTTCATTTTTAAGAAGAAATGCAATGAGTTTCCACCATTTTGTACTGAATTTTCAAATGGAATATTTTAAACTTATTTCAGCATCTGTAAATTCAGTCCTTTCTTTCTTTCTTTTTTTTTTTTTAAAAATATGAAACTCATTATATAACATTCGCACTCTGTTGAAAATTTTAATCTGTTCTGTCATTATTATTTTAAAGCCACTAAGCTAATGTTTAAAAAGATTTTTTTTAAAAATATAGTCTTAAAGAATAAAGTTTACCAACAAAACTTTTAGATATAAAAAGATAATGTCTTACTAATGTGTTTAATTTAAATGGGAGAAAAATTTTAATAATGCATGAATAAATTCAAAAATGTATATAAAAAATTTTTATTATCAAACAATTTAACAGAAAATTATAGCCTCTTTACTAATTCATTTAACTTTTAATAAATAATAATGGAAAATTCACTATTAAATGCAAAATATGTATTTTAATTTGATTTTAAATACTTCTGAAAAATCTCTCACCTATAAATTTAAAATTGCATAATGAAAACTTAAATTACTTGATTTCAAAAATTGACGTTTTTGTTTGAATTCTCAATACACAAAGTTACATTTGGCTTTATAAGCATAAATTTTTATTAATTTTTTCATAGTTTTACTGTTGTAATTTAGTAGTTAATTTTCAAGCTATGGAATTTTCTATCAGTTCTTCTGGTACTTGTAAAATGTACATTTAATTCTAAGAGTACATAGCGCTTAGTAACATTTCTTTGTTAGCATATGTTTTGTTTATTTTAGCTTAAGTTAATGCTAAATTTCTTTTTAATTATAATTTGCATGCATTTAGATATTGTTTTTCTTTTCCTAGGATGCAGCATTGGCAGTTTTTCGAAAAACACAAGACAAGACAGTTTCCCTTGGTCACCGATTAGATCTTCTTTTTCATATCATAAGAATTGGATTATTTTATGTGGATCATGATCTGATTACTCGTAATATTGAAAAAGCAAAAAGGTACATGACTCTATTTTTTATATTTACATGATGGTTGACTGTGTTAAATAAAGAAAAAAGGAATGTGGTTGATGTTATATTTTTGTAATGTTTTAACATTTCCTTTTACATAGATTATATTCCCTACTTTGCTCCTCCCACTTGACCATAAGTAAATCAGCTCTTAAGAATTGGATTCTTTTATAATTATAATATGCATCACTAAAAAAAGTAATGGGAGAATTTATTTTTTAACCCCATCTTTTTATTAGGTTATAAAATTGTTTTATACCTTTTTTGTAATTTTATGTAAGCATAAATGTTTTGAAAGTTTCTTTTTTTTAACTTTTATTATTATTACTTTTTGCTTGACAAAACTAAATATTTTTGTACTTTGTTATATACTTATTTAATTTCTTTTTGTGGTCATAAATATTGGAATTAAATATTTTTTTCTCAACAAGCACAATTCTGTAAGGAACTTCTGTAATTGTGTTTGATTTAATTGTAAATCTCTGTTTAAAATGCTTATCTATTTACATGAAGGTTGACTGTGTTAAATATCACATACTATTCAAACATGCACTATCTAGATATAAAGTTTAGTTCTTGTGGTAGGTAAATTCTTTTGTTTGGATACATACCTTCTCATAAAAAGCATCCTAGTTTTTTTTCCATCTGATATTTAAGATAATTTTTTTGTTCTTTTTGTTGACATTACAACATTAAAATAAACCACTTCCAGCAGCAGATGAATTTAAAATTTTCTCTCACCATCACCTTTGTTAATAGTTTATGGTTTTCCAGTATAAAACAGTGTTTCTCAACTTTGTTGGTCACGCTCTTATAAAATGTTTTTAAAAACTCACTTTACTTTGTCCGAAGCTTAGCGACATTATGAGATGCCATTATACCATAATAAAATGCTTGAGTAATAATTATTTTTATCCATGTATTTGACAACAGCAGCATAAAACTTTACATTTATGTTCTTTTAAGATATTTTATATTTTAAATATTTCATTGATATGTTCTCTAATAGTTTGTTAAAATTGACCATACTGCTACAATCAGAATAAAGATTAATTCTAAATCAGAATACTCTATTCCTCTATCAAATTTTGTGCACTTTTAGAAAGTATCTATCTTAGTTATGAAAGTAAAAAATCTATTTAAAAAAATATTTCTTTTAAATAGGAAAATTCATGTTAAAATTTTTTATGCATACTTGATATAATCTTAAATTTCAATCATAAAATCAAATATAGTTTAAATTGTATTATTGTATGCACTTGAATGGTCTAGCTAGTTGGCTTTGTCTAAGGAGACTGCTTTGGACCTCGAGAGATGGAAGACAGGACTTAAAGCCTTTTGTGCCAGATTGGCTAAAAAGAATCTTGACGATGATTATAAAACATTATCTGCTATGCAATCTTGGCTTTGAAGCTTGTACCATTTAATTTACTTTAGTACTATTTTATAATTTTTGGAACTTTTAAATTTTTTTTATTAAAGATCCATTTATGATTATTTTTGGATTTTTTACACAGTATAGGACCCAAAATCCGGAACTCACGGGTCCGACAAAATTCCGTATTTCGGAAATTCCAATATGGCGCCCATATATTACGATCATTCAATTACGCTGTAAATTTCAGAAAAACCAATAAATTTAGCTGAGTTTCTATTGTAGATTATGATGGGGTGAATTTAAAACTGCTCCATCTTTAGAAATTTCATTAATTAAAATAATAATCTATATGATATAATCAAGAAGAAATAATTCACAATGAGATAATCCGAATCCTCCAAAAAGAAATTCTCATTTTTTCTTTCGTTCTCATTGTTCTCGTTTTTTCTTTTACATAACATTTTGTTTTAACAAAAGACGCTCACCTCGCTTTAAAAATGTTTTTTTTAAATAAAGCTAACAAGGAACTACAAAAAAAGTAACAATTAATGCTAAGAAACTAACAATGAAAAATTACAAAAAGAAGTAAACAACTAATAATGATAAAAAAATAACAAGTAACAAAAAAAAGTAACAATTAATAATTAATAAAAAGATAGATGAATCGAATTTAAAAAAAAAAAAAAAAAACAGCAAAAGGGATAGAAATCATTTTGTACACCAAGTGAGAAAGAAGTTTCAATGTCAAAAGGGTGTGGCTAATTTATGGTCAAACAGGAGAGGGAAATGTGGAGACAAACCAGTAAAGCATTTGCACAGCTGTCAAGATTGATTGATCAGTTTCTTCCAACTTGCATTTCTTTATTTTGTTCATTGGAAATATAGATGTTTTTACTTTTCAATTTCAACTGCTTTAGGAATGGATGTTTTGTTAGATACAGATTTATTATTTTTTCTCTTCGTGTTTTTATTTTTAAAAGATAAAATATAGTTACTTACTTCAAGAGAAAAAAATTCCAAATAAAAAGAAAATATGACTGATTTTTTTTCTCTTATCGATAAAAATTTCTTATAAAAAAAAATTGGTCGGATTGAGTGCCGAATTTCAATATGCCGGATTAGGGGTCCCATACTGTATATTATTCTGTTTATTTATTATGATGATTATTATTTACTTATTTATTATTATTAAATTTATTTAAGATAAAGAATTTTGTTTTTATTTAAGCTTGATTGAAGAAGGTGGAGATTGGGATCGTAGAAATCGGTTGAAAGTTTATCAAGGAGTATATTGCATGGCAATTAGAGATTTTAAAAATGCTGCAAATTTTTTCTTGGATACTGTCTCGACATTTACCAGTTATGAGCTGATGGATTACAAAACTTTTGTTACTTATACTGTTATATGCAGTATGATATCGCTGGCAAGAATAGATCTCAGGGAAAAGGTGCAGTATTATTTTATTTATTATATTTTAAAAAACTTCATATAAGTATCCTTTCTAATGTAAATGTTTATTTCTTCAGGTTGTAAAGGGTTCTGAAATTCTTGAGGTTCTTCATAGTGCTTCAGATATTCGTGAATATCTATTTTCCCTCTACAATTGCCAGTATGCTGAGTTCTTCCAGAAGTTAGGTATAAAGTGTTTTAAATTTTATCAATCTCTATACTGATTATTACATTATTCATAGAATTTAGCACATTTTTAAAGATATAAAACTAGTCATTGACTTATCAAATTTTTTGTTATTGTATCTAATGTTTCGAAAAATTCACTGTGGAGTTAAATCTAGAAATTTTGACCATTTGTATATGTATAATCAAAATACATATACAGTGTATATTTTTTAGCCTACTCTACAATTCAGTCAAGCATTATTATAATATTTATGTTAAATGTCTGTATATAATATTAAATAAGTTTTTGCGATGGTGACAGATTTTCCGTGAATGGCATGCGTGTATATTATGCATATCTGTTTATTATCAGATATATTTAAATTACGTTTTATTTTCTGCTGCTAAAAGCAAATGCTTTCATATATAAGGCTGAATTTCTACTAATATTTATATCAATGCAGAGAAATTCCTTATAAGGATTGAAAATTTCATAACAACTCGTGACTGGAAATGTCATCCTATGCCCTGAAGGTTGCCTCTCCATTATCAGCTCACGTGCACATTTGAAACCATATTTTTATGTACATAAATTATCTTAATTTTATGTTTTCTTGTAATTGTATAAAATGGTCTGATATTTTTTTCAGAAATGACTATTTTACAGTAATTTAATGATTGGTGAGCTCAACAATTTACTCACCAAATTAGTACATTACGATAAAATAGTTACCTCTGGACTGCTTTGAATGCAACTCTGCAAATAAACATGAAATTAAGATAGTTCAAGTCAATTTCAAGTTGTAAATTGAAGAAAAGGAAGTTCATTAATCTGATAAAACAAGTCGTTTTCAGGGAACTACGTATAAATATTATTAATACACTTGTTTTTGTATTTAAATTAAAGTCAATATTAATATAACCTTAATTTTTATTGTATTAAAACAAGAGGTATTAGGAAGTACATGACTAAACTTCTGTATTATAGTCTTTGTAAAGTTGACCTAAATTTTTTTTTGTGTGTGTGTGTGTGTGTGGAATCATTTACAAATATACTTGCCTTATAAATATACTAGACCCGATTGTTAATTTTAAAGCAATTAACTATCTTGTTTCTTGTGACATTTCTAATATTTTTTTAAATTTTTTTTCTACAACATTTAAAAAAAATCTTAGTTCTGTAATAATAATTCATAATGATCCATAAACCTAATATTATGATATTCTTTTTTAAAAATATTTTTCATGTAGGGCTCATTTTTTTAAAACAGAAACTAGATTAACTTTTACACTGCTGCTATTATTAAAAAAATATTAACAGCATTGGTTGTGGAGATTTGATGCAAATTCTCATATGAATGATTTGGATATGAAATATCATACAAATGAATGAAAATAGTTTCATTCAGATTCATGTACGATCAAAAATATTTATCCAAGCTTAACAAGTGAAGTGATCATAAGAATAGTTAAATAATAACTGTATTGTGCTTTTTGATAATTTTTACTACTATCTACAGATTGCAACAAAAATAAGTTTTATAAACATAAATCAAAACATTATATAGAAACAAACTGCCTTATTGTTTGTTATTTATTTTTAGCTGTGAAATCAAAATTTAGTTAATCTGCAAGTAACAAATGCAAGCAAAAAAAAAATTTGCAAAGAGTTGTGTGAAGAAATTAAAATTTTATTTGCATTATAGAGATTTTAGAATAAAAAATTATGAATTGTTTTATATAACATTGAATTTTATTTCTTTACAGCCTTGGTTGAGAAAATGCTTAAACAAGATCGTCTGTTGGCACCTCATTTTCGGTATTACGTCCGAGAGATGAGAATTATGGCATACACTCAACTACTGGAATCTTATAGAAGTTTAACCTTACAATATATGGCTGATGCATTTGGAGTTACTACTTTTTTTATAGACAAGTAAGGCTGATATAATGTATTTCTACATACAGTATTTTATCTTTTCGAAGTTCTCATGGGACAATACTTCTTGACCGCACCAACTGTAGTGCAAGAATTACGTGATATTCATTTGCATTGAGTAAAAAAGTTTGAATTTTGTGTGGGAATAAATTTTGATAATGAATAAATTTATTTTCGTAATTTTAAAAAAATGTACAAAATTTAAAATTGGTTATTGTTGACCGGTGATGAGTTAACTCATTTTTTCATGCCCTAACGCTGAACGATGACAAGTTCATTGCACTTGTCTTATCTATTGCAACTTATGAAACCCAGGGTGATATCAAATATTGCAAAAGCTTTGTACATAATTTATAATGTTTTATTTTACTTCCATATTCAATTACAAAATAATAACAGGTGACATGACAGTTTCTGTATAAAATCGTCGGTCAACAAAGTGTTAACATATTCAGAATTAGCTTTCTTTTGATATAAAGTTTATCTTTTCTGTTGCTTTATGGAAGTCCATTCTATAGTGAATCATTGCCAGTTGTAAAAGGTTTTGCTAAAGCTTATTCTTGCTATCTTTATAAATATATATATTTGTTGTTAATTAAAGAAATAGAGATAAATGACCATTCTTTATTACACTAACTACGGAATTTAATATGTATAGTATCAGAAAGTTATAATTTTTTCTTATACACACTTTTAAAAAAATTATTTCCAATTATATACTTTAATTTTTCACGCGGTTTAAAAGTCTATATATCATATTCTTTAAGAGTTGGTTTCAGTCTTCATAATTATCAGCATTTTACAATAAAAATTAGTGTGTTATTTTTAAATTCAGTATGTGATTTGTTAATTTATTAGTATCACTAAGGTTCGATAGTGATGTTTTACAAGTTCTTTTTATAATTACGAAATAAGGTTATACTCTATTGTAAAATATTGAAAAACTAAAGTTATTTTAATTTCTTAAGTAATTTATAAAATTTATTTTTTTCTTAATTGGTGTTTTTTAATTATAATGTATTTAAAAAGAATTTAAATAGCTTGAAAATTAATACTATTAAATAAACTACATTTCAATGTGAATTGTTTTAATATCTGATAATTCTTTTGCAAAAGAATTTCTTCCACTTGAGTTGAAAGAAATATATTTCTTCCAAAGTAGTTTTTTTCATGGGTATTTCTTCTGTGGAAGAAACTTAATATCCTTGTTTATAATACAGACTACGAGTTGAAAATAAGTGTTGCACTAAAAAATAGTAGAATTCATTCTAATTAATTATTTTTTTTATAGAGAATTGTCAAGATTTATAGCAGCTGGAAGATTGCACTGCAAAATAGATAAAGTTGGTGGGATTGTTGAAACAAACCGGCCTGATAGTAAAAACTATCAATACCAGGTGAATTTATTTTCTATGTATATTATGCAGAATTTTTAATAGTCCTTATATTCCTGATAACAAAATATTTTGTCCTTCATCCTTATTTGTCCATTTTTTTTTTTTTGTCCTGATGTTCCTAATTTTGTAAGTATTCAGAACATCCTATTTTCTAAAACTGCAAATTTTAAAAAATTGAAACATTTGGATTTTTTGATCCAACATTTTTTTTTATTAATAGTTCTATCATATAAACTGTTCACTAATTACTAATATACATAGTTCAGGTCTTACTTACAGATGCAGTCATTTTATGAAAACGAAACTCGGCTAAAAAGTTTATATTATTACATTTTTATGATTAACATCGAATCAAATACTTCTCTCAAATGCAGTTACAAATATTGTAGAGTGGAGTTTTGTAGTTTCACAATTATTTTTCTCTTTTATTGAATATAAAAAGGATAGATTCTAATAAACAATACAGAATTTTTAAATGGTTAATTGAGGGATCATCTATGAAGTTACTTTGATACAAAAATTTTAAGCGGTGTATTCACCGTGTTTACGTTTCAAGATTATTTAAATCATACTTTAAAATCATTTAATAAAAGAAGTTTTTAACTCGATAACAAACTTTAATTAAATATTGTTATGAGGGAACAGTAGCTAATTGATAGTGATTATTTATTTATTTCTCTCTGGAGAGACCACTCTCCGTTCCTCAGTCAAAGGGTCATTCTTAAACGTTACCTACGTTGACTTCAAAATTGTTGTCCAAGGTACACGATTTTTTGCTAACAATTTTATTTTTAGTCAGTGTCATTTTCTTGGTGCAGAAATGCCACTTCTGTTGGCTACATGGAAAAGACAGATCCATGAATTAAATTTAGGTCTATAAAAATGATCCCATCTCATATAATTATAGGCAAAAACAAATTTACTAATTATGAATAAAAGCTATTTTAAATAAATAAACAATTATGTTTTTTGTTTAAGTTTGTTTTTTGTTTAAGTTTGCTTTTGATTTCGTATCATAAAAATTACCTAGTTAGCTTTATAAGATTCGAAAAGGTTTGTTTGAGTTACTTGTTTTTTCTAAAATATCTTTTTTTCTTATTTAACTTTTAGCTCTAAAAGTAAATCATTGATACCATCATCTTTCGTGCACTCCGACTGTAATATGAGGTTCTATCATCAAGAAGAACTCTCTAAATAATAGCCTCAAACAATTATTTAGGATACATTTTAATCTACTTATTTGTATTGATAATTTTTTTGTTTTGGTATTTTTTCGTGTTTCCTTATTTGGCATTTGGTGCAGATGTTGGCGCCCGGTCTCTAGGAAAGGTTTTAATAGTCGTTCCTAAATGTTTTCTTCAACACTAAGTCTATCGAAAAGATTCCATTTCTCCCAAAAGTGGTCGTAAGTAGTGGTAGTTGTGACATAGAGGCGGTCTTTTTCTGGAGGTTTCACTGTATTTGCTTTAAATTGAGTGCAGAGAATAAAAATTCAATAACCTCTTAAATTTTCTAAAACAAAGAGTTTTATTTTTTTTTCAATAAATGTACTATTAAAACTCTTTCTAATATTTTCTTTTCAAACCTTTTAAAGTATTAAATTAAAAAAAACTGGTAAAAGTTATATTTTTAAACAGACTACTAGACAACGCATAAGCAAATGTCAGTTCTACTCACGACAACCAAAGCATTTTGACTTGTTATCAATGGTATTATAGGTGCAAAGGAAAAGTGATTATGCAAAAGAATTACGCTAAATAAAAAAAATATTGGAATCTTTGAAAGATGTTTCAGTATTATGTAACAAATTTGTACCCTATAAGTCGTTAAAAAATGTTTTTTTTAAAAAAACTTGTTAACCCTTTTTTTATGCTAAAGCTCGAAATTTGAAGAAAAGAAAAAACATTAAATAGTTCTTGAAATATAACCTTTTAAAAAAAGGAGTTTAAAAAATAGTTTTACAACATAATTTTAAATAATCATATTTTTAATTTAAATTTATTCTTATATTCGATTTATTGTGACTATGATAAAAACTTTGTCATCTTTTTTACTTTTTCTTTTTTAATGTTTAAATTTTTATTTTTTAGGCTTGCATCAAGCAAGGAGACATTCTTCTGAACAGAGTTCAAAAACTGAGCAGAGTCATAAACATTTAACTTTTCACTGT
Organism: Parasteatoda tepidariorum; assembly: GCF_043381705.1. Classification (NCBI taxonomy): domain Eukaryota; kingdom Metazoa; phylum Arthropoda; class Arachnida; order Araneae; family Theridiidae; genus Parasteatoda; species Parasteatoda tepidariorum. Next base: position 18,378,610 of record NC_092206.1, read on the forward strand.
CTGTATTTTTATGTGAGCTTAATAAAATATGTATTCACAAATGATTGTGTTTATTCGTTAAGAAACCCTATAGTAATTTGCCATATTGCAGATTTCTGCTATAAAGTATTTTTCACTATATAAAAGAACTGCAACTACATAATAATTAATAAGTTGATTCTTAAATATCAATACCACTTGAATGAGATTCAGTTACTTGCAAGCACGGTAAAAATATCTCATTTCTTTGATTTTTTTTATATTGCTTTGATGGTAAACTTTGCAAACTTGCATTTTTAGAATTTGAGTGAAGAATAATTTATTTCACTGCAATTATATCATATTGCTTAAAAAATCGTACTTACTTTCATAGACTTTAACCCATCCAAGCATTGAGTTCCAGGGCATAATTGTACTGAAACTTACCTGCTACTCACTATGAATTAAAGTATTTTCTCATAAAAAGATTTTTGAAACTCATAAGGTTACCAAGAAATTTAAATACCTTCAAGATTTGAAAAATAACTTGCCTCCATAGTGTCACAAATTTAAAAAAAAAAATTGCCCACTGGAAATAAATATAAAACAGGGTTTCTTCTCAATTTCAGAAGGAAAAAAAAATTCCCCGACTTTTCCAGGTATATCATATATGGAAATCGAAACAATATTTATCTATACAATGCAATATTTCATCAGAAAACTTTAATTTTTTTCTAATGTCAAATATTAGATTATGTGAGCAAAAACATATAATAGAATTTGAATGGAAACAGAAAAGTTTCACTAAAAAGTGAATTCCACTTTTAATATAGATATACTTTATAAAATAATTAATAGTTGCAAGAATTATTTAACTTGAATCTTTATTGCTGTTACTGAGAATTCTAGTGAGAGTGGCTATTTTCCAAGTATGGTACAGGAATTTTCCAGTTTTTTTTTTTTTTTTGTAAAAATTGCAACTTTCCCTGACTATTCTCTGTTTTTTAGAGTTTAAATAAAATTCCCTGACAATTCCAGGTTTTTCCTGAACTGTGGGAGCTCTGTAAAAACAGGTTTCCCACAACTCTTACAAACTTTAAAAAATTAGTGACAAAAAAAAAGCAAAATTGATATTTTAATATATTTTTTACCAACACTTCATGTTTTGGAAGGAAATGGTATTTAAAAGATATCCTTACCAGTAAATAATATGCTCCATATAAATGCAGAAAATAATTATGTTTAGATAGTTTTGAAAACTTTTATATACACATGAAAAACAATATCAAATTATTTCTACTTTTTTAAATTGCATGAACAAAGAAGTTTAAGTTACCTGCATGGCCAAAAGTTATTTGCCCCAGAAGAACATTATTTCTATTTCATCTGACTACCATATTGATATTTGTAATTGAAACAAAAGTAACACACAATAGATTCTAAAATCTGTAACCTTAAAAATCCATTAGCGTCTAAAATCTGTATTAATTTAAGAATAAAAACAAACTAAGTTGAAACCTTCCTTCACCCAAAAATATTCCGACAAATAAATTGAAAATGTATCGTTCAAAAAACGTAATTTAATGCATTTTTAAACCGATAAAATCAAATTTTTATAAGATTACTCATTTGTGAATCAGTCCACCTCTCTTACACTTTTACACAATCTAATATGTTTAAAGAAAACTTACAATCATAAAATAAAATAAAATACAACTTATTAATTACTACACAATTTTACTTTTTTATATACATATTTTTTATTTTTTTCAACAATATGCTATAGATTCAATAAAAAAATTACCTTTCTTTCAATGAATTTAATATTAGCAAAAAATGCTGCAATGTCTTCTAATCAAAGAAAAATAATTTTGTATTACATAGAAACAAATTGTACCACATAATTTAAATTTTTATTCTCTAGAAATTGAGCTACATGAAATTTGTCGTATTTTTTATTCCATTTTTCCAATATAATTTTTAAATTATAATTTTTTTTTAAAATATACCTACAATTTACTAGTTTTTCTTTTAATTTGTTTATCTTTATTTCTATACATTAAGATATAAATAAAAAATGCACAGTGAAAATTTAAACAAATAAAGGATCTTAAATCTTCAAACTCTGCAGATCCTTTAATATTTTTCCTTAAAATCTGCAGATCCTTTAGCCCCAATCTATACAGATAGTCTACTGTATATATATTTCAGTTATTGCTAAGCTGTCAAACTGTCAGAACAAATTTTTAACATTCTCATTTATTTAACAATTTCAAAATCAAAGTTAAATTGATTTTCATAAACGTTAGAAATTAAAATTATTTAGTCACTGATCCAAAGCGGGTTGGCAAGTTTTTGATGCGTGATAGTTTTATCCTCAAGTTAAAAATTTAAATTATTTAGTCACTGATCCAAAGCGGGTTGGCAAGTTTTTGATGCATGATAGTTTTATCCTCAAGTTAAAAACCCAGATTTTTAGGGACATCAACTAACTAAAATTTGAATAAAAAATGTATCTTAACTTAAAGCATTAAATTTGAAAAACAAATGACATAATATGGATAAAAAAAAAAAATTATTGCTAGGTAGTTTTCCATTTTGTATATAATTAAGGTTTGTATGAACATAAGTTTTTAATTATATAAAAGTTTTAAAATGAGATTAACTAGCTGTGGTTCTTCAGTTAGCTTGTGTTTTGTTGCAAATGTTTTTTAAATATTTCAAGATTATATATGGGTATCTAGGTATATTATAATAACTATTAAGGCTGAATGGATATTAAACTCAAAATAATATCTATATGACACAATTTTTTGATATTTTATGAGTTCAAATTTTGATTTAGAAAAATTGATTTGATAAAAGATTTAAAGATGTGCATACCAACTTTTAATAATTCATATTCTGTAGCATTTTAAAATTATATATGTACAGTCAGACACAAAAACAAACTTTCTCTGAATAAACATGTAATTTTTTACGACGGATTTGGATTTCTGACCCATAAAATATCGGAGGTATCCGTAATCTGGGAAATATGGTCCCTGTAGTTTGGTCAGGAGAGTGATCCTAAGTTCAGACCCCTTATTGTTAATTTTACTTTTTATGTTACAATCCTAATTCATAATGAAAATTTTTATACCTTATAATCCAAAGGTTTTTTGATTATTATAAAATAAAAATGATAAGCTTTTACTAAAATTCATATTTTGCACGAATTATGTTTGGATAAACAACTGTTATAATTGAGTGCAAAATTTTTTCAATGTGTTAAAAAAATCTTGAGATATGGCGAAATATGCAAAAAGTAAAATTAACATTAAAGGGTTCAAACTTTGGTTGCTTTCATGACCACACTATTGGGACCATATTGTGGCTACCCGCTATATTTTGGGGGTCAGAAATACAAAACTGTCGGAGGGAAAAAAGTGTGTTTCAGAGAAAGTATGTTTTTTAGTTTGATTTTGTAACGTAAAATATTGTCAGCACTTATTAATTAGCATATTTCAGGTCACTTCCTCAAGCCATAAAGATTGAGTCTTAGAATATGAAAGTCCCATTATTAGATCAAAAGTTATTCAGGACGGTCCTTTTTTTTGGAGCACTGTACGACTGTACCATAACATATTGAAAAAAAGTAGGTTTCTGACAGCTTTTACTCGTAAAAACAGAGTTTTCTTCTCTTGTCGCATCAAAAATTATTTATATCTAAAACAGATCCATGGGCAAAGTAACCTTCTAAGTATGCAGAATAACGGTATAAAAGATTTCCCGTAAGTAACCAAAACATTCGCATACGCATTTTCATTAATTTGAAAGCCTTCATTTTATTAATGAATTAATTTTATCATGGATTAATTTCAATTCATTAATAAAATGAATGAAATAAACAGATTAGGAGTTACAAATTTACAATAAGTAGATATTTATCATACGTAAATTAGACAAACCTTAAAACTTGAAAAAAATTATAATAGCATATAAATGTGAGAATCAATGATAATATAAAATAACAATTATATAAGATAATGATTAAATCTTTCAGAAGTGCAAACCTGAGAATAGTAACTTACACACACACATACACAGGTATCAATAAGAAAATATTTCCTTATATACTTTTTAGAAATAAATTGTTTTAAATATTTAATTAATTTAATAAAGGATACTAAACAAAAAATTTAATAAAAATCTATTTTTATTCAAGCATGTCCTTATATCAAGTCAAAGTCATAATACTATTTGATTGATACCACAATATACAATTCATAATTTATTGGGCATTATTCTAATACAATTTTAAAACAAATGTACAGAGTTAAATAAAAATTTGAATTTCTCCACACATAAATTATGATGCAATTTCAGAATTTTTAACTTCAGAATTTTGACCACCACTAAACGGATATAGATTAAAAAATCTTGCTATTCCAGTATATCCTAAACCTGTAAGAGAAATATTTTTGAATAAAAATGTAAAATTCAAATTTAATGTTTATAACAACTAAAGTTCCATTTTATTAGGAAATAATACCTTATCACTGAGACATTACTATATGGAAAGTGATTTTAAAAAAAATTTAATATAAACTAAAAGACTATAATATTATTAATATAAACTATAAGTAAAATAAAGATGTAAAAAATATATATATAAAAAATCACAAACTTTTTTACATAAATTTCTATAGAAAATGGCTTTTTTTTTTAACACTAGCTTGTTACAACATAGAAGATAAAGGAAAAAATTAGTTCTTTCATGACTTTTCATGTAACTTTCATAAAATTACTTAAATGAAATTATTATAAGCCAAAAGACATTCAAAAGCAAAATAAAGATGTAAAAGAATATTTAAAAATAATCTTCTTTATAAATTTCTATAGAACACTGCTTTTTTTAAAAAGTCAGCTTGTTACAACATAACGGAAAAAATTAGTTCTTTCACGACTTGTCCAGTAACTTACATAAAAATTTTTTTTTTAAAAATACATTAATTAATTAAAAAAAAAATTTTATTTTTTAATTTATAAACTTAGATAATTTAAGCACTATAAGCATTAGATAAAAATTTGGTATCACAATCTGTGACAGAATAATTGCAAAGTCTTGGAAGCAACCTGCAAGCAGACTTACATAAAATGAAAAATTTTCTGCAAACACAATATCTCAATTAAAAAAATTTCTGCGTGCATTCATTAATTCCTGCAACTAGTTTCAACCCTTTGGTTGAAACTATCTCATTTTGGCGAAATTCATTTAAAAATCACAGATTTCTTTAAAAATTTTTAATTTTTATAAAACTCAATATTGAATGAGTTTGGTAAAAAAAAAAAAAAGCTGAAAATAGAAATCTAAAAATGTTATGAGCAAAAACACTTTTAACAATTGAAAAAATACCTGAAATCTGAGCAAGAAAATTATGTATGTAGAAAGCATTTATTCACAGAATGTTATCAACGTTTTGATAAAAATATTGATGTGAGCTTTTATGTATTTATTTAAATTGCATTAATATGAATCTCAATGTGTGATTTTCGAATCATGCGAATACAAATCTTGGTATCTGATTTTTAAAATCGCATGAACATGAATCTTGATATTTGATTTTAAAATCGCGTGAATATAAATATCGATGCTTTATATTAAATAGCGTAAATACGAATTCTGATGTATAATTTTTAAGTCATTTGAACATGAATCATAATAGTGCCTATTTAAATCGCGTGAATACGAAACGCAATATTTTATATAAAATCGTGAAATGCAAATCTTAAATTGTAATAAAGGTGGAATAAAATAATTAAATAGGAATCGTTATGTGTGGTTTGAAATCATGTGAATGTAATTTTAAATTGCATTTACATCGGTAGAAAAATACGTAAAAACTGACATCCCCCAGCATAATGAAATATATATATTTACTTCTACGTAAATAAACAATTATAATGAAACCGGTTGTTAACAATCCAAAAATATTTCCATACATGCCAGGGTTTGAAAAAACCCGGGGATTTTTGAAAAAACCCAACCCGCCTGGGTTTTATTGAAAAAACCCGGGGAAAATTGGGTTTTATTTGAAAAAACCCGGGGAAAATTGGGTTTTTTCATTTAGTGCTCATAAATTTTACTGTGAAAATATTTTTATTTATTAAATAGTGTTGTATAAGTAAACACTAAAATTTCATCTGACTTTTACCTGTAATAAAATTAAACTGGAATAAATATTTAATGGTCTTCAATGTTTTTATAATACGATTAATAGAAAGTGAAATTAAAATTATGTATAATTATAAAGAGTATCAGTTACTTGTCCCTTTTTTCAAATATTTAGATAAATATATGCATTTTAACTTTATAGTTTCAAAAAACAAATTAATCTTAAAATTATAAAAAAGCATATATAAAAAGTTATAGCTCATTTTTTTAAAATCAGATAATAAAACTTTAAATTTGTTTATTGTTGTTTAATGTATCACTTAATAAATTTTTTTTTGTTTGCTTTCAATATTTTTAAACATGATTAAAAGAAACAAAATAAATTGTATTCAAATGAAATCTTATAAATAATATTTAAAAAATCTTAAAAGTAATATTTTAATTTTTAACTGTTTTTTAATTGTGATAAACTTTCTCCAAATAGTTAAAAATTGTCAGCAGATGTTAAGAGTTAACTTTAAAAAAAAGGTCAATTTTTTCCTTTATTATTATTATCATACAACAGATTCAAAGTGTCTACATTTCTCTCTTAGATGGCAATACACTTTTACGAGTTTTGTAGCTTTATCTATTCCTAATCTATTTCGAAGTTTACTCTGCACCAAACCGAAAGTTGAAAAGTGTCTTTCGATAGAGACAGAGGATGCTGGTGCTGAGTGCAAAGAAAAAAGAATTGACAGAAATTTTGTGGAAGCTAGGAATTTTATTTATTTACTTATTTTTTTTTTTTTTTTGCCATAATTTTCCACTATTTTTTGATGAAAACTGTTCAATAACAGTGTCAAGCATCATTGATTTTGGAAAGTATTCAGGATCGGAAATTTTGGATGCCATAACACGTGGCAGAAATTCTGGATGATGCTTAGAAAGACAGCTTTCTGCTAATTGGTCTTGTTCATCATTTAAAAATTGTCCCCTTGTTTCGGGATCCAGGATGCATATGCTGATAAATGATGTGGCTGAACAGCCTGATCTTTTAACAAAATGTTTATGGGATTCTAATTCATCACACGATAGTAAGTTAATTCATATTTCAACAGGTTCTGAAATTGAAATGTTTTCTGGTTGAAGCTTTTTTAAAGCTTCAGAAACAATTGATATCTGTTTTTCCCAATTGATAGTTTATTGGTAAAGCCCAACATTATTTAATTTTTTTGACATATAAAATTGTTCAAGAACAATCTCTTCATATTTATGGTAATTATTGGCAAAAGTTTTTACGCGCTCACAATATGAATTCCACCTAGTATCATTTGGTCATCAAGCAGTTTTTTTCATTTGCCCATCCATGTGCTTGATGCACATTTCTAAAATATTTGTTAACTTCAACGATATGTCCAATGATAGTATTAGGAGATACTTCTTTTTGAACCAAATTTAAAAAAAAAAACAATTTGTGAAAAAAACCACCAAGTGGGTTTTTTCAAAGTGGGCCCACTTGGGGAACCCTGGTTATATGTATTTTATATTAAGTTTAAATAACGCATTATCACTAATACATATTTGAATCTTCTTTATTTTTAAGTACATTACGTTTCATAATTTTTTAACTCAAGAATTATAAAATATAAATGCAGTAATATAAAAGGAACAAGTTTATTAATCTTTTTGTTTTCACACACATTTATTTACTATATTTATTAAACATATGGATATTACCCATTATAAAATTATAATCTGTAAATATTTATAATCAGTAAAAACTAAAATTTCATCTGACTTGAGTTAAATAAAAAACTGAAATAAATATTTAATGGTCTTACATGTTTCTATAATAAGATTAATAGAAAGTGAAATTAAAACTACGTATAATTATAAAGAGTATCAGTTACTTGTCCCATTTGTTTTCAAATAATTAACCCTAGGAAAAGGATTTCATTTTTAGATAAATAATTTTAAAAAGTTCTCCTATAAAAAGTTTTAGCTTTTTTTTTTTTTAAGCTAGAAAATAAAACTGTTTAAATTTGTTAATGTATCACTTGGTAAAAAAAGAAAAAAATTGTTTCTTTTAAATTTTTTTTAATATATTATATTATTATATTACCTGTATGTATTATATTACCTGTTTATTAATATATAAAGCATGCAACTATAGTTGAAAAATTGATCTTTTCAGACTATATTATTTAAATTTTTATTTGATTTAATATCATTAAAATATTACTTTTTTGAAAAAACCCACTTGAAGTTTTCAATAGCACCTACTATAAAAATTATATGAATATTCGAGTTTCTTTTACTTTACTAATATTAAAAACTTAATCATATAAATCATGCAACTCTATTTGACGAATTTATGCTGCACAATAAATTATATAAAAATAAATGTGAAACAATAAGTTTTGAAAAAACCCACTTATCGTTCCAAGTGGGTTTTTTCAAGGTGGGCCCACCCAATAAAACCCGGGCGGGTTTTTTCAAAGTGGGCCCACTTGGCGAACCCTGATACATGCACATCTTTTATTTTAAAAAATACATCTTCACAGAAATAAAAATACATATTTTTTCCTTAATCGTTCAACAAATAACGTCACTGCAGTTCTACTAACTATTTATTTCTTTAACTTTTTTTTTAATTTTTGCAAAAAATCTAATAGAACAAAACAAAAATTAATAAACTAAGCAAAAATTTCAATTTAAGTTAAAACAGAAATAAATATGTTTATAATCAAAAAATATAGATTCAAACTTACTTAATCCAAAGAGTCCCGAACTTATTTTAGTATGAATACTTTTTGACCTAATTCCTCGAGAAAGTACATACAAACTGCTCAGTATTAGAGAAGTTCCGCCAATGATACGACAATTAGTACAATCAGTATTTGCTGGAGCAGATTCCTCTTTTTGCTCCATCCCAACAATGCAATCTTAAATAAAATATTAAAAAAGAAAATAAAGGTCAACCAAACGTATTATACAAACATATATTTAAGGCTAACGGAAAAATTCTTAAAAAAATTTGAAATTAAATTCAAACCTACTCAATAAATATCTGTGATTTGACTTTTATTTTAAGTTTGATTGATTTGAAACTTCTTGTGGCAAGAAATTGATAAAAATACTTTTTACGTTTTAACCTAAACTTCTTGTTTTGACTATCCTTCACAGAAACCTGAGGTTGCCATCTAGTGAGAATTACTGAAATGAAAAACGTTTGCATTTTTGACGGTGAGCTATTCTCATTGAATTCGGTTCACTTATTTTCGATCAAAGCTGTGAAACTTGGAATAATTTTTTTTTAGTAATCTGGTTCTTATTCTTCCTTGACGACTTTCGTAAATGCGTAAACTGCATTTAGTAAGGTTTATTCAAAATTTCTTGTGATCGCGATTGCTGGTAATTACGATTACAGGTAACACACACGCTATTCATACATACATGCGGGTGGCTGACCACTCGGATCAGTCTGAGTAGGGACCGAGGGTGTGCGGTATTGGTCCTCGTTAAACTGTGCTACCATAAAGTGCTCGACTTCGCGTGCAGGTCGTTGGGCTACCGAAGCGGGGGTGCCATCACCTCTGCAGAGGATCAAAATTGTAATGGCATGTCTTCAGATCATCCTCAGGGATGTTTCCCAGACCATCGCCAATAGCCCATTGTGCAGCTCTAGTGCGACGTAAATGAACTACAACAACTACATACATACATACGTTATTCATACACACACGTAATCATACATATATGTACGATTACATGTAATAATAATTACAAGTAATCGAAATATTTTACTACAGGTAATCATTATAACATAGAAGTCGTGATAAGAAGTAATCATATTATACGATTACAATATGAATAGATTTAATGACGCGTTAAAGGTTCGATGGAGTGATCTTAAACATGTTAATTAATACACAACTAGAACGGAGCAAAGATTAGGCCTTAATAAGAAAAATATTTACGTCAGACTCACTTTACTTTTCGCGGATTTCGCTATGTCGCGAGGACTCATAAGAAATTTTTTACAATTATAAAATTTTTTATTCCATGCAACAACGCCAAAAAATGAACAATAATTATTATTATGTTGTTTAATTAAATGATAGTTAAAAAACTTTAGGCTTATATAAGATCCTCAATTTCTTACACCATTTTAAAGAATGTAATGTTAAATGGCAAAATAGAAAATTTATGAGAGATCGGACAAAAAGATACTGAGAAATCGAATTTTAAATATTCGATTTTTTTAAAATTCGTTTTATATCAGAAGCTTCGGTCCAAGACTCCTAACCAAAAATCTTAGATTTTACTTTTATCAATATTGAATTTTTTTTACAATATATATAAATTAAATTAGTATTTATAATTAAAGAATTTATGAAGAGATATATTTTTAAAATTTACACACTCACATAAATGCATATAATAATCAGAAAGTTTAAACAAAATTAAAAGATATAAATAAAAGCATGAGTTTTTTAAACATAAAACATTTATATTAAAAAAAATGTAAGACATATATTTATGCGACACTTGCTGAATTGAATCACAAATCTTTAGGTTAGAAGCTATGAATTTAAGAAGCTATGAAATGAAGAAACCATTTAAGAAGCTATGAATTTTATTTTTGAAGAAGCCAAGTCTTTGTCGCAGTTTATTAGTGAGCTGCAAATTGAAGGACTGAACGCGACTCAAGAAATACAGAAGGCGAATTCTCAAACATTTGCATTAAGATATGCAGTGATTATGTGCCCATGCTAATGTAAATTTGCTTCCCTCCTGATTCCTTAAGGCGCAGCTCGTCTTTGTGTTAAAGGCCACACTTAGAAATTTAAATTTCATCCCAAAATTATTTACTTATTTACAGCAATAAACACGAGAACAAACAATAAAATCCAATCAGTCATTGTTAAGAATGCCATATCGCGTGTGTCAAAATCCTATCTAAAAGTGGTGTGTTCTTAGAACTATACAAGAAGTGTCTTCTGTTACATGTTTGTAGGTCTCACAAAATTAGCCATTGACTCCTCTGCAGAGTATTGCAGGCCGAAGAACTGTTTTGTTGGCTTAAGTTGCAGCACAGAAAATTACTTATGTATTTTCCTCTGAAGCAGAATTTGTTCAGTCAGAAATTTATGAACTGGAACGGGGGAACTTTTAGCTACATAGCTAACTTTTTTCATTTTAGACTTACACTGGACAAGTTGAAATGCATACAATACAAACCACATGGTGTTTATATTGTATATCAAGGAAAGTATGTTCTTAAAAAACAGCCCATTCTAATAGTATGTGAATAGTTCCTTCTATTTGTAAAATAAAAACCATTTCTGTAGAAACTGTATGCCCAATCGTTTGGTGGGAATAATACCGCTGGTAAGCGTTAACAAGATAACATTCGATCATACAATTTTAATAATATCAACAACAAAGTGATGCAATAAAAATACTACCCTCAACGCCGTGGTTTAACAGGAGATATATGTAGGTTAATCATTGAGACTTGCCTATTGTAACAGTTTTGCATGAAACATGAAGGTAACTGAGAAACAGAATAGAGCAATTTAGCTGATCATTTCAATCAATTTCTTTTACATGTAACATAAAAATCGCAGAAGCAATTTAACCAATTATTATGACCTTTTAGAAATCATTTCACTAAGTTGGAAAGAAAGCAAAATTGGTTGCTTTGAAGATGTATTGCTCTAATAAAGTTTCCAGTTACTTCTGCATAGCTGTCAACATGGTTATTAAAAAAGCCAGTGGATTTTACGAAATAATATAAATTTAATGATAACTGTTGCATAATATATCAAATAGTTTACTTATAAGAAATTTTAGGGATTTTTATGGTCATCAAAATACAAAAGATTTATTACACTAATAACTACAAATGGTCTGCAATATTTTCCATTTATGATTGGCATAAAATGATTTTGAAATGTTTCTTTTTTTTAATTTTTTATTATGTTAACTAATAATTTTAAATAGTAGTAGACAAGCAAATCACTATTGAAGAAAGTGAAGTGGGTAAAAAGGGAGTTCTGAAAAGAAAAAAAAAATTGAAATTTTGAGAACAAAGAAAGCTTTAAACTGATAACTCTAAGTGAGGCTCATTTCATTATGTATTAGTATACTTATTTAAATTTTCAAGCAAGCAATAAATTTTTGAAAAATTCTATTCCAATTTTGATTCTTTTTTCAAAAACTTACTCTATTTTAGGGAATTTTCTAAAATGTATAAAAACGAAGAGAGTTTTTACTCTACCAGTAGACCTGGAGAAAATGGCAATATCCAGTAGTTTAATGAGAAATCCAGTAGAGGTGGCAGCTATGCTTCTTTTTATGATAGCATGTTAAGAATCTGATGGTGTAATACTAAAGATAAGAGGAGTCCATTACTTTAAAAAGTCCTTAAGCTCATGATAAAATTTCATATATACCTTTCTCTTTTTAAATGAAACTAATATTTAAAAATCCATAAGGTTCAGTTTCAAGAATAAAATTATGTAAAAAATTTAGTGGTAATCCCAAGTTTTGGCTTTAAATCTGGGCATATTTTAGCATTTATATGTCACATCAAATTTCAAACAAAATTGGGGTACATAGGAATCTTATCAATCTCGGACCTCAAAAAGTGGGCCCGAACTCATCTCAAGGTAATACATCTGTGATACAATCAGTTTAGCCAAACCAGATGCAATAGTAATGGTTCTTTACATATTTTAAGAACATTACAATATTGCATCACACTTACATACTTTTTTTTGACTTCCAATTCAGCATAATGGAAATAGTCTTTTGAATTGAAAAAAAAAATTAGTTTTCAACAAAATGACATGTCTGAATTTATAATTTTACATGTTCACCCAGCATTAAAGATAAAAGTTTAAACACTTGAGAATTTAAGTATGAAGTTGGTCCTGATTCAATCAGTAAACAATAGGCATTTTTTTCTCCTATTCTTATGATTGAATTGTTAAATGTAAACAGAATTTTAGACCTGGCCTGTAATCCATCAAACCGGGTTGAATATTAGAAGCAATAATTATCTACAGGCTTACAGATATAAAGAGTAGAAGCAACACAGTTAAAATAATAATAATAATTTAGTAACAAAAGACTAAAACAAAAAATTATTAAATTTTGAAATAAGAATAAAGAAATCAGATTGATATTAAATAATTTTATTTGAACAACTGTAAAATTATAAAAACAAAATTTTGCAGACGTTATAAGATTATTCATGTTTTGGAACAATTTTAACACACTCCAGAGAAAATTTAGTGTTCCGAATAATTTTTGAGTTAAAGTTTTGTACACTTGGAGATGTTGAGAAATAAGTATTTTAACAATAATTAAATCCTAAGAAAAATTACTAATTACTCATTTTAGAAAGAAAAAAATTAGATGGAAATCTAGAGCAATTTTTTGAAAAATACCTGTTTTTAAGAAAAATGATAAAATTTTCTAAACTTTTTTTCATTTTGGAACAATTTGGAGAACAGCTAAGATATAATGCAGCAATTTTATGCACATGTGCTTATTTCATAACAGGATAGAATTTGTAAAAAAAAACAAGGCACCACAAAACATTAAAAGTTAATAAATGAATTTTATTCACATTAATTGCACAATGAAAGAAATATATAATGAAATATATAAGTACACCAGTTTAACATAAGACATAATCCTTACAAGATGAAGGGGGTTGATAAGGATAAAATATACATAAAAAAACATTTTTAACACGAAATACACATTCAATATAAAATCCTTCAAGAGTTCCTTTTCACAAGGATAGTAAACAATATTCCCTCATTTTTTCTAAATAAAACTTTTCCAGGACGCAGGAACACTTATAGCTAGCTGTTTCATTTCGATGGTAAGCACGGCAGTTCTTAAACATCAAAGTAATATCATCGTGGAAACGTGCTCCTGATGTATAAAAATGCCTCTCTAGTTTTTCTTTAATCGCTTGAAGGTCTAGAAAAAAGATAAACCATTTGAAAATAGATTTAAGTTCACTATTCTTTGTTTATACATTCTAATTAAATTAATATGTTTTAAAATTTAAATTTAATAAAATTCCAATAATCTGAAATCTTGTTGCCTAAATTATCGATAGGAAATTCATAATATGTGAGGAAATAAAGATAACTTCTAACTTTTATTTCTTATCCATAACCTTTCCAGTTAGCAAAATCTATAATACTTGATACACATTTAAACTGCATGAGTGAAAAAATATACACAGATGCATACATTTTTAAAGTATTTATAGTTCATTTCCCTTACAATCAAAAGTTTTTTTTCATGTTATAAATGTCACATTCTTGGCCACTTCAAAATGAGTAGCAATATTACAACTTCAAAAAATCTACTATTTTTTTCAGGGATTAATAAAACCAGACGAATAAAAAACTTACCAATGGGTTTTTTCACAACGTCATAATACTCTGGAAAAGCAAGTTTTTTCACAAGAGTTTGAAATGGCCAAGCACAGGTATGAGTCTAAAAAGATATGTGATAAAATGCTTCAGTTGTTGAACAATGATACTGTTCTTAATTTCAAAATCAATTAGCTAGTAGCAAGCTTAAAAATTAAAATATGAGTAGTTTCCATTAAGTAAAAATATCACATCAATGCAAAATGAAAAACAGAATCAGCTTTCGGAAAAAAGAAATTGCTTTATTTTTTTATCTATGTAAATATGGCATTATACATTTGTATGTATTGATGTATTGTAGCTTAAATGCTCATAAAAGAATGCTGTTAATAATGAATGATCATAAATGGATGTTAAAGAGTTATGTTCCAATATAAAGAAATGTTGAATTCAAAATAAATACTTTTTATGTCATAAGATTTTTACCTAGAATTTTCAGTTACCAGGCAGAATTTTCAAAAAATTTTGGTCTAGAGAGAATACAAGATCTAGATAGAATTAAAAAGAACTAAAATTGATAGCAATCTTGAAAAGTATGTTAGACTGTTTAAAAATAAAATGTTGTTCCGGTTATGATTTTTTTTACAAAAAATAAACTTTCAAGTTCAGATATCGAAACTATGCAAGTGGTCTAGGTGGTTGAGATTTCATCAAAAAATATTGAAAAAATTCGACTTCCACAGTTTGTTTATCTACAGAAATATTATTTACAGTTTGACTTATGATTCAAATTTTTTTTTTTTTTTTACAGGAATTTAACCCAGAATTACAGAATTTTCGGTCAAAGGTGCGCAAAGGCATCATTTCAATAAAAAATAAATTATTAACAATTTGACGTATATTTTTCGCTAATTTCATTCTTCTGCTGTTGTCAAGGTTTCTGAAGACATTTAAAAATTATAAGTAATTCAATTGGAATAAACACTTTCTGTTGAGAATTCTAATTTTTTTAATTTTTCATAATCAAACTATTGAAATTTTTTAACTTAAAACGGTTATTGACAAACGAAATTTTTTGAAAATGTATATTTATTCCATTTGAGATTTATCATATGCTTTTACGATGGATTAAAATTGCAAGTTAGTAAATAAAAAAATTATCATAACAAATTTCATAAATAAACAAGCATTCAACTAAATTGTTTGTTCATTAATTCGGTGAATGGTGCATATACCATTTTATATTTTAAATAAAATATAATTTTTCAAACACAAATTTTTTTTTGTGTCTTAATGAATGTAATGTAAGCATATTTCAATGAAAATATAACTACATTTTATACAATTTCTATGCTTTGCCTAATATTGATCAACATGAGTACAGACATTATTTAAATGTATACACTTCTGGTGTATTTATCAGTGTATTTGGCATTAAAAACTTGTTAAGTGAATAGAAGCAACTTTTACAGGCTGTCACAAATGCAATTTTAAAATCTATATTAGTTAAATGAATTGATATATTTTATATATTTAAATATTTTTATGAAGTTAAAAGAAAAAAATAAATGTTTTTTAAACATAAAAAAATTTATTTTAACCAGAAACGAAAATTTAAAATATGTACTAGACCTTCAAAAGCCAGTATGAATTTAAGCAACATACAATACTTAAAACAGTTACCAAATTTTAAGTTAATAAGCTTATCAGATGTTGAAAAATATTTCACACAAGTTCAAGGATTTGAGAAAAAACTGATTAGACAAAACTTTAAAATTAAAAATTGAGTCTGTAGACAATTACAGATTAGAGAAGGGAAGTGAATATTATTCAGTATTTTTGCAACAACTTAAGTTTTTTTGAGCTTTATCTTATACTAAGTGATAAATTGCTCAATAAAAACATGTAATAATTTTTTTTTATAAACTTAAAGTCTGAAATTTTGGTTGGAAAATCCTCTAGATCCCTTAACAAAAATAAATTTAGATACTTACTGAAACTTGATCGAAAACTCTCCTAAGTTTAGTTTCCAAAATTTGTTGGAAAAGACCACTATCCTTTTTACTAAAAAGATGAATACAAATTATTATTGTAAAATAGCGAAGTAAAATAAATAATAAAGCTATTAATAAAATTAACTAAGATTTCTGAAGAAAAAAATTAAACTATCATAACCAAAAATTTTCAGTTTACGATATTGCATTTACAAATTTATAAAAAAAACTAGAATAAGTAAAAGGAAAAACATTAAAATCAAAATTAGCAGAGTAGTATAAAAGAGGAAACATTTTTTATAGCAATAAACAACAGTTTTTTATTGAACAAACTATAACTGATTTATTATTTACAAGGAATTAGCTGAAAATGATGAAACAAACAAAAATTTACAAAATTTATTCACTTCTGTCAAACTTTGTTAGGCAAGCATTTTGCTACAATTACAATTGCATTGGAAATCATACTTTAATTCAGTCAACAAAAAAATGTCTTCCTTGAAATTAAGATTAATTTAATTACTATAAATTAATTAGAACAAATTTTAAATATTTTAACATTTAGTGCATTTATTCAAAAGAAAAGATTTTTAATACTAAGGATTCTACATTAATGAATCGTTGAACAAATGAAGCAATATATCTCTGGTTTTTAGTAAAATTAAGGTAACTGAAATAACACAAATTATTATTAAATTTGGCTCACTCAATCTTAACTGATGGGCATAGACATAAATTGTAGGGTAAACAGAAATGAAATTTTTCTTATTTTAATTATTTTTCCAGCTTCCCAAATGTACACGAGATTCATCAAAACATGTCAGCAAACATATGTAAATTCTATGCTAAAATTACTGAGGATATATATATATATATATATATTTAATACTTTCTTTTAATAATTTTTATTTCTTTTCCTCTTTTCATTTCCTTCTTTCCATGTTTTCTTTACGTTTTCAATTTATTTTATTATTTTATGAGTATATACTTGCAGCTTATGAGAAATAAGTAATATTTATTAATGTTCGTAATTTTCTTGTTTTTCTTTCTATTATTTTTTGTCTTTGTTATTGTATATAATATAATATATATATTTCAACATACACACACACTTCAACTATAAAAAATTCAAGATGAATAATTTAGAATGTTAAAATTTGCATTAATAGTCTACAAAAGTTTAAACTTTCTGATGGCTGTACGAAAAATTGTACCGAATTTTCCCCCTAATGACTACATATTTTTTTTGTTACTTAATTACAAGTAAAAAATAGTTTCTGGTTTAATGAAAGACACTAGATTAAAATTTGAGAACAGCTGGGACTAACACCTAAAGGGTTTAATATAAATATGTAGAAAATATTAAATATTTTTTCAATGTAAATAAAATTGGCAATTGGATTAATTAAATGAAGAGTTTAACCACACAAGATCTAGGTACACATTTTATTCCAAACTCAAAGTAAGAAACTGATGATAGACATTCTAAGTACCAAAATTGAATAGTACTAAAAACTAATTCTAACAGAAATAGAGTAGCAAAAAGTTAATGAGTAAACTAACAAAAATAGGATGAGAATTTACTAAGTTATTCCCCAGTCAAGGAAAATACATTAATTTGCAAATTTTTATTAAAAACATTTTTTTACTGATAGAAGTTTATTCTCAAACGAATTGATGAAAATAAGAACATAAAATGAAAATATAATTAAATAATTATGAAATACGTACTGTTTTCTTTCTTTTTTGAGACAGCCACCTGTAAGATTTAAAAATTATTTTAGTAAATACATTTATTTAACAAAATGATAAAACCAAACCAGTACAGAGTACAGGCTTCATGGTAGCTCAATATAAAAATCAGGACAATATTTTACAAAAAAATCAAGACATTTTAAATACATACAAGACTACTGAAAATTTCCTTTTGTGCTGCATATATGTTTAAATTTTTTTTACTAAGATACCACTTCCAAAATGGATATGTTTTTTTTTACCATAAAAAGAAGATACTACTTCCAAAACGGATATGTTTTTTTTTACCATAAAAAGACACCACTTTCAAAATGGATATGTTTTTTTTTACCATAAAAAGAAGATACCATTTCCAAAACGGCTATGTTTTTTTTTACCATAAAAAGAAGATACCACTTCCAAAACGGATATGTTTTTTTAACATAAAAAGAAGATACCACTTCCAAAACGGATATGTTTTTTTACCATAAAAAGAAGATACCACTTCCAAAACGGATATGTTTTTTTTACCATAAAAAGAAGATACCACTTCCAAAACGAATATGATTTGTGGCATATCAAAACTACTATAAAAAAAAGAGTGAATTACCCCGGTATTCATGTCTTGTTAAAATAATATCACTATGGCCAGAAAATAAAATACTATGCAACATTATTTCACATTCTTAAATAATGAAGACTAATAGGAAAAACTAGGAACTTAATTTTAAATTGCATTTGTTAAGAATGCGCATTAGATATGTGAAGGACCCTTTGATTCTTACTCGTTATAAATCTCACGGTTATGAAAATCATGAGCATTTTTTCCCTTTATAAAAGAATACAAGAGTATTGAAAATTTTTAAAACCACAATTCCATTTAGAAAAATAACATGCTTTAATATTTTGTTCAGTTGGCAAACATTCCCTAGGATTCAAACTTCGCGACTTTAGAACTACATATAAATCTTACACACAAAACTACATATACATAGATATGCAACAAAAGTTTTGAAAAAAAAAGCAGAATTTTACATAGAAATGAAGAAATATATTTTCAAATTACCAATTTAACAATAATAAAAATTACTATTTGAAAGAATTATCCTAGCAAAAAAATATAAATTAAATTAAAAATTCTTTTTCATAAATGTAATTTGCTTAATACTTTATAATCAGAACCTAATATTAAAAATAAGAACCATCCTTCAGTTTATAATTTTAAAAATTTTGTAATTAATGAATAGTTAATGTAATTAAAATAATTTTAAATAGAATTCAGAATTTTTAAAACAACTAATCTTAATCATGCAACAACATTTGTTTTCTTCTTTTAAAAATAGTAAAGTATATATAAGTTATAATTCACCCTTATAAAAGAATTTATTTTTAAGTTCTACGTATTATATATAATAGAATTCAAGAGTCTTCAAACTATTGAGACAACAAATGGGGTAAATTATATAAGATACTTCTATCACTTTTGTGCACTTTGAGGGAGATCTTTCAAATTACTAAATATTTTCAATTTTAGAATCGTTAATTAACTCTTACGTTAAAAAAAAAAAGAAAAGAAAAAGAGTTCTATGGATTAAGTAGCACCTCTGACCTCATCTTTATTAACCCAAGCATATAAAAGGATGACAAAATTTTTGAAGTGATGAAGCTCCGTTGTCATTGACTTTTCTAAATTCGCATCAATCTTAATTAGTGAATGATTTCCAGGTTCAAGGATATTTGTAGTACTGATCTATAAATACAACTATACTAACGTAAACATCATTGGCTTTCAAACAAAATGAATTAAGAGGAGAGATGTAAACGTTCTTTCTCAATTACAAGGAAACACTTCCGTAAAATAATTTTCAAATCATTCAAAAGAAGACTAAAATGGATTTAATACTAAAAAATGGACTTTGGTGGAAAAAGAAGATCAGTTTGGAGCCCTGCATAAGTCACTAAAAGGATTATTAAAATGCTAAAAAGAAAAATCTTTCCTATTCACCAGACAGTGTAAATTCAGAATTTTGTAGCTCTGTTTTCAGTAATATAATTTGAATGCAAAAAAAAACTGTGATAGGAATCCAATTCCTCCCTATAGCTTTTTTTGATAATAAAAAAGGCTCAGTTTCAAAAAAATAAGACATTCCTAAATGGATAAATTCATGAACAAAAAGGCAGTTTTAGAAAATGAATTGTAAATAATTAAATATTATATATTAAGTCATAATAATGAATATAATTACAGCATAAATATACATTAAAAATGAAGAATATTTTTCTTGAAAATGTGCTGCGTTTAATTTTGTTTCAAATATGGCACAAACTTCTTCAATCACATGGTATTAAAAATGCAAATTTAGCTAATGCAACAAAAACATATTATCTAAAAATTTCAACTTACTAACTCCAGGTATAGTTTCAATAGGAATTTGTTGAACTCCCTGATCGAAATAACAAATCCCAGGTCGTACCAGTGGATCAGAATCTCTTTCTTTTCGAATGAGAAATTTTATTATCTAGTTTAAAAACACAAAAAATAATATAGATATAATATAGATAGATTTCACTTAAACTTTTATGATTATGTTGTGATCTGTGGATTTGTGTTTCACAGTGATTAATAAGTTTAAAATTTTTTTTCTTGGGTTCACTAAATAATTATACAAAATTAAATGAAAGTGAGCTCTTTATTCGGGTATTAGTTAATCTTTAAAGATGGTTAAAAACACACCAGCGTAATTAAGTTCATTATATTCTTTATTTTTCATGATTTTTTAAAAACAAGTAAAAATGTGTCTCATATATAACAATTTTGAGTCATTGGAATGGTGATAATCTTAAGTTCAAGTCTTGGTTTGGTATTCAATAATAATTTTTATTACTCTCAATATAATGATAGATAATATAATGTTATTTTGGTAGAGAAATATTGTTTGAACTGAAATTCCTTTTTAATCGTTATGGAAATTTTTTAAAGAAATTTTTTGATAAATTTAAGAATATTTTTAATGTTTTAAAGATACTATTTTAAACATACTTTGAAGAAGAAATGGGCTATGGTCATAAAATAAAATAATAAATCATGAGTTAAGAAATGGTCATTGAGAGTTCAAGAAAACATTATATAAAATACATTTATTTAAAATATTTCATTAAATTTATTTATATTTCGCATAATGTTTAATGTTTTATCCAACTTTTGGTCTAACAACAAGCAATCAAAAGAAATTTTTACATTACTTTAATAAATTTCTACAGCTTTCTGTTATTTAAAATTAACATAGCTAAACAGAAAACTTTGAACGGATGCTAAAACATTTCTGAAAGTACCAAATATTCACATTTCTTATTATTTTTCAAACAAAGCTTTTAAAAAACAGTGATTAAAGAAATAAGGAAAACATATAATATAACAATGAATTATGTTAAAAAGGAAAAGTCAAAACTAAAACTTATTCGGAATGGCACTTGTAAAAAACGACATAAACTATGCAATTCATTGAGAATATATTTTCAATGCAGCAAGTGCTAATTCATAAGAGAATTTCAAAAATTAACTTTTTGATAAAATTAACAAAAAACTCAACGAAGTCAGGCGATTCTTACCTCCTTTTGTACTTTAAGAACATTAGATAAATCTACATATTTTATCTTAGGATCAAGTCTACATTCCATGAGTTCAGCACCATCATATTCTTTTATGTAACAAGAGTACATTTCTTTATCTAGAGTAATAGTTTTGGAGAATCCCTAAAATGAGGAAAAACAGAAAAAAAATTAACCATCACGCCATGAAATTCACAATTTGATTTCTATTTAAAAAACAAAAAATTAAGATTAAATCCTGATACTTAATGACAGAAAAAACTGCAAAACTGTGCGACTTTCGAAATCTGTACTAGAAATGTATGACATATCTAATACAAAAATTCTTGAAAAAATTATTTAGTTCCTGAAGTTAAATAGATTTGCTAAAAGAATGATTGACTATTATAGTGTCGAAAAATCAAACTTCTTTCTTGTTTATATCTTCTAAGTTACATCTTAAGAACCATAAACCTGAGATACTTTGATAAAATTTAAAAAGCTAAACTGTTGCCAGATCCATGTCTCATATGCTATATAAACCGGTTTTAACCTTGAACACACAATTTTTGCAATGAATACATTTCTATATTTAGTAGCTGTGGTTATCAAATTAATATTGATTTTTTCCTGCAAGCTCATATAATATAGTAGTTGCCACTAAATATGATTGTGGATGCAAAAATCATGTATTATAATAAAAAAAACGAAGTCTCCACATGATTTTCTTTAATGTCGTTAGTGTACCATTTCTGAAATTTTTTCCTTCAACCAATAAATACTTCAAACAATGAAAACACAGGATGAATACGCAAAAGTAAGCCATTTTCGTAAGTTTATGCAGAACTTTTGTTGGGCATGAGTTGGTAGTACAAAAAAGCTTTGAGTTTTCTTTTTTAAGAGCAAACATGCCTAGACTCTTGTAAGATGTACAATTTTTTTTCTCTCAGTTCAGTTGCACTTAAAAAATTTATTGCAAGCAATCATGAATTTTAGCAATGAAAGAAAAAGTAGTAGTTCAACTGTTACGGACATAAAAACAAATTTCCCAGTGAATCAACAATGATGTAGGATTGAGTGTTAATTAAAACAATTAATAGATGTTTCTCATACAGCAAGTAGACAAAGGTATTTTAATTTTGTCACACTAGAGATAAACAATGAGCTATGGTGACGGCCTTGGAAACATCCCTGAGGATGATGTGAAGACATGCCATCCTAATTTTTGATTCTCTGCAAATGGCTCCTCCGCTTTGGTAGCCCAACGACCTTAAACATTTTACGGTAGAACAGTTACACGAGGACTAATACCATGCACCCTTGGGCCGTATGCAGACTAATCAAAGCGGTCACCTACTCGCTTACGGTCCGCAGCCAAAGATGCTTGACTTCGGCGTTCTACTGGGAAGCTTGTCTTTATGAATTGTTCATTGCGGGACAAGTGGACAAAGGAATGGACCAGGACTTGAAACTCATATTGCCTGGGTATGCAAAACTTTTGATTTTGTAGGTACTTTTTTAAATTCAGTGCAACTTCATGCAAGTATAGTTAAATCGAAAAGCCTCATGGTTAAACAAAAGAAAGCTGTTAAAAGGAAAAATTCCTAGCACAATCATGAATATATAAGCGGATATTTTCGTTGCAGTAACTCTTAGAGAACAGATGAAGCTATATTACTATTTACTTGCCTAAAAACTTTATTTGCTTTAAAAATATACAAATTGGAAATAAAAGTCAACATGTAAACAGACACCCATTTTTAAGACTTGCCACACATGAATGAGAAGAAACAAAAGTGATTTGAAATATAAGAGATAAATTTGGCAATGAAAACTGGAAAAATAATGGTGAGAAATACAAATTACTATTAACAAATCAAAAAATTTAAATATATTAAGCGCTAGGAGACTTTTACAGAAACGTTTAAAATCATGCATTACTGTAAAAAAGATTTTAAAAAAACTCACTTGTTTCTTGAAGTATTCTACAGCATAATTATCTGCGTAGGTCAAAAAATGCAAAACATTATGCTTTATGTGGTAATCCTTTAGGTGATTCATCATGTGTGTACCATAACCCTGGAAAATAGATATTTAGTATAACAAATGGTTTTATTTGACAAAACAAACAAAATAAAATGCATACATTTAATGTTAAGTTCTTTAAATATTTTTCTTAAGTGTAAGATTTTAATTTAATTAACTGGATAAAAAAAAGATATTACAAAAGCAAAAAATCATACTAAAAGATGTTTCATAAACATAATAAGAAAATTACCCTGACTTGCTTGTTGACGGACACACCACAAAACACAATTTCTGAAAAGTCTTGTTCAGGAAACATCCGAAAACAAATGCCACCAATTACATCCTCTTTGCATACCAATGCTAAGTTTCTATGCTTCCTATAATTAAAGATGGAAGAAAATGTTAATTTAAAATAAAATAATAAATTATAAAAATAATTTTCCATAAAATGTACTATTGAATTATAAAAATACATAATAAAGTACTACACGAAAAATATTTGTTGTAGCTCTATTGCTAAGTAACCAAGTAATCATATTGAAATACAAAAATATATGTAAAATAGTGTACTGACACTGAGGAGAATATTTTACAAAACTAATAAGTTATAATTTAGATATTAATTTTAATGAAATAAATATTTTTCAAAATTGATTAATTTAACAGAAAATTACTGCTTAGTTAGCGTATTATAGATAAGCAGCGTCGTGTCTCTGAAATAAAGAGAATTTAGCTACACTCTCATGAGTTGAAAAATGAGTATTTAAATTTACTTATTAAGTGGGTGTTCATAATTTGAAATGTTATGGTATGTCATATTGTTTAAATATTTATTTGGAAGTCGTTACAATTCTAAAACAAAACATGATAAAGCTGTAATTTTGAAAATGGTAACAATACCTTCTATCATATTATATTAACCATGATTTAAAATATAGAATTTTTTTTATTTTCTAGTAAAAAAATATGTTTAATTAAAATAAATAAGTGGCAATTTTCAGTTATAACAATTAAATTACAATAATAATCGAAGGGTCAATTTACCCAGAAATACATTTGACCTCAAAGATTTTTCTCTTGACAGACACATTTGTGCCACTCTAAAAATATTTCAAGACTGAACTTAGTTTTTTGACCAATTAATATATTCTACAGTTGTTAACTAGAATTTTAGAAATTTATAACTCATCAACTTCAAACTGTACCTTTCAATTATAATGGATCATATATTAAATTATTTATTATTGAATTAATTATTTACAGTTAACTTTGTACAGCTTTTTACATCAATCACTGAATAATAAACTAAAATTTTTTTTATAAAGCTATACATATCTCAACTTATTCCTCACTTCATTATTTACTTACTTCCAATTTCTATAAATTAAAAAAAAAATAATAATATCAATTTAACTTTGAATAGCATTTCAATAAGTTGAGGAAAAAACAAGAAAATTTAGATACAATAGTACGAATTTTGCTTAAGCAGACAGGCATTGAAGTTCAATCAATCTCATTCTTTCATTGCTGAGCTACATCATTACTTAATCATTTTGCAATAATTATGAAAAGTAACAATGTTCAAATTAAAATTTAATACTTACATTTATTTAACAGAAAATATTTGTTAAATTTTTAAGGAAGAACAGAAGTTTTAATATTAAAAACAAATAGAAAATAGATATTAATTTATGAAACTTAATCTACTGATTTTTTCTTAAGACTGATTTAAAGATGTATTATTTTAAATACATCTTGATATTAAACCGCACATAACTTAAAATTTTCCTGATAAGTAGGTTAAAAAAAACAAATAAAAAGTAATATGTTTATTACCTAATAAAAGCTTTTAGGCAATCAGTATAAAACTTTTTAGAACCAACTATACCACTTTTGTGTCAGTACTACTAGACACTTAGAACATCACAAATATGAAACATAAGTTTTTAAGAAGTGAATTATATGGCCCATTACTACCAGTTCCACAATAAATAAATTTAAAGTGACGAGTCAAGTACAAAATTTTCCATCTTGATGTGTAAAATAGGAGATGGACTTATAATACACAAGTAAATATGTAATGTGTGACTCTATTTATAATAATAAAACGAATCTATTAAGTTATAAATATCATACATTTTTACTTTTTGATGACTATAACAATTATATACATTTCCGTAATAAATACATTTACTTATAATAAAATACTTACGTATCAAATACAAAACGAGCTATATATTCTTTTGGTATCTGAGGTAAAAGGTGGTAGAACAGATTTTGTAGTCCAATAAGATATATCTTGCATTTTTCACTTATATCATGAGTTACAGAATTAGCAACAATGTGAATTTCAAGAGTTCCTTCTCTTTCGAGCTCTCGAGGTTTTAAATCACGGGGAGAATCATCCCATATATCCTAAAAGCAAAATGTATTGAAATTAATTTAAATAGTTTATTAATTAAGAATTTTTTAAAAATATTTCACATAGTAGTAATTCAATACATTTGCAAATAAAAAAAAATCAAATGTTTTTTAAAATCAAGTTTAATTTTAGAATACACGTTTTTAATTTTAAATTTAGAGCTTAACTTTTATTTAAACATAACATATAAGCTTGAAACCAACCATTCCTGGTAAAAAGGGAAACAGGTTGTAATGTTTCTAGCACCTAAATAATTTATTTTGAATAGATTTTATTAATTCCAATTTTCTCGTAGTTTTAGAATGGAGTTCTTCAGTTGCAATTTCCAAATATTCTTTATTCACGTACTAGTCTAAGTATATTAGGGCACTTATTATAATGGTGAAAAACTTAATCTTCTATTTATAATGCTAAAAACTTAATCTTTTGCTTAAAAAACATAATATTATTATTAAGCTAATCATTAATTTTATTATAACAGACATTTAAAAAGACATATTAAAGATATAAATATTTATCAGATATTTAAGATGCCATATTTAAAAGTGCATGATGCCACCCTCTAAGTAATTGATGAAAGAGTACAAACTACATTACTGATACAAAAAAGACTTTGATAATTGGAAGTTGAAAAGTCTAGAAAGAAAAATTTCAAAACACCTCATAAACAGGGTTATCACAGAAAAAAATTAACAAAATAGTTGCTTTTAGTAGCCTAAAACAGTAAAATAGTTGCCGAAAACTATGAAAATAGTTGCCTAAATAAGAACAAAAGTATGACTAAAATATTATTAAATGACTTAATTGTCATATACGATAATCCATTTAGTCAAGTTGGTGGCAAATATAATTTTTACATAAAGGTTCGTGCTCTAACACTAAATTTTTATATCAAAAAAATTAGTACAGTTGCAGAAACTTAAATAAAATAACTAGAATTCATTAAAAAAAATACTTTTTCATAAAAAAATAAAGATTTTTTTTCTAAAAACTTTTNTATATATTATATATTGTGAGAAGTGATTACTCAAATTCGAAATTCTGCATCCTACTATAGTAATAAAGATTGGGTTTCTTAAAATCGTGCAGAGTTTCGTAGCAATTATTGTTGAAAAGCCGATCGAGAAACAAAATAGACTTACAATGGAATTTGTGCAAATTGAGAGCATTAAAAAATGAATTTGCAATTCAACATTTTTTATTTTTTTAAGAAAAAAAAATTCATTGTGTTCAGGGTCTTCAATCCAATTTATGTTTTAAAAAAAAGATCACTAGGAGCACAGAAAAGTCTCCCAATAGTCACCTTTTCTTGAAAATAGTTGCTTTTTTAGGCTTTTCAGGCAAAAAAAAGTTGCCACAGTTGTCTCAGGTCATAAAATAGCTGCATTTTAGTTGTCTGTGGCAACCCCGCATTAATAAAATAAGTAAATAAAAGTTTAACTTGACAATCAAATTTTAAATGAAAATTTTATCTTTGTTAAGTATGTCAAAAGCACATTTTATAGAATTCCAAACCCCTCAGTGATTTCTGTCTCTCTTTAAAGCATTTTTTCACTTCCTTAATCACCACTACATTTCCAATTAATTCTAGTGATTTATAAGAAGTTTTAGCTTTTAACAATACCACTGTAGGAGCATAAAAACAATGTTTATAACACAAACACAAAAGCTCAAAGTTTCACAACAGCATAAAATCATTCACAAGAATTCAGCATAAAATCATTCACAGTCCAAAAGAATAGCTGTACACTAGGACAAAACCTGTTTTTCTACCCTAGGTGAAACAGATTCTCCTGCTAAAGGGATGCGTCCAAGTTTTTTCTCAAAGGCCTTCACACATGCTTTGGACGACTTATTAACAGTAAAGACAGTAGGAAGGAGATCTTATTTATGTTTTCTTTAGAAAGATAATTTAAGAAACAATTTTTACCATAAAAGCAATTATGCCAAAAATTGCAATTATCATAATTTGTTAGCCTAATTTTTATTTTAAAAAAATCCCTAGACTCAGCAAAAAACTCAAATTATCAAGAATTTCAAATATAACAAATTGAAATTAATCACATTCGACTGCACTACCAAGTACACATTACCCTACTGATAAGGAAGTTACTAAGGGGCAAAACAAAATTGAGAAACCTAAGTGTTCTTCAAACCTGCTAGATGAAGCTATAGTTAGATGGACAACATAAACCATAAATATTTGTATCAGCAGTTAAATAAGCTAAATAATTTCAATAAAGTACGAATCAAACTTATTTTGTCATTTATTAAACATACATGTAAGTAATTACTAAGCACACATTTATTAAACATAAAATTATAATTTAATTTAATTAAGTTATAGAAATGTATTTATCGGTATACACAAACATGGGTAACCTATTTCAGTAGGTTAAAAGAATTTTAATATCTCCGAAAATATAGGCACTTTTATAACATCAATATTTGAAAAAAATACTTCTAATAACAATACTTTTTTGATAAAGAAAAATTAACTATATTTACTTATCATTTTTACAAATAACAATATTCTCAAAATCAAAATTAAATCATAAAACTAAGCACGTTTCCCTGGTGTAATATATAACTTACACGAGGACCATACATATGACCAGGGTCTTTCAAAATATGCATGGCTTCTATGACAACATCTTCAGGAACACCATCTAAAATTGTAATGAAAAAGGACATAAAGTTAAACATAAAGTAAAAAAACGTAAATGATGAAAACAGCAGAATTACACATGCACCATATGTGTTGTTAAAACCTATAGTTAACTTTATAATATCTTATTTATTATTATAGATAGTATTTTTGATGTTTGAAAGTAGTCTTTATAATGTTTAATCATATTAACTTATTTTCAATTGAAATCAATTTATTTCCAATGTATTTATTTATGAATTTACAAAGAAAGTGATGTAAATTTTTCCTTTTGTTTTCTGGAGACTGAAGAATTTTAAAATGTGTTGTTGTGAATTCAGTTTATGCTCAATATAATGACTCTTTGGCCAATTTTACGGAAGTGATGCTTCACTTTAATAAGAATTTTGTAAATAACCTCAGATTTTTCTCACATTAAAAAAAATTACACGGCATATGAATCATACTTAAATATTTTAAGATAAAACATATTGCAAGGAATCAACATTGTTATAAAATGTTTAGAAGTTCAGTTACAGTTACCTGGAAGATCTGGCCCAGCTGAGGGTATGGCACAATCCAAAAAAGGTGCAGTTGTTGCCAGTTTTTTCTTTACTGGCCCCACATCTTTGACAACTAAACATTCAAGAATTTAAAAAATATTGGAATTGGACAAATGAAAAATACAAATCAAAGATATAAATACAAATGTATAAAATACAATAATAATACTAGATATGCCTTAATTCGTTTTTATCTAAAAAGTCATAACTATTCCAACACTTTACTGCGTTCACATATAGCGGCCATTAACATTCAGAAAAAAAATACCCTGCATTTTCCAGACTGATTTTATTGAAATTCCCGATTTTTTTTTTACAACCATTGGAATTAAATTTTAAATTACAATTAATTAATTTGGAATTACAAATAGACTCACACAAACATTTCTTTTGCTGCTATCAGTGAAGTATCTTTACTTTCCCAAAACGCTTATTGGAGTTGGAAATAGACAAATGTTTTACAAATATTATTAAAAGAAAAAATTTTTTGAAAAAAAATATTGGAGTTCAGGTATCTAAAATTCCAATTCATTCATTCATTTTCTGTGACTTTTTGGTTACTTTAGTTAAACTCTGATTTTTCCAGATTGATAAAATTCCCTGATTTTTCTCTGTTTTCTGTGTTCTGTGGCTTCTCTGAATTAGAGTGTGCTCATTTTAAATCTAATTTAGATTTTTCAAAATATTGAATAATTTTAACTAAAGCAATTAAACAACGTGAATAATGCACAAATGAAAGAACAGAAATGGACATATTTTAGTTTCGGTTCCATACACAAGAGCCTTCCTCAGTGTTTAAACACTAAATAAGGGTAGAAAAGTAAGATGAAAAGACGTGCAAACTGGTTTAACCAATAAGGACAGGAAAACAAGAGTGAACAAAAAAAAGAAAGAAAAAAAGGGGGGAGATATGAAACAGGAGTGAGATGGGAAACGCGGAGTACATCAGTTTAAATTAGAACAGGATTCCTAAAATTGGGAAACGGTGGGATACTAGAAAAATGATTAACTGAATTTTTAGAATTTTTCAAAAATACGGAATGACTCCCAAAAATCAAGTTCAGTTGATGAGTGATTTTAGAAGAAAAAAATTCAAACCTGTGATTAGAATTCCAAGAATTAGAGCAATGGAAGATCAGTTTGTGTCTTGATTTTGAACATATCTCTCTTGTTTCTTAAGTAGAAGTTTAAGGGTACATTTAGTTTGTGCAATATACGCAATACCACATTGACACGAAATTTAACAAATACCCCAGCGAAAAAATATCAGCAATAGGTTCTTTAATAATGATGAGATTTAGTTTATTTTTAGTGGATAAAATGAGTTTAAACTTAAATTTGCTCAAAGTCTTAGAAATTTCAGAACTGATTTTTGGATAATAAGATAAAACAATCATATTGATAAAATTCAAATTTAAGAGTTCGGTGGATTGCGATATTAATTTTCTATATACAGAACCAAAAATATTAGATGGAAAACTGCATTCTTAAGCAATAGCTGTAGGGTAAAAGAGGTCAAATTTTAGATGCATAGCAAAGTAGTGCGCACAAGGCAGCTATCTTTTGGTTCAGTGGATTGGATGAAAGGGTATAAAAAGGGCAGTGAAACCACAAATAGTATCCGATAAACAATAGTGAGAAATTTATTGGAATTGCAAGTAATAACAATGTCTGAGAAAAGTAAAAACTTATTATTTTTCTGTTCAAACGCGAATTGTATTCAAGGATTTCAACTAACCTTTGTTGTTATGACCGGTAAATTGAAACTGTTATTAGCCATTGTAAAAAGTAATGTTTAACAGATATTTTTCACTTAGTTTTGGCTAATTATCTAGCTAGATACATTTATAGTTACATGTTTAACATAAACATCTTAGATTAATTAATTTATTTTTCATTTGTAGAAAAACTTGTTTAATGTTATAAAATAATCAAATTACTTTAAATTTCCTCATAAAAGAAACATTAAATGAGAAAGGATTGTAATCACTTTAAAAGTATGATGTTAAATGAAAAACGTAGAGCAAAGGGCAACATCCTCACCTTGTTCTCGAAAAATGGATTGATATGTTTTAGGAACCATTTCCAATGGCACAAGATGATTTTTCAGAGGAGGATCAGTAGTAAGCCAGATTGGAGAGTTTTCATTTTCTACCTCCGATGAAAACATTTCAAATATTCTAGACGGAAAAGAAATTTTTTTATTAAAAATAAAATAAATGTGGTACAGAAAATAACAAAAAAAATTAACATATGCAGGAAATATATTTTGTAAGCGGTTATATAATCATTACAGTAAAATTTATCTATGTTACTCACACTAAAGGAAGAACTGGTATAGTACTATGTAGCAGAATAAAAAATGTTAAATATTTTTGACCTTTTTTATTTTGTTTGAAACTAAAAAGAAAACTTCAGAGTTAAAATAAGAAAATGACCCTAAATATATTTAAAATAAATAAAATGATATTCAGCACTTTAAAAAAGAAAAATAACAGGAAATACAGTGTTCAGGGAATGAAATTGAGAATCTTTTAATGAAGAATTATACACTTGATATGTATTGCTACATTCTTTATAAATGTTTTTCATATATACTTCACCTTTTGTGGTTGATCAGTGATGGAAAAAATTTATAACCTTAGAAAATTAACATGCCACTTGCATATGTCATGAAAATTAAATCCACATGCATTTCATGCTACTTAAATAAAAATCAGAAAGGAAAAAACATCCTTATGTAGCCTAAATGCCCATTAGAAGAACACTTCTTAAAACAATCAATTGTAGACTAAAAAAACAACTATAAGGTTTTCCTCACCTTAAATTTTTTTTTTTAGAAATACCTTTAAAATTGCATATAAGAATCTTTAAATCTTTGCATAGTAAGAAAATATATTTTTTATGCTGTGTAAAGCATCTTACACAAAAGAAAAGTAAGTCAGTAATGAATAAAAAATAAAAAATTTGCGGTGCTAAAAATGTGTTAGAAACAATACAAATGAATTACAATGAATTATAAATTATGTTTAATTTCATTCCTTGTAAAATTGAATAACCAAACCCAACAACAGCTTAACTAAATATTGTGAATAAAAAAAACAGTCTTTTCATATTTAATGCTTAATAAGAAATGATTATTAATAAACTATAATTAACACAAATATATTTAACAATAGAAAACTGAGAGTCAAAAAGCTTACCCAGATACTTCTTCCAAAATTTTGGTTTCCATTTTCTCTAAAGATATTTTTTTGTTAACAATATCCTTAAAATAAGGATAAATGGGCCTCAAAACTGACAGGCCAAAAGCTTCCACAAAACTGCAATATTGAAGACTATCAAAATATTTCGGGAGAACACAGTAGCACATCCATCTAAAAACAATCAAAGAATTGTTACTATTTAAAAGATAATATCCAGCATTTAAAACAAATTTTAAAAAATACTATTTTGTATTTAATGTAAAAATTAACAAATATCAGCAAATGCTTGAAATAATTTCGACAAAATTAAGTAGTCAAATACTATTATAATGAAAACAAGGTTAAATTTTCAAATTACACATTAAAAATCATTAATAAAAAAGTTTTGAAATAATTTTATGGCTTATAAATATTTTTTTCCCTTTTAATATTATTTCCTCCCTGACAATATAACGCACTTGCCTTGCCTTGGAATCAGGTGGCCTATATTTTATTTAAAAATTTTTTTTAAGGTGATCTTTATGAAAATCAATCAATACAATTTTGCACTTCTCAATTTAAAAAAGAATGACAGTTTCCTTATCTAAAAAAAATGCTATAATCTTATAAATTATTTAACAAAAAATATTAAAATTGCAATTAATTGTATACATTTTTACTTGCAAGATAATATCAGTAGTAGACTAAATTTGTACTATCATTAGTTTAAAATAATATCAAAAAATAAAAAATTTAAAAAAAAAGGAAGAAATATAATTTAAAAAGAAAGATTAGAGGAATTGTGAGTAAAAATTTTAGGAAGCTAATTTAAAAATAATATTATTATAATGTAAGTAGTTTCTTTATATTTTGTGGAAATAGTAAACTAAAGTAGCCGCTCCCAATTTCTTTCGGCCACAGAAATCTAAAGCATCAAAAATTTTTTGGTGGAACCTAGACTTTTTAAAAAGGTTCATTAGCAGGGGTAAATATGTAAGAAAAAAACAAAAAAATATTAACAGAAAAAAAACTTAAAAAAATTCTGAACCATTTTATGAGAATGAAACTTCTTGTTCACTAATAAATCTTAAAATTAAGTTTTATTAAGGATGTTGAATTTTCAAGTCTGTAGAGGCTATATTATATAAATAATAGATTATTGGTTGAATACAAGCCTATTACAGTTTTCAAAAAATCCTTTTCAGTTTTAAAAAAAAGTACTATCTCACGGAACCCTAGGGTTCGCCAGAGCACCATTTGGGAACTACTGAACATAAGGTTGAATTATTCTATTAATTAAATAAGTTCACAATAACAGGTTTCTAATACTAGTTGCTGAAAAGCGAAAGCATTAGATACGATAAATAAATTAATCAATCAATAAGACTTTTAGTGGGGCTATTATGATAGTTTTTAGTTATGATAGTACACATTGTATCAGGCACTCAATGAATCAATATATAATTTTCATATCTTTACTTACCTAGCATATTCAAACTTGTAAGCATCACTGTTACCATCAGGAAATTGATCCTTAAAACCTGTCTCATCTAACATTTTGAACGTGTCAAAGTAATGCAATAAAATCTGAGCACACTTATACTTGAATTGAAAATCATTTTCAGATTTCAAACTTGAAAATTTAGAGAGAATGAATGTTCGCATTGCCTAAAATAAATTGAAAAACAAAATCTAACAACATAGATATTTATTTATATAATAAACCAAACATGATTAGTTTTAAGATATGGGTATATATTTTTTAGTGTATGTCAAAAAAAAAAAGAGGATCTTACCAGCTGTAAATATACTATAATTGCATATAAAATTGAAAACCGCAAACTCCGTTACATGTTACAGTCTTTTTTAATGGTAACATGATTCTGTTTGTTACAACACAAAAATAACTAACTATCGTAATTCGTCACGAAATCGTGGTACCCTTAACTCAAAAAACACGTCTAGCTAGGGTTCATCTCCTTATTATAATTTTTATTTAATTTATTTATTTTACAAATCAGATGTTAAGTGTATGGTACCATTAGCATTTAATAGTTGACACTTAGTAGAAACTATTTATAAAAATAATATGCATATTCATTAAATTAAAAATTTTAAATAAGTGAATTAATAAAATATTTTGTTTTAGTTTACAGTGTATGATTAATATCTCAGTTGTTATTCCAATAGAATAAAATGTTATTTTTGATTGCTATTTCAAGAATACTTTACAACTTAATTTCAAAGTGTATGAGATCATTTTAAAGTTTGACATGAGTCAAATTTTTTTTATTATTTATATATCTCCAAATAATTGTGTGATGCTAACTTGTTTTATATATATATATATATACATATATATATATATACATATATATNATACATACTACTACTTACTTTTTCCAACAAACACAGCTAAAACATTTTTTTGTTAAAAGGAAGAAAATCAAAATATTTCTTACTTAAACCCTATTTTTAAATGCCTACTTTAGAAATTTTTTTAATCAGATGCAGAGTAATGAACACCATGAAATCCATTATACTGACCATTGCTATTGTGATCATATCAAATGGAGGTTCACCAAGAATTCCACCAAATTTGGGTTCAACCCTCTGATGTATACTCTTTCTTAGAATCTGGAAATTGTAGAAGCATTTAGTCCATTTCCTTATCAAGTACTATTACAAGTACTGATAATAATCCAGCAAACAAAAACAAACAACTACTAATAGTTTATTTGGTGAGAAAAAGAGTCAAAATAGTTTAGAATAATTATGATAAAAATAATTATATATATATATATATATATTATAGGTAAGACAAAAAAAAAACTTTTTTCATGCCATTGAACAAATTAAATAATTATGAATTGTCCGTATAGCTATAGGAATAGGCAATCGCAGAATTTGCAAACTTTTTGGTTGTTATTGTGACATATGATCACAGACATGGTGGAATGATGTATATTTTAGAATTGTCAGTTAAACTGAAGTATACACCAAATATCAGTGCCGAGTTACAGTTTTATAAACTTATTAATTTCACAGTACTTTATACGTATTACATTCATATGCTGACAGAGCTTTATTGTATAGCATGGCCTAAAGGGCCTAGGCCCAGTGTCTTAAAAAGGCACTTAAGAAAAGTGTCTTAAAGATTCAAAAAATGCTATTAGTATAGTGTTTAGAAGGCATAGTGTCTAAGGTTTGAAAATGTAATATTTTAAAACTTCATACAGGTTTTGCTAACATTTTGGAATTTTTTTTAAAAAAGTGTAACTTTTTTAATTTAAACTTTTAAAAATAAAAATTGCACATTTTTATAGAGAGCACTAAATTGAAATTCAGGCCCTATGCCCAACTTGACCATAACCTAGCTCTGCTGTTGATTGCATTTAATGAATCTCAAAGCCTGATATGCTGTTATTATTTACTAATGCGAACATTAAAATAAATTTTAATACACTTAAGAAATTTTTTTCGAGTAAGAATAAAGTAAAAGGTTTTTCTGCAGACTAATACTAATCAAATGTGTAAGAGTCTCAATCAATAGTTGATCCAGGAGGTAAAAATTTTATATTTTGGTGTAAGCTCCATGTGATAGTTAAATTAAAGTTGTAGATATTTTCTACAATCATTCCTTTTCTTCAGGATTCTTCTTACAGACATGTTTCATTAGATCATTGCAAAATATATAAAACACACCAAAAAGGTAAGCTCACTTTTAAATCCAAATAACGATCACATTCAGATTTTAAAATATATGTAGTTTTTGTAGTTTTGAAAGAAATATATTATTGTATGAAATCCAGAAAAACTTATGGTGTTATTAATGGTTAAAATACAATAATAATTAAAAATGAAATTAATGCAGGGTATCTGCCAAATTTTAGATTTTCAAATTCATGACTTTTTATGACTAATTCCAAGAATTTCTCATGACTTAACGAAATTATTATTTTTTCCGACAAAAACCCAACAATAAATTTAAAAAAGCATTATAATAACATCCACTGAATATAACCAAAACTGTTATACTTTGCATCTTCATATTTATAGATTTTAAATTTAAAAAACAGACTACAGAAAGAGTTGAAGCAATAAAATAGTTAAAAAAAATACAAAAACAAAAAAATTTTTCTCTCTTTTTTTTCTGCAGAATTGCATTCTAAAGATACTTTTCTTGTTCATCGGAAAAGAAAGAAATACTCCTGATTTTTCTGTTTTCATTTCAGAATAAAAAATTTCGCCAATGACTGACATGCTTCAGCTAAAATTTTAAATTGATAAAATAAAATAAAAATAATAATTACAAAAATTCTGAAATCACAGAAGTTTAAAAGATAATTCGCTCTAGAAATGATGTTTTTTCCTTCATTTTTTGAAAGAACACCATAATTTTTAAAGAACACGATAAAAACATTTTATATTTTAATCAAATATGACTGTGAGTGGGGATTTTGTTATAAATTGAGATATTCGAAACACCATGAAATTGGGAAAGGGGATAAGTCCATTTTAGAAATTAGATTTTTCAGTGACCTAAATCCATGACTTTTCATGATTTTTTAAAAAACAAATAGTTAAAATCATGACATTTCCTGACAAATTTTGTTCAATACTGAAATTCATGACTTTCCAGGTGTGCGGATACCCTGTTAATAATTATACAGTACAGAACCCGTTATCCGGAAATCAGAAAACCGGAAAACCAAAAAACCGGAACGAAATTCGATAAATTTTCTCGCCATTTAAAAAAAAAACATTTTTTTTTCCTCATAAGATTTTACGATTTTTCTTTCTTTTTTTAAAGATGTTTACCTTACCATCATTTTGGAAATAATCATTAGTGTATTACTTCATCGTTTTTTCTTAGTTTTAAGATTATTTCCAATTTTCTTTTTTTTAAGTTGGGTTTAACAATAAAAAAAATGGCTTTTTGTAGCGATTCAGAAAACCGTAAAAATCAGTTATCCGGAATAGCGATTGTCCCGACCTTTCCGGATAATTGGTTACCTACTGTATAAACAGTTTGGTAGGCATAAAAATTGTACATAAGCCATAATAACCAAAATAAATGGTTTGCAGAAGTTTTATAAAATTAAAATATTTATCCGTATAACTTACTTTGCACACTACTTGGTAAACATGTAAAGTAGTGTCGTCTCCTTTTTTCCTCTCTAACATAGTATATATACACTCCAAATCAATGACAACGCTGAGCAAGTTATTAATAGCTGAAGTAGAGCACTTATTTAGATGACAAATATGATCTTCTGAAATGATAAAAGAGAGAAAAAAAATTTTTTTTTTAAAAATTAAACAGTAGCCTATTTTGTTTTTTTAAAACATTTTTTTTTTTGAAAGTCAAGAGTTAATATTAATTTACAAAAACAATTATCATTAAAAAATGCTGTATACTTTCAATTTTGATTAAACTTCAGAATTTCAAATCAAAAAGCAATAACGTTAAGAAAAAAATGTAAGAGAACGGGAAAAAATCCATTGATAATGTTAATTCTTTGATAAATTCAATGATAATGTTAAATAACAAGTAGTGAATTAAATTTAGAGTTAGGTAATCTTTCATGAACATGAAACATTTTACTGTTATAAAGAATTTACAGTTCATTCCTCATGAGTAGACAGCGGATTATATGCACTAAAAAACAGACAAAATATGCATGGAAATATGCACTAATAAACTTGAATATATTGGGCTCTTAAAACTAGAAATATGCATTTAAAATAGATATTAAAAGCTCAACTTATTTAAATACTACTACTTACTTTTTCCAACAAACACAGCTAAAACATTTTTTTTGTTAAAAGGAAGAAAATCAAAATATTTCTTACTTGAATCTACACATTTCTGAAGAAAAAGCCTAAAACTGAAGTATGATAAATGAGAGAAGAAAAATCATCGCATTTTCCGGAAAGATTTTATTAAACTGAATAATTTTTGTTGCAATACACAATTAAGTGTTTTCCAAATTTTCAAAGGTGAATTGATGTCGTCGGTTATCAAAGATCATTTTGAAAGCAGAAAATGACCTCTCCACGTCAACCGATGTTATTGGACAAAACTTGTTTGTACAATTTTGTACTCATTGGTTTTACTTTCTCTGGAACTTCAGTTCCGTTTCCATTAAGAAAAGCATTTATCTTCTTCACTGCTGCAAAACCCGAATTTTTGTTTTGAACGAAACACCATTTTTCTTTTACTTTCTTCCCAACTGAGTCTGAAAGAGCATTGATGCACTGTTGAATTTTTTCAATTTCGGATATGGCCTCAGTCGAGAATTCATGGCCGGATATGGCCTCATTCGAGTTCGGAAGACCTCGTGTTTCGAGCTTTGTTATTGCTCCACTTAAGAAAGAAAAGTGAGTGTCAATTATGGCCAAGTCCTTCTGCAAAGAGATATCCTGTAGTAATTATTTTGTGACATAAACTGAAGAAGCACAGGAACTGTCAATTGCATCTACAACTGACTTTATTGCATCAAAATTATTAGCGTAAAAACGTGCAGCTTCAATCCATGTACCCCACCTAGTTATCACAGGCTGTGGAGGTAAGGGCAAATCAGGATACATTTCTTTATACAATTTTATGCGCACAGGTGCCTTGAGAAAAACTTTCTTGATACTAGAAATTAAATCATTCACAGAGGAGAATACTTCTCGAAAAGTCTCAGCCAGTCTGTGAACAGCATGAGCCAAACATGTAATATGAAGCATTCTGGGATAAAAAATTTCCATTGCTGCTGCAGATTTGACCATATACGGAGCGGCATCACTTACAAAAATCAAAACATCTTCAGAACCATCTCTATCAGGCCATAATAATCTGATAGAATCATTGCCAAACCTTGTTATGGTTGAATGATTGACTTTTTCAAGGACTTTGCTTGCTAGAAGATGTGGTCGAGTAGGAATATTATCCATTTTTCCACAAATAAAATGAGCAATAAAGCGACCGCACTTATCTGTCGTATACTTCAATCCATATAGGGCCATCTCCAATATCTCGTCGAACATCATCCAGTACTTCGTTATATATCGGTTGAAGGTAGTTCTTTCTTAAAGTCGATTCATCGGGAATGACCTGATTGGTGCAATATTTTTTTAAAAACTGTCTTAAGTTTGGATTATTTAACTTTTTTAAAGGAATATTGCTGCTTACTAAGGCTTTGCATAAATCACTAGAAAAATCACTTTCCTTTTCAGCTGCTTGAACAGGAATAGTTAATAAACTTTGAACAAATTCTTTTGTATTCTGCTTTTTCTTCGAGGAGTGAGCATTAGTCTTTATATGTTGATCGATTTGGTACTTTTTTTCACAGGAAATGTGTTTTTGACAAATCACACAAAATACTATTTCCCCATCGGTCGTAAAGTTCTTCCCATAGTCCGAAATCCATGTCTTCATTAAATTTGATTTAGTCGACTTAATTTTTGGCATATTATAAAATTCAGCAGTCAAAAATCACATTCGAAGCTTCACTAACTACGTATTCAACTGATGGATGTCGAAACTATCTATGTATCGGATGGACTATCGAAATATGTTAGAATAGCAGCTCTCTCCGAAAATTTATTCACTCCACCTTTTAACTAATCAATCACAGGAAAGAGAGGTCACTTTCTACCTACCACAGAAGCCATATTTTTCTAACACAGATTGACAATTATTTATTCCAGGAAAAGACATCCCTTCATAGAATATCTTTCTGAGGTTTCTATGACGAATGTCTGTTGGGTGGGCCCTTTGTACCCCCCTTCCCGACACACACCTCATTTCTGCATCTTTTTCACCCTCAGCAACATCAATCCAGCTGACCCTTTCAGGTGATAAAGAACGAAAAAACAAAATTTAAAGCATTCCTTATGCTAACATAAAAAGAATAGTGATATGGTTTTAGGAGGGAAAAGCCATAAAATGCTGAAAATATGCATTTATAAGAGCAAATATACCTTTTTATGCATTTATATGCACAAATGGCAAAAAGTGCTAAAATATGCAATTGCATATGCACGTATGCAATTGCATATTATCCGCTGTCTACTCATGAGCATATCTATGACAAGTTCGTGTAGAAATAAACATTTGCTCTTGTAAATAAGCTCTCGAGCATTAATTTCCACAAGAGCAAGTAATTTTTTTTTTGTTGCACATATTGCTTTGGAGTTAAGCACAGACCATTCTTTGTATGATGATTATTATTTAAATTAAGACAGAATGACTAATGTCTCTAAGAAGCATTGCTTTCTTTCAAACTTTTCAATATAATTTTTAACTCTTAAATTTGTAATTTATTTCTTTTATTTCATTTTTAATTTTTTTTTTAAATTCAAGTTCCTTATTTCAGTTCTTTCATTCTTGAGAAACCTCCTTATTGGTCTGTTAGAAAAATTGTCTCTAAGATGTTAGAATAATTAAAGATACTTTTGAAATCAAATGGGCCTCAAAAATTATTACATCAAATGATTTATTCCCATGATTTATTACATAAAAAATTAAATAAAAAATGTTTGTGAAACAGTTTTACCATAGAAAGAAATCCATTATTTGGTTATTTATTAAAAAACAAGTCAACTGCTAATAAGGGACAATTAAGTTATTTAAATATTCAAAGAAAGATTTAACTAAATGTTTAATTTTAAAAGCCAAATGTATTACAGTAAACTTGGTCTTTGCTTATAGAAAGCATTTAAGTTTCATTAATTTGCATTAGTTAAATTTTAAAAAATCAATTTTATAAATAATGATTTCAGTCCCAAGTGTTTTCCTGAGATAAAGATTTAATAAATATATTTATAAAAGACAGACTTCGAAGATTAAATATAAGTTTAGAGTTAAATGATATTAAAAAGCTAGAAAAAATGCAATGTCTATTAATAGAATGACAAGAGAAATAAATTTGCACATTTTTCACATTATCATGAATTTAATAAATATGATTCTCAAATCATAAGAATCTCAGTTAAAAAATTACACGCGCTGTTCTGTTCTAGTATTCTTTAAACTTTAATTATATAGGATAAAAAAATCCATTTTTATCAATCACTAAGGTATTACTTGATTAAATACTTCATTCACTTCAAAAGTATATAAATAGGAAATATCAGTCAACGTGTCTCAAGCGCTCACAAATAGGTGCCTGTTTTTTAATGCTTGAAGCATGTTGACTATTATTTTCTATTTGTATATAATTTTGAAGTTAATAAAGTTTTTAATCAAGTAATGCCTTACCCCTTCAGTTTCTTGGAATAATTTTTTAACATCCTTAGGAATTTCATTATTTTAAAAATGCTCAAGCTTCACAAAACTTAAAAACACCAAACATTTTCTCAAAGACCATCCTTCATGCCAAAATATCAACATACAATATTGTTTATTAGAAGCAGAAACTTGAAAAATTGGATGAAAATAATACAATTCCGTCTAAAAATTAAAACCATTAAAGTGTATAAAAAATTATCAAAGTGTAATTTTCTTAAAAAAATAGATAGAAACTTTACCCAAAGTATGTGAGCAAACTTTACAGGGAGATTTCATATTTGCTTCTTCATCCCTAAACATATAAGTTTCAGAAGGTCTCCATCCTTTGCATGAACAATCTTGAGTCTAGGTGAAAGAGGGGAGAAAAGATAACTTTTTAAAAAAATAGCATAATTATAGTATAATTAAATAATTAAATGTATACATTGATAACTAATAATAAACTTATTAAACATGGAATAAATATAAGTTTCCTCCTAAGACAAAAATTAAAATGGCATGATAAAACTTTTACTTGTTACAGTCAATCAATGTTAACAATTGTTGTTCACAGTGTTTTTCAAAGCTCTTTCGCTAAAGAAAATAAAAAAACAAAACAGTTTACGAGACTTACACTTGAAGTAAGGCTATAATTTAAAACTATAATATACCATCTAGCTGTAGAGAATTATCTGGGTTTCAGAACACACTTAATAATCATAATATTTTGATAATTGCTAATTTGTGAGATTTTTGCACCTAGATGAAAATCAATGAATAATCCTCAATTTTTATGGGCTCAAATAATGCAGCATTAGAGCTACTTTTTAAAAGGCGTAAAAGTTAGACAATGAATGCCTCACAAAACTATAATTTTTCTTTATATTCTTGCACCATTTTTTTAGAATTAACATAGAAAACACT
Source organism: Parasteatoda tepidariorum (assembly GCF_043381705.1). Classification (NCBI taxonomy): domain Eukaryota; kingdom Metazoa; phylum Arthropoda; class Arachnida; order Araneae; family Theridiidae; genus Parasteatoda; species Parasteatoda tepidariorum. Next base: position 18,421,462 of record NC_092206.1, read on the forward strand.
GGCTATAGACTAAACTTGACACAAGAGTGATGAATAACTGTTGAAAACTCAGCTATTAGAAAAATAGCATATTGTACACGCGAAAATGTTTCTTCATGTGATGGCAGAGCATTCAAAAAACAGTCTTAAGCAAATGTCATAAATTCAAGCAAATTTCATAAATATAAGCAGGTTTCAGAACACACTTGATAACTGTAACTTGAATATTTTGAAAATTGCTAATTTGCAAGCAAATTTTAGTAGAAACTTTAAGCAAATTTCATAAATTTAAGCAGGCTAAAGAATGCATTTGATAACCGTAACTTGAATATTTTGAAAATTGATAATTAGTGAGATTTTTCAACCTAGATGAAAATCAATGAATAATTTTTAATTCTTATGGGCCCAAATAAGGCAGTGTTAGAGCAACTTTTCGAAAGGTGCTCTACAAAACTGAAACTTTTCTTCATATTCTTGTACTATATCTTTAGAATTAGCATAGAAAGCACAGGCTAAATATAGACTAAACTTGTCCTAAGAGTGATGAATAACTGTTGAAAACTAACAGCAATTATGAAAAATTTCACATTATACACACAAAAACGTTTCTACACGTGATGGCAGAGCATTCAAAAAACAGTCTTAAGCAAATGTTTTATAACATTATCATAATCATATTATAAGGTAATGAATTTAAAAATAATAACTGTTTATATACCATACCATGATATAAAATAATGAACAATCACTACAAAAATCAGCTTAATAATAAAAACAGTTTTTATGGGTAAATCTTTGAAGAAATAGGGTTGATATTTTATACCCAAGGTAGGATTCAGAGACATTGTTAATTTTCAATTGAATGTCCATGGATGACAATGCTTTCCCCACAGGACTGGACAGATCAAGGAATACTTTATGGTTGAAAATAAAAGGTAAATATAGGGTGAAATTGCCAGCCAGATCTTCAGAACTAAAAACTATGAAACACAGACGTTTTTGCCGGGACAAATGCAGCTCATCATCCCTGTTATCCAAGTCCTCCTGGGTTCAGAACTGCCTAAATGGTAGAATGAGATTAATAATGCCAAGGTCTAATTTATAGTCCCAAAACAATGCAATCCTGGTAAACACAAGTATTCATTATGAGACTATTATTGTAGTCAGAGGGATCACATCCTGTATTAAACCCTCCAAAAGAGCCTTTCTCGTGCACAATTTTTGAAAATAGATTTTGTTGTGATGCCTATTGATCTTAAGCTAATGCCATTGCCTTTTTGATTAAAGATCCCAAGACCTAAGATTTAATGTTCTACAACATCTACCATTCTCGTAAATAACACTAGAATTTGTTATACAACATTTATTGTTGTGAGAGTGACGATATCTTGTATTAAACCCACCAAGAGAACTTTTTGGGAACATCCTTTTTGAACTTAGAATATCCTGTGATGCTCACTGACTAATGATCTTTAGTAATTGCCATTACCCTTTGGTCTTTATCTTATTTTCACACATTTCTATAAAATCAGAAAAGTAAACAAAAATGCAAATCACATAAACATATCAAATTACAATATAGTAGCATTATTTTAAATGTATAATGCTATTTTATGCTTGATAGATAAGTATAAAATTAACTTACATTGCAGAAAGAATATAATGCTAGCTTTTCCAACTTTTTTTCCAGAGAAGAGTAGTGATATTTATTTTTCACCTCTTGAATATTATTGCTCAAGGATTTCACCGGCATAGCACCATTCATTTTATTGCTCCTCACGGCAGGATCAAATTTTTTGGTGGTATCATACAGATCATTGTTGGCAGAATTTTTTATTTTCCGTTCTGATCCAAACTTGCTAACTGCTTTTCCTCTGCTAAAAATTGAAAAAGTGTATAGTAAGCTATTAACAAACATAGAATAAAAATGTTTACGTTGCTTTTCCACGGTGCATAGTCAAATCTTTCAACAAAAAATAAGCTCCAAAAAATAAGTACTTTTTAAGAACTCAAAAAATATTTTTAAGCACTATATACATTAACAAAATGCATAACAATTTTCAAAGACTTTACATGATCATGATAAAATAATTAGTTGTTGACAAAGAACTCTTTTCTTGATTATATTAGCCATTATAAAATGATCAAGAGATTTTTCAGTTCGATTTCAGAGGGTGGGAAATGAAGCTTGAAATTCAGAATATCTTGCAAAATGTGCAGAGTTGCACATGATAGTGCAGGGGTCTGTCCAGGGCAAATTTACTAATTTACTGCCATTTAGCAGTACCGTCATTAATTCAACTTTAGGAAATGCCACAAAATTTCACAAAATGCCTTTAAAAAAGCAAGCTCTAAGATTCTCCTCCCCACCTCTGAAATTTTTTTTCGTATCCTGGTAAGGAACGATAAATCCCAGGTTAATTGAGCATACACGGATAGGTAGCTTGTGCTTGGTCAGATGGTGTGGTGTGGTAGCCTACACCACATTATAACAAGCTTTTTTTTCACAGAGTTTTTTTAAAAAGTTAAATGACAAGGCGCACCCTTTGTAAACTTTACAGGAAGTTGAAATTCGAACATTATTCTAAACATTCGAACATTGTTCTAAATTTATTTTAACAGACCTTTATGAAACATTTTTTTTCTCTGTGAAACTTTTTTCTACATGACCCAGTGGGAAATGTTCTCATAATGAAAATAACTTTTAGTGCAAGTACTGTTAAATGCATGCTTTTTTTAAAAAAAATTCAAGTTGAAATTTTACTATGGACAATGATTTTTAAATTAAGATACAATTTTAAGCCCAAAACTTTACAATAGTAAAATTATTTTTGAATATATGGGAAATAATATATAAAAATTTACCAGTCACAAATGATTTTTATTTGTAGTGACAATTTTTGAAAATATCTTCTTACTTTACCATATTTTTGTGTTGATTTTTTAATACAATTTTTTTCACAAATTATGTCTAAATATTCACAAAATAGATACTTCTCATAAAAACCTAGACAGACCCTTAGAGTGCACCGAACCCAGCTCACTGCACGCACACGAGGACTAGCAAGTATTTCATAAAACCTGTAAAATGATTGGCGCTTTTATACGCTATGGACCGACAGCATGCTGAAATAGATTGTGGTTGACTGAATTGTAAAAATGTTGAATGGAACAATGTGAAAGTACGCGCATAATACATGGCGAAAATTGACATGGAAAAGAAGGAAAAAAATATTATTTTCGAACAAAAGAACTGCTCATGCTTATTATAACTATTTCAGAATATAATGAGACTGCTTAATAATACTAAGAACGACATCATTTCATAGACTTATGACTTAACTACTAACAACAACTACGCAAGACTTTCGAACCAGGACATTCATATTTCTGGACTCCTATTGCTAAGAACAAGTCTCTTTCAAATATGAATTCACTACCTCTTTTCCTATCTAATATTCAGATTTGTAATTATTTTAGAATTTCTAAACAAGAGATACATTTGAACAAAGATTATAATTAGAATGATCAAGTAAAATACATCAAGGAATTAATGGAAATTTGATACCCAGAATTACTGAAATTTTCTTCTTCAGCTTTTAATAAAAAACTATATTTATCTAAAGTTGGTTATAATTTTGCGTACATAAATTGGCTGGCACTCTTATTTTTTCTCCCGCTGATACATTATCTATCCAAGGGGATGTGCCATAGCTTATTTGAGTCCCTTTTATGATTTTTGGCAAATTTATTGTGTAATAGCAAGAAAGCAGAATCCTCCACATTAAAGGCTGGGCCTATAATCAGACTAGACTTTCACTGATCACATCTAAGTGGTTCAGAATCCACTATAATGTAAAGTACCTAGCAGCTGCATTGCCTGAAAACTCCACTAACAGTTCTACAGGTGGGGAACATATATAGGGGCTAGGTGATTGCAGGACAATTCCATGGTAATCAAGAAAGATGCTGTGGAGAGGACATTTTGGACTTCTGTTTATTTAAAAAAAAAGATTTAAAAGAAAAATTAATTTTTAACATTTTTTCCAGATTCTTCTTTGTAGAATCAATATGTAAAAGCAGCCAATTTGAAATTGCCCATAAACTTTACTTTTTTAAAAATAAGAAAAATATTTTTTCAGAGGGGACAGCGAAATTGAGCATTTTTAAAAATCTATATTTCTAATGGAAGTTCTGCTCTTATACTAGTTGAATGTTTTTTTGCATAAATTCTAAAGTGAAATAATACTATTTTATTACAAGAAAACACTAAAAGGTATTTCAATTGACAATTTTTAACACATTGCACAGAGGACTTATGGTAGGTAAAATGCTGTGGAGGGGACATTTTGATCTTTTATTATTTTTAAAAAAAATTTGTTTTCATATTAATTTTTAAAATCTCTTTCAGATCTTTGTTAGTAAGATCAATGCATAAAAATAGTCAATTAGAATATTTTTTTTATAAATTTGATGGAATTTTTTTGATTATGAATGTTTTTGTTAGATATAATACTCAATGACACATCCTTAAAAACTGATATAAAGACATCAGGATTTGAAAGAGGCTTTCTCTTTCCTCTACAACAGTAAGGGTGAATAGTTAGTTTGTAAAAACTCAGTTTTCACTTTTTTATAAATTTGATGGAATTTTTTTGATTATGAATGTTTTTGTTAGATGTAACACTCAATGAATCATACTTAAAAACTGATATAAAGACATCAGGATTTGAAAGAAGTTTTCTCTTTCCTCTACTAAAGTGAGTTTGTAAAAACTCCCAATTTATTTTTGATTAAAAACCTAACACAATGTAATGTTCGTGGGATAAATTTCAACATTAGTTGTCGCTCCATTCTCTGTCATTCCTTATTACTTTTTTCTCATGAAGAAAACGTCACACAAATTTTGTTTGTTCTGTACTTTATATTAAAATTAATATAATGAAACTAATAGATTTTACTTATTTATGAAGAAAATAACAGGTTTCCGGTCCCTTTTGTGATGAAAACATCCCCTCCACAACAATTGTGATATTTAATATCCAACAATTTATTTATTGTTTTCTCAAAACAATTTCGATGGTTCAAATTTAATGTAACTTTTAAAATGTTTCAATAAAAATTTATTTTATCACACTAAAACGTTTGAAACAAAAATGTATTTAAAATTTTTGCAGAGGGGACACTTTCATATTTTATAACATTTATTACTTTAAACTTATGTTAAACAATCAGTGTTTTCACAACAGAGTGAGAACGCGAGAATCTCGCATACTTTTTTCTTTTCTCGCATTAAAAAATGATTACCGCGAGAAATTCGCGCATTCTATAAACCAATTTCAAAATTCGCGAATTTCTCGCATTTTGAAAAATATTTCTCATTGCGCCATTTAAAATAAAATCAGTTTCACTTTTCTTCCTGGATATTTCATTATTTTCAAGATCTGCCCCATACCTATTTACCAGTATTGTTCAGAATCTTTAAGAACAACAGAACACCATCCCTCCGAACCTCTTTCAGAACGCATTTTTCTGTAACCAAGTGTTTACCGTAAGGTTTCTTAAGACGTTCAAATTTTTTGCGCATTAATGCAAGATGGACAAATGCCTTGTAAAGGCAATATCTTCTACTCCGAAACAGACAAATGAAAATGAAACAAAAGTGGGTAGAAACGATCAAAACGAAACAAATACGCATTTGGGCAACCTAATGAGAATAGCTGATGAAAAAGTAGGTATAGAGCATTTTCCATATGATGATGCAGCAAAAATATTCAATGCTTTAAAAATTAGAAGATGTCAAAAATGTATTATAATTAAAGAAATGATTTTTTTTCAAGTCTCTTTGTTTCTTTTTTTTAATTTTTAGAAATCTCACCCAGTTTTTAAGAAAGGGTGAGAAATTCTCACCCATTTTTTTTCTGCGATGAAAACACTGACAATGTACCATGGCCTATTCAGGGTTAAAATGTACTGTTCACTAATGTTTCGTGAGTCACGTTCATTTGAAATTTGTCTTAAATTTCAAAAAGTATTCCCTCATAGAACATTCACAACCATTTTAAAACTGCCTCTTCTTCTAAGCCCTGGTGACTTAGGGGATAGAGCACTCGACTTTTGATTAGGTAACTCAGATTAAAGTCCCAGAAATATAAATTCTGTCTCCGGCTAGCACCAAACACAGTGCTGACGTAAAATATCCTTTATTGAAGATCGAAAATAATTTTAAATTCCTTTGCCATTACGCTAAGAGTGGGGGGTTTTCTTCTCTATGTAATGCAAATGTGGGTTTGCTGCATCAAAAAGTCCTCCATGAAAGCTAGTTTATCCCATTGCTTAATCTATGAGTTAAAAAATTATTAAACTAAAACTAAAAAATGATTTTAATGATAGACATACATATTTAAATGTATCAATACCTTTTCATACCAACAATCATTAAATCGTTTTTGTAATAACAAAAAATCAGGGTATACATGAGAGGGACTTTGTGCTATACACCCGGTTTTCGTTTCTTTAAGTCAGTGTTTCCCAAACTTATGACTTTTGAGTACCCTTTCTAAATTTTTCGCAACCCTGTGTACCACTAATAAAAAATGAATGCATTTTTTACTATAAAAAATTTTACAAAAATTAGAAATCACAACTAGCTGCTGACACCACTAATTATTAACTGTTAACTCTGCAAAAAATAGCCAATAGAAAAATACGTAATCGTAGATTTTTATGGCTAACTTTGTTTTTAAATAAAATTTTTGAAATTTTCGTTTGTTGCAAGATATTTCGCATAAGAACACGTACCCCCTCTAAACGATTCCCGTACCCCTGGGGGTACGCGTACCACACTTTGGGAAACACTGCTTTAAGTAATGGTCTTTTTGAGTTTCTCGTCTGACAATGCCTAGCTGCTGTCAAAATTTGGTGACTTTTTCAGGACAGGTACCAGTATGGAAATTTTCTACCCATGTCAATATCAATAGATCTGGTGCAGCACAAACACGGGTTCGTTGTGTTTCGAGTTAAAAACATTTCAAAAAATTATGATTTTATCTTCTGCTATTTATGTATCCTTTTCAGTTATTTAACTTAAATGCTGAACTTCAGATATTTAAAGTGAAAGTTTCCAATCAGGGACTTAATTTTTTTTAATGCTAACTATATGCTATAGGGCTATTGGTAATGGTATGGGATTAATTATTAATGATGATCTAAAGGCATTGCTGGTATATGCATGCTATTTTCACAATTTACGGAGAGCAGAAGGTGGTATTAGGGTTAATTCATGGTTTTTAGCAAATCTGTGCAGTTGTTTTTCATTCTAAACTGATTTTTTAAAATTTTAAATTAATTTTCTACCAAATTTTTTTTAATTATCTTTTATCAAGCTTTGAATATGAAATACTAATATTTTATTGCGGAAGGGATACCGTGTTAAAGGTTTTTTCTGGGAAATAGGATATAGGCTTCAAGTTTGAAACTGGAATGCCATTTTAATTCTCTAATCTAATGGTTATAAGTCTCCATACATAAAAAAAATTTTTTTTTCGTTAATAAATTTGAAATAGAGTAGGCCCAAAAATCAGCAAATTGAACCAGAACAACAAGAGAATGCATAGTTTTTAAGAATAATAGTTTCCAAGCAGCTGCAAAGCCTAAACAGCCTAAAATATAAAATTAGTAAACACAGAAAACATATTTTTACCGAGCCATATTGCCTCAAGTATTATATATAGCCCTCGATAATTTAATCAAATATATTATAACGAATTTCAGAGCATTTTCCAAGCAAAAAACGCAAAAACCCGAAACAGAACAAACAAAACACTGACAGTTGATAACGATGGAGAATTTATCAACTTGTATAGACGATTGTAATAAGCTTGTAGCTTGCATGTTCCACATAAATAGATCAGTCTTGCTGCATTCGTGAAATGGATTGGTTGCACTTGCGTAGCGTTTCATGCTCTGTTTTTTACCGATTTCACTAATGAAAAGGAACTTTTTTAATGTTTTATTACATTCACACAAATCTCGGCCTCTCAGAAGAAAAAGGATGTCTCTATATGATAAGTCTATGCTGAATGATACAAAGCTTATATTATTTTTCTTACTCGGAAAATATTATAAAAGTTACTTTTCATCCTTTTTTAATATTTGAATACACTCACATGAATCTCGGCCTTTCAGAAGAAAAAAGATGACTATGGTGGGCGAGTCTATGGTCCATGATACAAAGCTAATATTGCTTTTCATACTCTCACAATATATTCATCAAAGGAGTATTCACTTGGCATGCGATTGCCCTAGATGTGCATGTGAATGTTTAAAAAACGACAAGAACTGTTCGCGGACGCACGAATCACATTAGCGTGCAATCGCATGAGCCAAAATTCAAGAAAGGTTCCAAAGTAAATCGGGGCTGTGGGGCCAGTGTTTACTGAAGGATGTAACTGAGACTTCCCTAACATTTTCAATATTTTTAAATTTTGCCTGAAAAACTCCTTCAATATCGTCAAAACGGGAAAAAAACGATTAGGAGAAGTTTTGAAAACAAAATATATTGCTTTGAAACCGTTCTTTTGATGCAGTAAAATGCAACCACTTGGTTGATGTTCCTTATTGAAACAAGTAAAAGCAATAAATAAAATTTTGTATGATCAACAATTTAAAGACTTTTTAATTTTTTGCAGGTCAACATAATTACTAGATAAAATATTTAACAAAAAATTTTTGCAACCAAAAGTTATGAAAAAATTATACATTACACTAGAAAACTACATAATTAAAAGAATACCTCATTAAAAAGTGCTATATTTGCTTCAGATTCCTTTGCTGTTTATGTAGGAGTAAATAGAATGTAAACTTAATAAAAAATAAACTCAATAAAACACAAAAGCTGCACTTGGTTTTATCATAGCAAATTCAGTACTATCATATTTTCAAGGTATAATAGTTTGCCAATTTTTATTTCAAAGGGCTTGCCATGAAAGTTTTAAAATCATTATATTAAAGAATATTGTCTAGCCAAAATATTTCACAAATCTATGGTTTTGAAAACTGAGGAGCTACTAAAGTAAAATGGAAACACTAAGTGACCCTGACAAAGTAGGCCTAACTTTAAAGACTTGTGACTAACAAAGGGGATAATTCTAGAGTAAATTTATACTTTAAACCTTTTGATAGTTCAGATTCTTAGATTTTTATAGAAAAAAAAAATGAATGATTAACATGGATATTTGAAACTGGTTATTTTAGTGCTTTGAACAATTTGAAAGTAACCTGGCTTCTATAAGTTCCTACAGTGAGGTTTACAAAAGAGATAAGTTTGTTTCTAATTTTTTTTTTAAACCCCCGAATTAAAAAAAAATTAACAGTGAGAGTTCAGATTTCATTCAGAACCATCTGGCACTAAATTTAACGAATTAGGAGTTAGAGTTTATGCAATTCCTAAACAATTTTTAGAAATACATTAAATCCGTTTAGTTTGGTATTTATAAAGGACTATTTCAGAGGTTTCTAGATTATCACAAATCCTTTTATAAATATAGAACTATTAAAAATAAATTAAGAGTGAAAAGATATAAGCATGGTAACTGCAACTTCTTTTAAAATTTTTTGCAATTACTTCATTTGATATTTATAGAAAACATGGGTAAAATCATTTGTTTTGTCTACCTTATCTTGGAGATAAGTGCCAGTGTATTTAATGTCGCATATAATTCACAGTAAATTGCTTAAAATGACAGAACAAAGCTATATTTTAGTCATTTTTCACATAACCATAATTAATTTTTGAAAGACAATTTAATATTAAACTGCAAGCATTAAAAATTTAGTCTTACAATAAAGAAGTTGAAAGATTAAGAATCATAGATTTTCCATTTCGAATGAGAAAATCATTTTTAAAATAGAATAGAACCTTTTACCAAAGGTGATTGTGACACAAAGCAAAAATTCTTGAAAATCTTATAAGCAAAATCAAGAGCATCGAAAAATGGATCTCAATTATGCGATGCAATAATAATGCATAAAAAATATTGGTACTGGTGTAATTGTGAACTGTGGTGTCTTACAGTTCACATTACATTATTTCAAATTGCATAACAAGGCTATACAAAAGTAATATTTTTCCTCATTAATTTTCAAAGATAAAGAATTATATATTTTGTACTTTGAATGGGAAAATTATTTTTAAAATAAAATAGAAAAACTTGCAAAACTTGAAACATGAGGCTTTACATTGTAAAGAACTTTATGTTATCAATCATTTCACACATTATCAAAATTAATTTGTAAACATTTCTGTGCAACTGATTAAAATTAACGTTTCATAATTCTTAATTATAAATACTTTTAAAAAAATGAACATTTAAGTAATTTATTATTTATGTAATGCACATTTATTACAGAAAAAACTGATAAATAAATAAAATCAAAAAAACTTATTTATTTTGGTTTGCTTTAAGAGATTATAAAATTAATGCGGCATATGGAAAATTGCAGTTTGTAGAATCATGTTATACAAATCTTTTAAATATACATAAAAAATTGGTCAAAAATCGAGACCATAGAAACAAAATGACACCTCAGGCAGATCCAACTCCCTTTGGGGACCCCTGCAGTTTGCAGGTAGAAATTAGGATTTTAAGTGAGCAGAGCATTATCCCCAGCACTATTTGATTCAACAATTAGTTCAAATTAGTACTTTCATTAAATTGATTACTTGATTTCATTAAATTGATTTCAATAAATTTGTACAATATAATGCATGTATTTTTTGATGTTGTTTTAAGTTTAATTTTATGCAGTAACAATATCATAAGGATTCATTTTTGTGTAGTAATTAAAAAAAAAACAAAAAAATACTTTGCCTGTCTGATAAAAATAGGATGTAACTACTAACAAAGTTTGGTGTTTTGAAAATTCATTTTTTATTATAAAATTACAAAACCTTTAAAGAGTTTCACACATGAGAATTTGGTAAAACAACAAATTTAGAGCTTTTTTGCAAAACAAAGTTTGTTCCCTGAACAATTATGTTTCAAGAATGATTTCTTGAAATGCCAGGGCCATTAACTTGAAAAGAAATTCAGGGTTTCTTCCGAGAGTCTTTGGATGAGGTTTCTGAACTCTGAAATATAAAGGAAACAGAATACTTAAAAAATATTGTTTTTTAAATTATATAAATTGGTCGATAAAAATTACATATATCTTGAAAAGTGAGAATTCTGTATAATTTTATTCCATACAGTAATTAATTTATGTTTCATTAAATAATTTGACAGTTTAGCTTGTAGGTACATAAGTTGCAAAAAATTCTATAGAAATATGTAAATAATTAAATAAAGATGTGTCATGTTCACTATGATACCAAATGCATGCTTTTGCAAAGTTAATGTATTAATAAAAGTAGGTACAATAAATTAAATACATTTAAAAAACGTAAAACAATTATTACAGGATTTTTTATGTACTGTGTAAATTTTAATGTTTTAAAGATTCTATTAACTCATAAAACGCTAAACTGGATTTCTAAGATGGAAAATGCAATGGAAATTAGTAGAGCTTGTTTGCCTTTCAAAATTTAGCAACTAAATTTCTTAACATTCATGTAGCTTCAGTAATAAATCACACTGAAAAGAAAATGTAGGGTTTGTCAAACAGCTGAATTGCTATTTGTAATTATAATTAATTTTGCAGAAATTTTAAAAATAATGGCAATAGTTCTAAAATTATTGATTTGTCATAAAAGGAAATCAGGTGAAAAGTTGAAACAAATAAATTGTTTGAAAATAAAAAATACTCTTCAAATAATAATGAAAAAAATCCTTTAATAATATGAAAAAAAAATCAATAATTGCAACTTTTACTAGCTTAAAATTATTAATTAATTTTACAAAACATTTAAAAAGATTAATTTATTTTTGTTCTTTCCTTCCTTTATTTTTCGTAATTGAGAAAATTTGAGTATTGGAAAAAATGTTTACTTAATTTTTATTGTACATCACTAATATTTGGAGAAAATATAAAATCATAACTTTTTAAATAAAATGAACACAAATATAAAATCATAAATATACTTCAGTTTATCTCTTCCCCATTATTCTTGAAGTTTAAGAATAAAAACAAAACAGATACGTATTTAAATTTGAAAAGACCTCAAAAGAGATGGTCGGTAATATTTTCACTGGCATTGCAATTAAAAAAGCAATGTAGATGGTACATAAATAATTTCATTATAAACACCGAGAAGAATATTTACAATTTTATTATAAAAAAAAGAGAAATAAAAAAAGGAAATCAGTACAAACTTGTTTATTGAAGAACTTTTTACTTTTCATTCAGTATCAAGTAATGTGTCATGATCATAGTTCTAAAAGAGTTAAATGGGTGGATTACATAGCAATAAAAAAAGCTGTGTTGAAAACTAGACTATTGACGAAATTGATAATTTTGTTTTATGTACGAAATACTGGAGGTCAATTTGTTACAGTAAATAATAAAATCTGTTATAGTAAATAAAAAAAATGATCCTCAAGAATTTTTTAGCATTAGAGTTTTTCTCATTTGTAAAGATGGTATAGGTTTAAATTTCAAAGTTGCAATATTTCTAGTAGAAATATTGCAAAACATCTTCTAAAAGTTTAACTTTTCCAGTCTTCAAAATGAACATTTTAATCAACCTGGAAGTAACAGAGTACAAAATTTGAGAAAGTTTATTTGCATACAGGGTTATAAAGGCTAACAAGATAATCTAAATCTTTTCCTTGATGAAGGTGCTAATAAATTACTTTCCAAGTCTGAGAGCTATTTAAATTGAGAGGAAAGTTTGCTAATTTTCAACCCAATTATTGCAGGTTAAAAAATACATATAGTTTAGTTTTTTGCTACCATTTTTGAAGCTCTTGTATGAAATGTTTAGTATACATTTAATAAATATTTATAGATGGAAATATTATTTTTTTTTATCTACATTCTTTAGTACTTCAACAAATAGTTTACAAAATGGCAAAACAAGCTGAAAATTATGTTTTGAAAAAAGTAATCATGTATTGAAAACAAGGCACAAATAAATTTGTTTTCATTGTCACTGCAATAATTGTATATGTAAAGAATTGTGTTAGCATACATAGACATGCACCAGACTAGTAATTCATCACATTAAAAATAAAATACACCATACCACTAGCCATTTTAACATACATAGATGCAACTATTTAGAATGAAAGATAATTTTTATTTTAAAGTCTGAAAAATATTTCCTCATGGAAATCCCCATGGAATAATATTATCTATTTAAAAAAAAAGCAAAACAAAGTTTCAGTATGCAATTATTGCAATTTTCAACACAAATAAAGTAAAATAATAAAGCATGCTTCATTAACAGATTATACTTACAAACAACACTTCAGAATTCACCACGTTTTTCACGTCAGGAGAAGCTTGACTAGTATCCATGAACATTTTAGGAATATCTGATCCAAAATATATTTTACTGTTTTGAGAAATGGCTTCAAGTTTCTTAAGCTCCAAGTATTCAGGTGTTAAAAGAAGCTAATGAAATGAAATGACATATATAATAATATTAAAATAAAATAAATTCTTAATAGATAGTTAAAGTTATAATTACACACACAGTATATTAGTATAACATTGTAACATTTTAATAGAAAAGACATTTATAAATTGATGCAGTTCATTGTGTAAGTTTCCTTTTGAATTTAGTTTATGCATTTATCTTGTTTGCTTAATAAGGTTAAATGAATTAATTTGGTAATAAAAGTAAATTTGGTTGCTTAAATGTTGAAAAAAAATACTACAATACTAACCATTATTTAGCAAAACAAATTTAATTTATAAATAGATTTATTACAATAAATATGCAAGCATAAATAAAACCAGAGATAACAGTTAATTATAATGTCAAGAAAATTTGAAAGTAAATTTAAAAAAAAAAAAAAAAAAAAAAATTAACAAGCACTTCTTTCGGCTACTTTACAAAGAATATTGAGGTATATAAGCCTCAATCACACAGCAGTTAAGGGACTGAACTATAATTATGAAATTCTAAGACACAAATTAACTTGACAGGGAAGCATAAGCAGTTGATGCACAATGTTGCTTGTAATGAAAATATGGAGCCTTAATCTCCATGAGCCTTCTAGTCGCCGACTGACTGTTGCGGGAATGTCCCCCCCCCTTTTTTTCGATACATATTAATTTTAAATCTGAATGTTAAAGAAAAAGTTTACTTTTTAAGGAGCCATTTTAAGAAGTCCACTTTTAAAATTGATAACAATTTTGACTTTATTTTATTTTGAATGTTTAATTTTTTAAAAAAAATTTAGAGCCTACGACACAAAAATCTAAAGTAATAATTAAGTAATTAAAATAATAAAGCAATTAAAATTATTGGCGCATTAAACAAACTACCGAATTTTGCATTACTGCTGTGCATATTGCATAAACCACATACCAAAACATTCAACTAGCAATTAAAAAAAAGGGTGCAAAAAATAATAATGAATAAGTGGGATATATAGCAAGGAAAGATATTTTAATAAGATTGTTGGCATACCTTGTTTCCTTCAGCTTGTTGTTTCTTGGTATAAGATTCAGATTCAGCTCTAGTTTTTTGCCTTGAAAAAGCCATTTCATCTAAAAATACAAAACACTATTATAAGAATTGTAAATCGCCATATTTAACTATTTTAAACTTAAAAAATATTACACTACAGTAGAAAACAATTAAAATTGATTCAGATAAGTTAACAATAAAATGACTTCATAAGTAGAAAAAAAGGTTTTCCAGTAGTAAAAATGATCTTGATACACAAGGTAATCAAAAATTAGACATGATACTCAATTAAAATAAAAATACTAAAATAGCATGGTGATACAAATTCGTCAGCATATTATAAGGTAATAGTACATTTGCACATGTTTATCCATTCAAATTAATATTCATACATTGGACTTCAGATAGGAAACAAATATGGGGGATATATGAAATAAGACAGATTCATATAGAAAACAAATATGGGGTAGATATAAACAGGGATAAATTCATACAGAAATCAAATATGGGACACATATGAACTGGGGCAGATTGATATATAAAACAAACTTTCCCAGTGTTTTCACTACAGCGCGAGAACGCGAGTATCTCACATATTTTTTTCTTTTCTAGCTATAAAAAATTATTAACGCGAGAAGTTCGCGCACTCTAGTAATCAATTTCAAAATGCGAAAATTTTGGAAAAAATTTCGTATTTTGCCATTTTGAATAAAATCCGTTTCACTTTTCTTCCTTGATCTTTCATTATTTTGAACATCGTTCCTTGTTATCTAGCTTCCCTATTTACCAGTATTGTTCAGAACTGGTGCAAACAGCAGAACAACACCCCCGAACCACGGAACCCCTTTCAGAACACATTTCTCTGCAACCACGTGTTCACCGTAGGTAAGGTTTCTTCATGTAAGACGTTTACATTTCTTGTGCATGAATGTAAGATGGACAAATACCTTGTTAAGGCGACATCTTCTACTCCGTAACAGACAAATGAAAATGAAGCAAATGACGGTAGAAACGGTCAAAACGAAACAAATACGGAAATATAATAGCTGATGAAAAAGTATTCAATTAGAAGATGTTAAAAATGTATTATAGTTAAAGAAATAATTTTTTTCCAAGTCTATTCGTGTTTTTTTTTTTTTCAATTTTAAGAAATCTCACTTAACGTTTTGAAATCTCACCCTGTTTTTGAAGAAGGGTGAGAAATTCTCTCCCATTTTTTATCTGTAATGAAAACACTGTTTCCCCCCAAAAAATGTAGAAAAATGCCATTTCTAAAATATATTTTTCTTTCTAGTAATTAAAAACTTCATTCTGAAAAATAAATGCAAAAAGCTTTTGATGTGTCTAGTCTATTCTATTCAATTTTAACATTAATGGTGATAATGACTTTTGCATATAGCTAATATCTGAACCAAAGTAAAATCAGCATTTCTTCAGTCCTAAGGTCTTAAACTTACCTTCAAGAAGAGACATCTTTTTCAAGGACTCTTTCTCCATGATTTTTTGCTCATATTGAATTTTAGCAACTTCTGCATTCTTTTGAGCCTCTAAAAAAATAAATGAAAAATACATTTTTGTAGATTGACACATATATAATTAGTTCAAATGAGCTACAAGAAGCTTTATTAACATAATTAGTTGATACATAGACAATTTCACTAGAATTTAATTTACTTTAGATGCACGACTTGAAACTTTTAATGCTACAACTTTCTTGATAATCAAATATCAGAAGAAAAAAAAGATAAGTTATTTGAATAAAAAAATTTACGAAATATATAATTTTTTTTTCAAAGTTAAAATTATATTTTGTTGAAGATCATATGATATTGTACCCAGTGGAATGAAATGGATGTAATTAATTATACAATTAATGTTGTCAATTATTATTCTTCAAAAAAAATTGAAACAAAGAATTTTATATAAAAAAGGGAGAAATTTCCTAATTATGCATTTTCACTCGCAACAAACTTCATTTTACTGATTTCAGGAATTTAAAATTGATAGACAAAACATTAAACAATATATTGAAAATATTTATGACTAATTGATTGAGCAAGAACTAATAGAGTGATTATTTTCCCCCCCATTTAGAATGCATAAGAATCAAAAATGTACCAATAACAGCCTTTTTTCTTTCAGTTTCAGCATCTTTTTCAACAACTTTTTGCCTTTGAACTGCAATTAATAGTTTTGTTTTTTCACTCTCCCTGTAAAGAAAATAAAAATGCCATGCCATCACAAAATTCATAAATTCTAAGTTAAAAAAAAAAAAAAATAATTAATCATGTTACTTCATTACTGTCCTCATATTAAAATTAAGTTAAACTCTGAGCAAAATGTTAAACTAAGCTTTACAAAATTTTTAATGCAAAAACTATTGCTATAGATAAGTTTATTACCCAAAAAGCATTAGAATATGAAATATCAAAATTCATAAAAATATCTTCTCAAAAACTAATGTTTCTAATTTTGTAAAATATTTTTTAAAGATATTTTGTTACTAATCAAAAATATAAGATCAAATTTCAAAAGTAAAAATACAATAATTCTACATTTCATAACTAATTAAGCTTTGGAAAAGGACCCGTGTGTACTTTTTAAAATTACAATAAATTTCTTTA
Source organism: Parasteatoda tepidariorum (assembly GCF_043381705.1). NCBI lineage: Eukaryota > Metazoa > Arthropoda > Arachnida > Araneae > Theridiidae > Parasteatoda > Parasteatoda tepidariorum. The sequence continues at coordinate 18,438,643 of NC_092206.1, forward strand.
CATAATTGTTTAGATTAAAGACTGGTGCAGAGAAAATATGGAAATGCTAAGGCATCATACTTAGCATGTTTTAACTATTAGTTTTACTGCACAAAAAATAATTAAAACTCTTACCTTTCCCCTTCCAAACATTAAATACATACTTGCATCATTAAAATGTAGCATCATAAAAATATTACAAAAGTATGAAGATCAAATGCCAGAGTATGAAAGTTTCAATAACTGGCTAATTATAAAGCTATTTTTATTCAACTAAAAATACTAAGTAATTTAACACCAACCCTCATCAAGTAGTTGAAAGTAGCACTTCTTGGGCAATTTTACACAAAAATTTCTTCACCAAATAATCTCTTGAAACAAGGTGAAGGAAAAATGGTTTTTTGTATGAAAAAAAAGGACTTTTTGAAATAAGGAAATGAAAAACTTTAACTTCTATTTTATTTTTATAAACAGGTAATAAATAATCAATGTGCCCCCTTTGTTTCACACAAATATTTAGATGGTAGATCTACTCTTCCCACAAGCAATTGTCAATGTCCAATATAAACTTCATTAAACATAAACTAATTAAATGTGTGTTTTTTTTTAAATATACCACATTATAGTCTCTTAAAAGAAAAAACTAAGACAAGGAAAACCAAAGTCACAGAAAGCGAAAGAGAAATTTTTTTATCCCTTTTTTAAAATCTTTTTTTAATAGAGAACTTTTAGAGAATTTTTTAATAAATATTTATTAAATAAATAAATTTTTTATGAAACAGATTTTACTTTAATCAGCTTATTTAATATCAAATTTAAAAAAAAAATAATTCAAAGTAGGGAATACTACTTAAGTGTATAACCTAAAAAATACATGGGGGGGAAAAAAAGACACTGAATGTTGGGTGATGGGCTACATATACCTGCCATTTATAATAATGGTAACCATTAATTATTCAAGTATTTTTCATCAAAGAAAACTAAATAAAATATGAACTTTGTAATTAATTTCAACAAATACTAAATTATAATCACATTAAAAGTGTGGAATAAATGTATTTCCAACTTTGCCATCATGTACACAAAGGGAAAAAAAAAAGAAAAAAAGGAGGGGGAGGGGAGGTGCTTAATCATTTCATGATGAAATGGCTGATTTGACATAAATCACAATTTTCCACAATAACAATTTTTGTAGGGGAAAAAATTAAAACAAATAATAGATTAAAGATAGCATTAATATACTTACATAAGCTCATAGTTTTTCCTTATAGTCTCTGGTATTTTAGGTTTTGTTACCCTAACAGCTTGAATGTATAAACCTGGAGCCATTTTATTCAAATCTTTTTGAAGAGCAATTTTCAGATTTTCATCAATTTGATCTAGGGAAATAAATTGTTTGATTTCAAATTTGTATAATTTAAAATATAAATAATTTTATTGACCACAAAACTGAATTCCAATTGAAATAAGACAATAAAAAAAAAACCCTTAAGAATTTGTTTAATTTGGAGGAGTGTATTATTGCATATAATTATCTAACAGAAAAAGCTGAAATAAACACACCTGCATTTAAAAGAAAGACAATTTGCACATTAAATTTTGATAAAAATTATTATGCGCACATTAAAATTGGATAATTTGTTCAGATTTATGAAACAAAAAAAAAAAAAAAAAAAAAAANAAAAAAAAAAAAAAAAAAAAAAAAAAAAAAAAAACCCTAAAGATGCCAAAATAAGAACATAAATGTTGCACACACATTTAAAAGAAAGACAATTTGCACATTAAATTTTGATAAAAACTATTATGTGTACATCAAAATTGGATAATTTGTCAGATTTATGAAACAAAAAAAACCAAAAAAAAAAACCCCTAAAGATGCCAAAATAAGAACATAAATGTTGCACACATGTTACTGAAACTTGGCAGTGTCACTTATTCCTCCTGGAGACTAACGACAGGGCAGATGCACTTCACATGGAGTCTCGTTTGAACCAGCTGCCCTTGTATACATTCTGTTGTTAAGCCTTATTAAACAGCTATTACATTACATTAATTGTGTTTATCTGTAACCCTTAGACACCACCATGCCACAACATAGATATCTTAAAAATAGTTACGTGAAACAAGAATGTCAGAAATTTTAAGAACCTGTATATAGCTCTACTTTAAATATTCTAAATATTGAACAATTAAAAACTTTATAAAATTTACTTTAACTTCTTATTTCCACAGAATGGTTTTCCTAATTACAGTCCCCCCCCCTCCAAAAGAAGCTATGTTAATTTTTTTCTTCTTAATTTATTTTTAAAAGCTATTTAATAACAAATTTGTAAATACTTATTCAGTACTCTTTAGGCAACATTATTTGCAGGATAGTTTGCAATAGTGTCCTCGAATTATTACATCCACTGATATTTGTATCTCTATAACAAGAGTATCGTGCAGCAAAAATGAAAAAACCAGATTTCCCAGAAACTGCACAAATATTTTTTTTTTCAATTACAGTATAATTTTGTTAGTTTAAGTTTAAAAAATACTATAAGATAAAGAAAAACAAAATTATAAAATAGTTTATAACGAATTAAATAAAAGATATTTACAAGCTCATTTTAATCATAAATTTAAATCAATACACTTACCAAATAAATCAATATATACTTCATGTAAATTATGAACACTGCAAAATTGGTTCAATTCATGGTGAACTTTGTTGAAAATTAAGGCTTTATCATAATCAGCAGTGTAATTTCGTACAATATCATATACTGCAATATAAAAACAAGTTAATAGTTAAAAATAAAGTTTGTAAGCAAGAGGAATTATCAGGAAATAACAAATTTTGAGCACATATATTTTTTAATTGGTTTAATTAAATATATTTTCAGATTACATAAATTTTAGACCTTATTTCGAAAGTCTTTCACACACAAAGTTATTACAAGATTTTATAATACGATTCTTTTGTTATGCAATAGAGTTAATTCATTGATTTTTATGGAAGTTACTAGAATGCAGATACATAATGGTTGAGGTGAAGTGAAGCTTGTGCAATTTGTTAAATTTGCAGATCATTTAAGCAGTTATTTTTACTATTAAGGGGTAATCTTAAAACTATTTTAAAATAATCATTATATCCCAATCAATGGCCAAACTTGTTAAATATTTCTGCTAAATTGTCTTAGACACTTAAAATATAAAAAATATACTAATATAAGACATAATAATCATTTGAATTTCTTTTATTCACAAAATAGGATATTTTATTAAATTAAAAGGTTTAAATAATCAGATGTATTCCTCCAGCTCGAATTTTTCTTATTTGTTCCATGAATTACTATGATTGAACATTATAAATAGCAATGATTACTAACAATACTAAAAAAAAGCATAAGTCTAAAATCATTCATTATAATGAAAGCATAGATAAATTTCACTAATTTTAAACATAGAAAAAGATAAAAAAAAAACATATTTAGAAGCAACTTACCACTATTTGAATCTAAAACATTAACCACTTCAATTCGGTCAAAATATATCATAACACCTCCACTATAATAAAAAAATTTATGCCAATTTTTTAATTGTTGCACTACGAAAATTGCTATTGAATAGAATACAAACATTAAAAATATAAGACTGCAAACTAAAATACGTGCAGAACTGCCAATGGGTTAATCATTGTTTTTTTAAGAAAAAAAGCAGTAAAATTTTTTTTGTAAAACAAAATCAGAAATATTTCATATACAAGAAAAAAAAAATGAAAGATATGATCTAGAAAAAGTAAAGTAACATTTTATAAATAGCAACAGTGCAGAATATAGGAATTTATTTAAATTAATTACTTTTTTTTTTAACGTTATCCATTTAATCCTTTGGCCTGTGATGCCTTAACTCAGTTCAGGGAAAGCAAACGTGCAAATTTTGGAACACACTACCTGAGCTTGGGCAAGAGAAAAATTGGTGTTTCGATTTTGTTAAGTCTGAACTCAGTTCATCCAATGCATAATATGCAATTTAAAATAGATGAAGATACTCATTTTTAAATTTTTATGCATAAAATTTGGCAGTTTTTAACCATTTGTCAGATTTTTTTAATTTTGCAGTTCAAAGGAATCTGAGAGATGCGAAATTCGTGACAGTTGATATAAATAATAATATTGTTGTATTAGTTTAATATATTTATCTTCAAAATTGTGTCGTTTGATTTATTTTGCTATAATCAGGGTGGACACTCAAATCAGATTTCACTGATTTTTCCAGGTTTTCCAGAAAAAAATCTTAAAATTTCCAGGTTTTTGTTTCCTTTTTCTTATAAAGTATAGGATGTGTACAAGAAAAGTGTCTACATTATAAAATATTTTATCCAAAATGTTATTTTTTTAACATATCATCTTGAAAAAAATAATTTATTTTGACAATTTTCAAAATTTTTTTATTTATTTTTTAATGTTTTGGTACAAAATTTTGAATCAAAAATCATATATTGACCAACGAAGGAGCCTTTTTTTTAAAATTAAAATATGTTATAAGAGGTTAAAATGAAATAGAAAAAATTAGCATTGATGCAACAATTGTAACAATTTGTCGACAAACATTGCTGTTAGCGATTGTAAAAAAATGTGTGATTGGTTGGTTTGCTCAGAAAAAATAATTCGCAGATTTCTTTGAACGGGAGTAGAAAAGCTTTCAGAAAAAGAGTGTGATATAAAATCTATTATCATAAAATTATAACCAACTAATTTTTGGAGAATTTTATAAAGTTAAAAATACAAAAACATTTTGTCAAAATAGAGAAACCACCAAAGCATCGGAACAAACTTGAGCCATAAATGGATTCAGCCCAAGGACAGAATTTAAAAACAGAAGCTAATAACCTAATCCCTTTTTCCACCAGAATCTTTCCTAAATTTCCATAGCGGTCAAAGGTTTCCACATTTGTTTAGCAACCGTGGGAGAATTTTATATGGCATTCTAGTTTAACAGAACTATAATGGAGCAAATTTTGATGCAAGCAAAGTATCGCTAAGTTGATGATATTTCAACTGTTTGGCGATACATTTCCGTTTAAAAAAAAGTGAGTAAAATGGATGAAATAATTTAAGAAAATTAGCAAATAATTTAAATTAGTGAAATTTAAAAAATTATGAATGGAAAAAGTTTCCAGCTTTTTTTTTTAAAATTCACTGATTTTTCCAGGTTTTTATCCAAATTTCCCTGATATTTCCAGGTTTTTTCCAGTATAAAAAAATTCCCTGATAATTCCAGGTTTTCCAGGTAGGTGGCCACCCTGATAATTTGAGCAAAAATTACTGTAATCCATTAATATTTCCCATACATGTGAAAATATTGAATATAGTAGTTATCTCGATTAAATATGTTCCTTTTTTTAAAATGATCAATTTCTAACATTTTGATGATAATTAAAAAGTAAAAAAATCAATTTTTAGCGTGTTTGTTTAAAAATATATTCCACAGGTAAGCGGTTCAACTCTGCCATTGAATTTATGTTTTTGTGTACTCCCCTATCTAACAGTTGGAAAATATTAGATTAGATTATCCATATACATAGCTGCCAACCTGAAGAGGAAAAATTACATTTATTGCAGTACCTAAAATGCACACATTTTAAAATATTTACCTAGTACCACATGGTACATTCTTTACTTCATCTGTTTGCAAGGTGACCTAAAAACAACAAAACACTATTATAGATATTATTTTTAAAATAACAAAATAAATAGGTAACAGCATAACCTTTTAATTTATTATTTCATAATCTATTTTCAACATTTTTCCTTTAAATACAATTATAAAATTGAGTTATTCATATTATAATTATATTATTCATATTATTATAATTGAGCAACTCATAGATTAACTTTCTTGTTTAAGTTTTAGAAATCTTAATTTAAAGCCTGCTACACTAAATTTAAAAACAGAATAAAAAGCAGGAAACATGGGGATACAATGTAAATAAATAAAACTGGTATACATTACTTGAATGGATCGATATGTAGTTATAAAAGGAATCATCATATGAAATCCAGGCGAACTGGTTTCTTTTAGTAATGCACCTCCCTAAATCAAAGTAAACTTTTCAATAATTTCATTCATTTATTGGTACTAAAAAATATTTAAATATGATGCTTATAAATAATAATAATAAAATAGCAATTGAACAAAATAACATAACCTTTCTTTTTTTTAAATTTAATTATATTTAATGTTTTAAATAAATGTTTTTAACCAAAATCGAAAGCAATTTATACATACCACATAGTTAAGATTTTATAGTTAATTTAAAAATAGGAAATAGCTGTAATTTTAAGGTTAACTTTAATTAAACCTTTTTTACAACAATCTTTAATGTGTGTATTATACAGAAATAAAATAAACTCTTACCCTATAATAAACACCCATATGACCTAAAATAAATAGAAAATAAGTTTTATAATAAGCACAATAGATAAAAATGAAACATTTTAAAATAACAATTACTAAATTGCTCTGTTTACCAGAGATTGAGAAAACCAAAGACAATTTGAGTATTATTTCATGTTAGTTTATCATTAGTTAGCTTCTGTTCTTTAAATTAATAAAATTAGTAAGCTTGAGACACACATAAAACTAATTTAATAAGCCAACAATATACACAATGATTTTAATGATTTTTCAATTTTAAAATGCAGTTATATGAATTTAATCAAAATTAATTTCCTCAAGGTCAATTTTTAAGTGCAGACATTCTTAGGTATAGGTAAGAAAACATATTATAGAATTTCTACGAATTTTTGATTTGGATTAACCAACCTTAAATTTGTAACTAAGATAGACAGATAAAAATTTTAAAATGTTATGCAGCAGGGGTGTCCAAGTCAGAATTCCGGAAATTTTCTTGAGTTTAAAAAATAAAGAAGTTTAAATTGAAAACTTAGAAAAAAATTTCAACAAGGTTTTTTCCTTTTTCTCAATATTTCCTAGTTTACTTAAAATATATTGAAATTTTTACACATACATGTACCATTTACACATACCTATGATGACCTGGAGAAGTAATTAAAATTTACAAATATGTCTCTGTTTCTTGAGTTTATGATTATAACAACTATTTACTGATAAAAATGAATATTAATCATGAATATAAGCTTATAAAGTATCTCTCTGGCTCTCCCTTACAAACAAATAAAATAAACTGTGTTTTTAAGTTCTACCTTTGAAAATTTGATTTCCGGAAACTTCTGTGATCAATGATTTTTTTAAACATCTGGACCTTCGATCTCCGGAAACTTCCGGATAACTGTTAGCGAAAAATCCGGAAATCCAGATTTTTTCTGGAGCACAATCAGCCCTGATGCAGTTAAGTGATTTAAAACATTATCTATTTATTACGATTAACATGTGACCGTATAGATTTAAATTTAAGATACAACATAAGGGAAAAGAAAAGATAAGTTAGACTGATTTAAGTTACCAAGTGAAAACTAACTTATTAGTACAAGTTAATTCAGGCAAAAATAATTGCTGACATTATTAGAGTTACAATGTTTATTAATTGTAAATTCTAGGTTAGATAATTTTGACAATCTAGTGAAGAGGTTTGCCCGCATGGCATGTACAGAATATTACGAACAAATTATTTAAATATAAGATAATTGTAGAAGCACTTAATAAATATCTAATTTAAGGGAGAAAAGAAACATATTTTAAAAAAATTTATAGATTCTCCTGGGATAAATCAATATGAAGCCCCGCAACAAGAGCTCCTCCATCCTCTTCTAGTTCCAGCAACCAAAAAACTTTCCGAATGAGAATAAAGAGGAAAAACCTTCGTTGCCCCAACTTTTGCAGCAGCGCTGTTAAAAACCTTTCTGCTAACCCATCTCAGCTTGATTTGTTAATATTGCTATAAAATTAGAGTTTAATTAAAGTGCCTAACTATGAAATTAAATAAAACACATTCATGAATATAATAATTATTAAATCACTAACCATGTCACAACTTAATTAGTACCAATAATCGATTGTATTGATATATAATATCATTTAAATTTTACCAGCACAAACAGATATTTGACTAGAATAATAATAATAATAAAAAAATAAAACTACTAAAACGGCAGTCATCCAAAATTTGCCAAATTTTTTGAGATATTAGGTCATAAAATACTGAAAACATATCCCTCAAAAATTACTGAATTTAACAAATATATTCACATGTTCGATAAAACAACATACCTTCATCAATCTTGTGAAGAGAAAAATTTCCCATAATGAACATTAAAACTGCAACAACAGCTGCAACTACTGCAGATGGTGTAGTCATGATCTAAATTGTAAAAGAATAAACTTCTCAGCAGAAATAAATTAAATGTAAAAAGGTAGCTTTTTATAAATTATTTTTTTTAAAAATTAAAACAGATTGTTTGATTTAAATCAAATAATTTATTAAAAAAAATAATTGATAAAAAAAAATTTTTTTTTGTTAAAAAAATTGAATTAAAAATTTACGAGATACTAAAAAAAAAATTTTTTTTAACAGGTAAACACCGAGCTTCTCATTCTTTGCCTCGGAAGATGCTGCTCGTTTAACATTACTCAGAGGGCACCTGGCGAGCAACATTACCTCCAACACACTGCCATAGGCAATCGTTCATAGAGTGGGTCACAATCACACAACAGAGGATAACACACAGACAGAAACATTCATGCCCTGAGCAAGATTCAAACCAGCAACCATTTGCTTTACATTTAGGCATGCTGACCACCTTGCCTCTAATTGTATAACATTAATATTGTACATTAGCACCATATTACCTAGTGACATTGAATGACCTCAAACAAGATGATGTAATGAATTTTCAGAACAGACAGATTCATAATAGTTGAAGATGGCACAAGAAATAATAATTATTTTTTGTTTAGTCAGATAAGTTTGCAAGAATTAGTCACTAAATTGCTGTTAGATATCAGCTATTATTGCAAATTTCTTTTTTATCTTGAATTATCTAAGTACAGTTAGTATAGTAAAGCATAAATTAAAGCACAGAAATGGATGTTGCTTTACTCTACATAGCACAAAGTATACCCAATTCTTACAGGAGTTATCAGATTATTAATATTTACTTTAAAACTTACACACACATATATATTCAAAGTTTTAGTGTACATAAAATGAATATTTACTGTAGTGTTCGAAATACTATGTTTAATATTAATCCCAAATGATCTGTTGCTATATCATGAAAAATTTATTTTTAATTCCTTTAAGCAATACAACCCTTACTCAAAACGATTAAGGCTAAACAGTAACTCAAACAGTTAAGTTACTGATCTAGTTCTACCTAACCATAATAATTGAAACTCGCGAAGATTAAGCGTTTTCTAAATAAAAAGTAAAATAGACTAAAGAATGATAGTTTATTTGAAACCTTTAGTTCAAATTAATTGTTCTTTAAACAATGTAACTGCCTTAAAAAAGTTGCTTTATATTGCCTACTATATAATTTTTTTCATTTAATTTGAATGAAAGATGAATAAATTGTGTAAAATTATGGTTCAACCTAGCCAACCTTTAAAAGAATTTTATAATAAAATAATATTTAAGTACTTTGCAGCTTTAACTGTTAAATTCTTAGGGGATATTTCTGTATCATGATCTGTCCTGCCAAATAGATTTTAAACCAACAATTTTTAAAAAAAAAAACATACATGTTTGCTAGGGAGTGACTACAAGTTATATGTTTACAACTTTTCCTTTCTGTGAAGGTTTTTTTAGTTTCTAACGGACCGCAGCCCGGAAGTTGCCAAGACTTGGAGAATATTATGTCACAGATCAAAGCTCCCCATTAACTACATTTCCTTATTAAGTCTATCTTCATTTCTTATTATTATAGAAAATCTCAAATTTAAATATTTTTCCTGATATTTGTAAGAACATAAAAATCGCTTAAATAAGAGGGGTACAAATCTCAAATTTTTACTCTAAACATTTAATCACTAATAGAAGATAAAAATATATGAGCAAAGTGTTTATAATCACATAGCTAACGATTTCACGCAATTTAAATTAATATAACCTTTAGTCAAACTTCAGCATTGGTAGAAAAAAAATACAGAGACACACACAAGACTGATTTAAAATTAGTTATTAAATGAACAGTTGTTTACACTATTAAAAAACATATATTGTACATAATACAAATAGAGAAAATATACAGAGGCGTATCTTACTGAAGAAATATACTTGAAATACAAATGTACACAAAACTATTCACTATTATGAAACAACTATGAGTGAGAGAAAAATTACGCTATATATTATATTTATGAATTAGACATTACAAGATATGCGCGACTGAAATCGCAATAACCAAGTTATTTTATTCCTTAACATCTTATCACAGCCGGGAAAAACAAAAAGCAAATTTTTAATCCGATTCCGATACCAAGTGATTGGCGAAATCACACACTATGCAAAGTACTTCGTTTCAGTTCTCTCAGATCAAACATTGAAGAGACCGCCGTAGCCGCGTGAAATGCGCAATGTAACCCGCGCCAAATCGGTGAAGAGTGTCCCTTTGCCAATAGCGATAAATAATGCTAGTTAGTTGCTTCTTAGTGTGAATGAGCATTTAGTGTAAGCTGTAAGTGTTATGTAAACTTTTTAAATTTAAAAAGTGGAAGTTAAAAAATGATAAAAATAAGCAGCTGGAAGTGTTGAATAGGTAATAAATCTAAATAAACAGAGATCTGCGGAAGACTTCCTCATTCTATTTGGATTGTGCAAGATACATCGACTAATAGTCTAATAAAACTCTTTAAAATTTGTTTGGAATTTTAAAGACCATTATATTCTTTAGACGCGTTGTTATTGCTAACATTTTGTCTAATTAACAAATTTATTAAAAATGTCTGAAAAGCAAAGAACAAGTCCAATAAAGAATTTCTTGGCAGGAGGAGTTGGTGGTGTTTGCTGTGTTGCAGCTGGGCATCCTCTAGATACCATAAAAGTATTTAAATTCGCACTTTTTTATCAATTAATTTGTCATTGTTTACTCTAGGTTTTATCTCTGAGTTGTACGCAATTTATTTAAAGTTAGATGTCTTTATCTTGATAAGAAAAATTACGTCATACCCAGGAAAAAATTATTATTTATTAAGTTTTTTAAAATAAATAGTTGGTTTTCAGAAGCTGGAAAGAGAAATCGATGAACAAATTCATTAACAGTAGTTGTTTATTAGGCTAAAGGGCAAAATAAACAAGAACCATCCTTGGCCTGTTTCAACACATAGTTTTGAATACTTACTCAAATACATAGTTAAATACATAATCGATACTAAAAACTTCACGACATATTAGTTCATAGTAGTTTTTTGTTAACTTTATACAAAAGTCGATGTAAAAAAAAATTATATAAGTCCTATAAAAGTCGAAGTACTTCAACCCAGAAAAGTTGACTTGGTAAAAATATACTTGAGGGTGCCCCTTGGCAAAATTGGCGACTTATGTTTAGTGCCATTCCTGTTTGCGCGGAACACCGTGGTAACAGGAATGACGGCTAAAACATAATGTTATTTCAATAAAACAATGGAAAATTACAACAAAACATTATAAAATTGCAATGAACCCAATGTAAGTAAAATTAATAAACCCAATAAATACATTTTGAATCGAAACAAAAATTAATGGAGTAAGCACAGAAAGAAAAGGAAAAAAAATTCTTCATTAAGCTTGAATATCCTCAGATTTAGGTGCACAGAATTCTCTAATAGCAGTTAGATACTGTCTAAATTTATCATGAATAGAATCTGTGTACCACCATCACCACATAAATTTGGCAAAATACGAATCGGAAATAACGTCTGTGGTACCGGACTGGTGATGACATTTTTTTTCTAAAGTCCCTTTTTATGTCTGCCCACATACCTTCGATCTTATTGACCAGAAGCAAAAGTAACCTTACCAGCCGGTAACCATCGTAGAACTAACGGACCTCTGAAATTACATATGCCGTTAAACATTTAAAAATAACGCTAAAATCTAAACCAATCAGAATCGCGTTTGGGTTTCAACATCACCCAGCTTGGCGAAAATCAAGGGGCACCCTCAAATATAGTCTATCCGTTGACTTATTTATTATCATTCATGGGTTTCAATGGCGACAAGAACAGCGGTTTTGTGTTCCCTCCAATAATTTGAAGTCCCTTACCCAAAATTTCAGATATAGTTTCACGAAGCACCAATTTAAATTGAGCTAAGTTAAAGACAAGTTAAAAAATATCAAACAATGATAATTTTGTACTTATTTAGCACTAGCAGATAGAAGAAATTTTTTCTAGTGTTAAATTTTGAGAAATATTGCAGATGTCAATTTTAATTTTTTTCCTTTCAAATATTGGCATCTGAGGTGACCATATAGAAATTAAATGTTAATAGTTGTTGTGTGGTGGAATCAAAAATCATAACATCAGGCTTTTGGCTATGTCCAATACAGAATTTTTTAAAAAAAAATACGGAACTTTGAATACTGCATACATGAAAAACATACTTATGAAGCATAATTTTGATGCAATGCAAAAATTACACCAATTAAATAATGTAAATGTCTCGAGGAAACTAAATGTGCTCAGTGCCAGTAACCGCTCACGAGTGGGGGAAGGGGCTCTCTCCTGCCCTATATATATGTATATACATATATTAGAATTAACCATGTCCGAATTATTTGAATCTTGCAAAATGACAATCAAGAATTCGAATCGCTTTAAAATTCAAAATAAATTAATTGCAATTATTTACCTGTAAATTATTCCTCTCTCATTTAACAGTATTTTATTTAACAGTAAACAGAATATTAAATTTAAGTAAACAGTTTCACTGTTTTTTTTTTTTTAAATTTAATATTCTGTTTTTAACATTTAAAACCAAGAATCTTCCCATCGGTCAGTCGTAAGGTATATTTCCTTTAAGGGGAGAGTAAGAGATGATTTGGTAGAAGTTTTCACCAATTAAAGGTTAAAGTTCGCTCAAAATAGAGACATTTATTTATTAATTTTTTAAATTTTAAATAATTCTCTTTCCTGAATGGTCTTATAAAATTTTATGAGGAAAGAAAAATGTAATTCAAAAAATTAGAAATGTCATCATTATGGAACAAAAAGATACCCTGTGTATATTAATGCAGTTTTTGCTATTATTTGTAGCTTACAGTTATGTCAGAATTTTTTTCTTCTGACAATTGCTCTTTTTTTCTAATTTTCATCACAATTAATACTAAATATATTATAAATTTATGTATCAATATATTACTATTGAGTATCTGTATGAATATACAGGGTATCCCAAGATTATTGGGACAAATTTTAAGGGAGTTAGGGGACACAGAATAACATAGCAACCCATGGTCAAAAACATGATAGGAATTCAGTCTGACAGACACAGGAAACAAAGAGACATAAACCTGAGCTCATCTGAAATATTTATTAGTCAAAAATATTACATGTGCTGTGGTAGATGATATGTTGAAATGTCACAAAGATGTTAAAAGTTTCCAATATTGCTAGCAATCCGTGTGTTACACCATTGTGCCATGGATTAATAGACTCAACCAGATCCATTTCCGAATCCACAGGTGATACGTACACAGCCCTTCCCAAAGAAATGCATCCCAAAGAAAAAACTCCATGCTGCCTAAACCAGGACAGCATGGTTACAAATTGTTCACCATGCCAAATCCATTTGGAGAACACCGCCACCTAGTGGTGGACGAAGATGTTTCTAACCATTGGCTGCTATGTAAATCTGAATCTATGTGATGTCCCCTACCTCCCCTTAAAATTTTTCCAAATAATTTTGGGACATCCTGTATACTATTGAGAAAACATAGTGTAGATAATTACCTTTTTTTTAAAACCGATGTGTTACAAATCTCAATTTATTAATCTTCTACATACTCGTCTTTTTTCTTATATTAATAATTCTCATTATTTACAATTTTCTTCTTTAATTTTTGACTTCAGGTTCGTTTGCAAACAATGCCAAAACCCACTGCTGGTCAACTTCCAATGTATTCTGGTACATTTGATTGTGCTAAGAAGACTATTGTGAAAGAGGTATTATTTTTTTAATATTTATCTCAGAAAATTTTTACAAATAATTACCTTGCTTTTGCTTGGCAGGTAAATCTTTGTAAATTTTTTTTTTTTACTGTTTTGATTTACTGTAAGCTAATGTAGTAAAAATTTTTAAAATTTATTAGTTGATTCTTTACTACTAATCTATTTTATTGTTATCTCATATAAATGTTTTTTTTTTTATTGTGAATAGGGTATTCTTGGACTTTACAAAGGAATGGCAGCTCCAATAACTGGAGTTACTCCAATGTTTGCTGTTTGCTTTTTTGGCTTTGGTGTAGGAAAAAGACTCCAACAAAAGCATCCAGAAGAACAATTAACGTATATTTATTAAATTTTAATCATGTTCTGTGTTTTCTTTTAAAATTTTTTAATCGTAGATTTTATGATTTTTTTATGCATATATTTTTTGTACAAAAATTTTCTTGCAATTTTTTTTAATCATTTTTTTATTTCATAATAACAAATTTCTTTTCTTTAGAGCATAAAATATATTTTATATGCAAGATTATTAGTTTAATTTATCTTTTGTTTGAAGTTATGGGAGAAAATTACTTAAACTATAAAATTACTGAAAACTTAGAATTACATTAACATTTTAATAATTTAGAAGATTTTTAGTGTTTGTATTTGATTTAGAGCAATTTTTTCAGTTTGTTATTTTTGTAAATCTACTTAAAAATATCTATGTGCAAGTTTGTGAATTTTACTTAAGGATTCGAATGCTAGTTTAAAATTTGTCTTAATTAACAGAATAGGAAATATATGTTTTTAATAAAAATACAAAGTATTTATTAACTGACAAGAACAAATACATATTTTTTTTAATGTTCTTTGTCCTTAATCGATATTATGTTAAAAATTAGTTTATCATCCAAGTATCATTTTCTATTATTTGAAGAAAAAAAAAAGTTATTACAAAGTTATTTAAAAAAAGCATGATGGCAAAATAAAATTGGTAAAGCAATGACTTTTTATATAATAGTAAAAAGTTAAAAAGATTCCATTAAAGAGATTCCAATTTGCATTTATTTATACCACCTCACTTTTCATGTACATTCAAGACATTTCTAACTTATTGTAATTTATTTATGTTACCAAACAGTGTTTGCCACAAATCAGACAAAATAGAAAAACCAATGTACTCATTAGAATTTGAAGCTCAGTGTCTAAAAAGGAGGAAAGATGGAGTTCTGTATTTGAATAAGGCTTTCACTGTCAAATATATAATTATACATTATGTTTGATTAAAAAGTATTATGTACTTAATTGTGTCAATTTTAATTTTATTATGGGTTTTTCTTTTGAAATATTTTAGAAGCTTACAATTATAAGTTGTTTGGTTGCTTTCTCCTTTAAAGAATAGTTATTGTTATTAATTTTTTCATCTTAAAATTATACCTTGTTATCCTTCTTATTTTAAGTTTAAATAATTTTTGATTAACATTTAAGGTAATTGTCCTAATGTTATATAAAAAATTTCAACACTTACACTTTAATAAAAAATTTTTTTATTAATTTTTTGTTAAAGAATTTGTTGGCTTAAATCTGTTTTAATATTTGTTATTTTCTATATTAAGAAATATGCACTATAAATGATGTAATGAAAATTGTGTGCTATAAAAATTAAAGGACTTTAGTATTGAATACTAATTTGTTCTAGAATGTTCCTTTTTTGTTCAAAATTATTTTACTTAAATAAACTTTTTGAACAGAATAGAACAAGGTATTTTTTAAATAGCCTTCTGGTTTATGTACTCTGTTTTCTAATGCCTCTAACGAAATTTACTTTCTTTGAGTAAATACAGGTTTTATAATCTCAAGATTACTTAATAATTAATTATTAAAGTGGGGAAAACTATATCAATAAATAAAGTTTGATTCCAACCTAATCAGGATCAAATCATTATTATGTTTCTTAATTGGTAAAATTTTTTAAAAATCTCAGGATGATAATTTTTTGTAAATTTTTTTAATATGTATATTTGTAATTGCACATTTGCAATACTTTTAAAATGTACTGCTGTGTTTACAATCAGATGTTTCCTAAAAATGAAGTTGTTATTTACTGTGAATAAAAATTGCCTTTCAAACAATGAAAATAATATATAATATGATCTGAATTAAGTATAACTTTGTTTAAATTGTGCTTAAGTGTTTTTAAAAATTGTGTATTTTATAATTAGGTTACTGCAGCTTTTTAATGCTGGTATGCTCTCTGGGGTATTTACAACTGCCATTATGACACCAGGGGAACGTATCAAATGCCTTTTGCAGGTTTGTAGCAGTTGAAATTTATCTTGAAATTTTATAATTATTGAATTTTTATGTATAATAACAAAGAATATCATGTTTACAGTAGTATATTTGTTCCTCAGATCGTAGTGATCCGTATAAATAAAATAAAAAAAATAACAAGAAGTAGGTGAATATATGTCACTATTGCTATGCAAGCAGATAGAAAAGTTATCATTTATAAGTATCAAGTTACTGGTCACAACATATATAATATGCTAAGACACCTATGTACTAAGTGATTTTAAATTAGTAGTCCATCAGTTCAGCAAAGAATCAGTTGTTGCATCTTAGTGATCTTTGGTAATAACATTTGTATCGTTTATTTTTGGTTCCCTAAACGTTTTTGCCTCACCGACTATCCCCCCAAATTTTAAGGGACAATTAGTGTGGCATTGAGTAGGTGACAACAAAGGTGTTATTTGGGGAAAATGAGTAATCTCTACTCAGCTAAAGAAATTTTAGAAAAACTTTTTTAAAAATTTTTTTTAGACTATTTTATGCATTTTTCAGGTTAAAATTTTTTTATCTCATCCCCTAGTATTTTGGCCCATTTTTTTCATTAGCCAGCTAATCAGTTACGTTTTTTACCACGTTTATATAAACTTGCCTTCGTGTATGTCTGTCCAGGTGGAATTTTGTAATCGATTTTAAACTAACTTCCCGACTAGCTACAAACTTCAAATTTGGCACATAGTTCAGAATTGGATGACAATGCATGAAAATGAAAAAAAAAGTATATACAAAGTAAAATAAATATAAAATTAAAATATATATATATTTTTTTTGAGATTGTCTTTTGTTGTCGATTCCATTATTTCAAATTAGTATTACATGTCAGGTGAAATGATTTTTATTGTTGGAGTATTTTTATTGGCTGAAAAATCACGTGGTAGGATCCAGTTTTTTCACATTCATTTCCAGATTGTTTTGGTTGTCATCAGCATAGAACTAATGAAAGTCGTAAAGGTATTGTTTTTCTATTAAGATTTTTGTATCCCTAATTTAAAATGAAAGTTCTATTATTTTAGTAGTGGTCTTGTAGTAGTCTTGACTACTCTTGACTAAGAAAAATAATCTAAATAAAAATATATATTTTTAAAAACCACGTTTTTTGTAGTGAAGAATAATAATTGAAAAGTAATAATTTTTAAAAAATATAAAATAAAAATTAAAAAAATTATAATTTAAAATAAAAAAATTCAAAATAAAAAATAATATTTTTAAAAACCACGTTTTTGTAGTGGAGAATAATAATTAAAAAAAAATTGAAAAACGAAAAACGTGGGGCGCATGAAATACATAACAGTACATATACACATACATATACACATTTTCTTACTCATACACATGCACAGCCACATACATATGCATATACACAAACATATTCCACATCCACATTCAGATACAATTACAATTACAGATATACATACACATATTCTCATGAGCACGCATACACACACATTACTGTTATGTATTTCATGCGCCCCACGTTCTTCGTTTTTCTATTTTTTTTAATTATTATTCTCCACTACAAAAACGTGGTTTTTAAAAATATTATTTTTTATTTTGAATTTTCTAAGTATTCTTTGTAATATTTACTAGTTTAAAATAGAATGAAAGCAATTTTTGGCGGACCAAATGCCAAAAATTTCAGGCTAGACTGATGATTGAATGTCCTGCTTGTTTGGCGGCTTCTCTTCTGATTAAAGATGTAAAAAAGAAAAGTAAAGTTCAAATGACTGATTTTTAAAATTTTTTTGCAGTTAGTTTTGACTTCTAAACTCTGTATTCTGTTAATTTTATCTTTGATTTTTGCTATTTATGAATACCAATTTCTATCATTCAATTTAATGTAATCATATCATAACTGATTTAGTTATTGGTATCACTTATTATATTCTCAGTTGTATTCTAAAAATAAGACAGTATTTATTTATTTATAAATTATTTGTACATGTCAACATGGCACTAACTATATAAGTTTTATTTATTTATTTTAAGTGTTTATGTATATGTCTAAATATCTAACATTTAAATATCTAACTATCTAAATATCTAAATATCTAACATAACAATATAGTTGTGTTTAATTAATTAAGATTGAATTTAAAAAGTACAGATGATAATATTAAGTATGTGTTTAATTTTAAAATGTTTTTATGTATGTGTTTGTTATTAAAGACAATTTTATTTTATCTTTTCTTTTTTAATTGATGAATTTATCATGTAATATCTCACTGGTTCATTATGAAAATTTTGTTTTAAAGTTTTCTTTTATTACTTGTAATTTTATTTTAATGCTTGTAAATGAATATTTTTCTTTTGTGTAATATTTAAAATTTTATGACATGACTCATTTTTATAAAGTGCAGTTGTTTAATTTACTAGCTTTTTTATTTAAATTTTTACAATGTGAAATTGTTTTAGAATTTTTTTTCGTAGTGTATATTATAAATATTTACCAAAAATTGTGCTGATTTTTTTCCCTAGCATTTCTTGGCTTGCTCTACTTATTGCTTAAATTCACATTACTAAGAATTAGTAATGTGAATGAATGTTTTAGAATTTTTTTTTCGTAGTGTATTTTATAAATATTAACCAAAAGTTGTCCTGATTTTTTTCCCTAGCATTTCTTGGCTTGCTCTACTTATTGCTTAAATTCACATTACTAAGAATTAGTAATGTGAATGAATGTTTTAGAATTTTTTTTTCGTAGTGTATATTATAAATATTAACCAAAAATTGTCCTGATATTTTTTACCTCGCATTTCTCGGCTTGCTCTACTTATTGCTTAAATTCAAGTAGGTGAATCCAGTTTATCACTTTAAATTATCTTTATAAATAGTTCCTTTTCTTCAGCATCCCTAAGACACACTACTGATTTTTTGAGGCTTTTTTTTTTCATAGCATTGTCATTAACTTGAGAAAGTATTGTCTTTTTAGTTTGGTACAGTGTGATCCAACAATTCTTGTACACTATCTTGTTCTTTTATGTTAATGTACAATCCAATATACTTATAATTATATTAGGATAAAAATAGGATATTTAATTTTAACCAAGCAGTGTAAAATTGAGTATTTGTGAAGTAAAAATTTATTTTAAAGTTTTTATTCAAATATTTACCATCAGTTTAATATTTAATCTAAACAATTGATGCTGATTTAAATTTTTTTTATCAGCATTAGTTTTTTTAAAGTGTCTTCACCCGCTAAACTTTCTTTTACTGTAAAGAAGCTTCATAATTTATTTAAATTTATATATAGTATAAATGTTATTTATGTTTTTTATACTATTAACCCCACAAACAGAACTTTACTTTCTCTGCATATTTTAAATTAGGAAATATTAGTCAATCATTGTTAGAGTGTACAAATATCCTCCCAGAATCTAAATTTTAATGAAATACTTGCATGAATTTGATGTTTTTTTTTCCTTAATTTTCTGTGATTACATATCATTACAAAAATTTTTTTTCAGGACTGTCTAGGTTATTTTTTATGTATTTATAATATTTTTTATTTTATTTAATATGTCTTTTTCTTTTACTTTTCACGTAATAAAATGTTTACATTGAAACAAAAACAAACTTTTTTTTCCAGGTTCAGCAAGCTTCCACTTCAACTTCGGGAGTTAGGTACAATGGACCTGTGGATTGTATCAAAAAGCTTTATAAAGAGGGAGGTATTAGGAGTATTTACAAAGGAACTGCTGCTACTTTCTTAAGAGGTGAGTAAATGAGTTATGTATGCGTTATACTGATGGTGAAGAATATATAGATAAATTCAATTATTTTTTTATTCATTGAAATAGTTGTACTGTGCTGGTTTTTGTTTGAGGTTGCAAACTCATAGTGTAAAAATTATAAGTTTATGTTATATTTTATGTTTTTAAACATTAATGAAATTCTTTTGAAATTATTTCTGATTTCATTTATTTCTATTAACTAGGCTGACATGATTTTATTATTTAAGGTATCCGACTACCTTAAAAAAGAGGATTTTCACAAAAAATCACTTTTTTATTTTATTGCTTTATAATAATGCCCAATTTTTCTAGTTTTAAAAACTAGAAAAA